>NW_005841839.1:5776985-5789395 GCF_000455745.1 Alligator sinensis | reverse complement strand
CAGAAGGCACAGTAGCTTCTACGTTGGACAGGTATTGCTTCAGGGCGATATAAGGATGTTAGCCATGAGTTCTGATCTGTCTTCAAGGAAGGATGGCCTCCCATCAGGAAAAGACTGGGTTTCCTCCTGTTCCTTCTCCCCTCAGGGCAATACAGGAAGCACAAGAAAACAACAGGGAGAAGAATGCAGTCTCTGAAGCCCACAGTGTATATGTATGGGCCTCAGAGTTACATGACACTGTTTTCTGAAAGGGTTGCTTAAAAGGTTAGTTGCCCCACAGATGAGGGAGAAGAGATAGGATTGCAGAGACAGGCTTGGAGAAGGAAGTAGAAGCCTTAGGTTCTGACATCCCCTCCCCCATTTTCTGTATTGCCTTGGTCTGGAGTGACCCCAGAACAGCTGGCCCCTTAGCCCCTGCCTTCTCCAGGGGAGATGGGCTGCAGGAGCATGGATGAGGGAAGCATCCTGCTGTGAGAACTCATCCCATAAGAGACTTGAAGGGCGGTTGGCAGGGCAGTTGGGTACGTGGGGAAATGAAGGGAAGCTTTTCCTGAATCTCACTGTTGGAGCTGACTTTGAGCTTGCTGCATGGACTTATCAATGATCATGCTTTGGAGGGCTGAGTCAGAGAAAGACCCCCATCTTGTGGCTGGTCGCTGAACTGCGTTGCCTTGTGCAAACGTGTCTCATACCACATGCAGTGTCCTGACTCCTGCCCTCAGGAAGAAGAAAAGAAAGATACTGGAGGATTTCTATGCATTGTGCAAGCTTCCAGACAGATGCAGCATCCTGACTGTATCTAATCAGACTCGAATGGCTATGGATGGAACAGAGGCATAGCCATTTTTACTGGAATGGAGTGGTTTCCTCCACCGAAAGCCATCAGGATGCGCATTCTTACTCTTTTGTGTTTGTTCCCAGGTTCTCTATATGCCAATATACATTTGTCTAGAGACTTGTCCCACTGGATCCTTACTCCTGAACCATGCTTCTACTGCATGGGGTAGACTGTAGTAAGGCTTAGATGGTGCTTAATGGTGATATACCATATGATTTGCTTGCATCTGTTTGACCAGAGTTTAGGTAAGAGAAGAGGCCAAAGAAATGATCAGGTGAGAAAATGTCAGAAGACAAGAGACAGATAGGTCAGGAGAACTCAGGCCAAGGTAATTCAGAATTCATTTATTTATTGGTTCTATACCGGTTAGATTTGGTTGAGGACAAAATTCAATTTAAATAGGTGATTTTAAATAGGCATGTCTACCTAACAACAAGCAATGTGTGCTGTATTACTATGTTAGATATAATTCATATACATATTCATTATAACATAAGATATTAAGTACATTTCTCTATTTGCTAGTCTTATTTAGTAAGCTTTTGAAGTTGGACCAGGCAATTGGGTGTAAAAATTGAGATTTATCTTAGAATTTTGTCCTTCAGCCTTGAACTTCAGTTTTTACTGAAATGTCCATCTACAAGTGAATCAACATCAGCACTTCTTAAAAAACTTAGTCTTTGAAACCTAGGTAAGAAGTCCTTTTCCCTAACAGCCTAGCCACCTATTAGAGGGTTTTACAAGTTCAGGACTAAGAGAATTAAAGATTAATTCATTTCAAACATTAACAGGAGTGTTATATCTTTAGGTTAAGGAGTGTTTTATCATTTTTAATCACTTGCTATACCATAGCTATACTGTTTGGTCATTTATGTATTATCTGTATTTCATTATTAAATTTGCTGCTAACGTGGACTTATATTTTCTTGAGTACTTGCATTTGCTGGAATAAACTCCTCAAACTTTCTTGGTTTCTGGAATACCTCTGAGAGTCAACAGTGGGTTTGACTTCATCAGGTACTGCCCTACCCACAGCAACAATTAATTAGTCACATTGTGCACCCCAACCTCAGCTCTTCCCTCCGCCCCACTCACTGTCTCTCCTTCTCTGGTCCGGGGTTGGGCAAAATGGCGCATCCAGCCAGTGGCTGCACTCCGTTTCCCAGCAGCCTCTGCCCATGTGGCTGGAGCTGGTTTCCATGGAGACCCCAGCAGAAGCCCTGCTGTGATAGCGCAAGGCCGGGGTTTCCATGGAGACCGGCCCCAGCAGCACTGGCAGGGTGTGCAGCAGGGCGTGGAGCTGATCCGGAGCCAAGCTGGGATCTTGCAGCAGTGACAGTGTGATCCAGAGCCAGGACAAAGCCGTGACCTACAGCCTGCATGCCCTGGCCAGAGACGTGCAGGCAGCAAATCACGGCTCTGCCCAGGCTCCTGGTAGCGGTGACAGCATGGTCCAGAGCCAGGACAGAGCTGTGATCCGTTGCCTGCACATCTCTGCCTGGAGCATGCAAACTACAGATCACGGCTCTGCCCTGGCTCTGGACCATACTGTCACTGCTGCAAGATCCCAGCTCGGCTTCAGATCAACTCCTAGCCCTGCCACATGCCCTGCCAGCAGGGGTAGTGCTAGAGGGAGTTTGGGCAGGCTATGCCACCACTTCTAGTGGCACTGCCACCACTGCTGCTGCCCACCCTGTACACGTGGCAGTAGCTAATCCTGCCCCACTCCCAACAGCAGCATAGCCCCCCCCAGCCCTCCACCAGGAAGAGGCTCGTGCTCGGAGGAGGGGGGGGGCGATGCTTTAATTAGAGCAGCTCTGAGAGCCACTCTAATTAAAGCACTGCCGTATCTCCTGTGTCAGCATCCCCGCACTAAAAATGGTGGTGGGGGCGCTTAAATTAAAGTTCGTTGACTGAGCTTTAGTTCAGTTTCCCCTGCTGCCATTTTTAAGTGTGGGGACACTGATACACAGGATGCAGGAAGCTGCTGGAGTGAGGCAATTGCCACGCTCTAGCAGACTTGATTAATCAAGACTTGATTAATCAAGTCTGCTCCGACGTGCTGGATTCCAGCATGTCAGAGCAGCACCGGTGCTTGTGTATATGGCACCCACATTTCCTAGGCATGTAATCATTTTTCTCTCTCTCTGCTGGACTCTTTCTAATTTTTGCAATCTTTCTTGAAATGTGGGGCCCAAAACTGGATACAGTACCCCAGGTGAAGCCTCACCAGTACTGAATAGTGTGGGAGAATCACTTCCCTTGATTTGCAAGTGACGTGTGTACCAATAAAGCCCAGAATGCTACTGGCCCTTTTTTTGCAACAAGGGCACACTGTTGGCTTATATTCAGTTTACTAGTAAAATGCCTGGGCAGGGATGTGGGGGTTGAGGGGTGGGAACAGAGACCCGCATTTGACCCAGCACCCTCCCCCCGCCACTCTGGGTCCAGCCCCACTCTCCCTCCTCCCCCATCAATCCGGGTCCTGCCCTGCCCCCCCGTCCTTCCACCACCACTCTGGGTCATGCCCCATTCCCTCTGCTGCTCTGGGTCATGTTCTGCTCCACCCCTCCTTCCTGCCACTCTGTGCATGGGGGTTATGGTGGGTGGCTGCAGGGCGTGGAATGGGGAGCGGTCAAGGTGTGGGCAGCACTTGCCAGCTGTGTGGTGTGGGGAGTCACCCCAGGGTTTGGTGCAGGGTGAATGGGGGGGCATGGGGCACAGCCTCAGGGCATGGTGCGGGGAGCGGTCACGGTGGGGGGAGCAACTGCCTGCTGCAACTGCATGGTGTGGGCAGCGGCCCCGGGGTGTGGTGCAGTGCGCATGGGGGAGCGTGGCACATGGCTGGATGGCAAGGTGGTGCACAGCCACTGGGTGGAGCATGGGGAGTGCTCACTGGCCGTATGGTATGGGGTGTGGCTTGGGGTGTCATGCAGGGCGCGTGGGGTGGCGTGGTGTGCGACCACAGGGAGTGGCATGGGGAGCAGCCATGGCATGGGGAATGCCCACCAGCTGCAGCCGCGTGGTGTGGGCAGTGGCCCTGGGGTGTGGTGCAGGGCGTGCAGGGGGCATGGCATGGGGAGCGCCCATTGGCTGCTCCTGCATGTCATGGGGAGCTACCCTGGTGTGTGGCGCAGGGTGCATGAGGGGGTGCGGTGCACAGCTGTGCGGGGGGGGGGTCATGTGTGGCCACATGGCATGGCACGTTGAGTGCTTGTTGGCTGCCTGGCATGGTGATTGGCCCTAGGGTGTCATGCAAGGCGTGTGGGGTGGGGTGGGGTGCGAGTACAGGGAGTGACATGAGGAGCAGCCATGGTATGGGGAATGCCCATTGGCTGCAGCCGTGTGGTGCGGGCAGCAGTGGGGTATGGCATGGTGCAGGGAGTGCCTTATGGCTGGGCCTGTGTGGCATGGGGAGTGGCCCCAGGGTGTGGCACAGGGCATGCTTGGGGCATGGTGTGCGACTGCAGGGAGTGGCGCAGGTAGCAGCCACAGTGCAGGGGTTTGGGGAATACCTGCCAGCTGTGTGGCAGGGGGTGCACGGGGTGGGGTGCAGGACATGATGCGGGGAGCACCTGCTGGCTGTGCCTTGTGGTGTCGGGAGTGGTCATGGGGTGTGGCCACAGGTCGTGTTGTGGGGAGTGGCTAGGGTGGGGGAGCACCTGCTGGCTGCGGCCGCGTACTGTGGGGCACGGCTCTGGGGTGTGGTGTGTGGGGAGGGGGAGTGGGAATGCCCCACCCCGTGGCTATGTGCTGCAGTGGCTGCCTGCCTGCACCCCCCATGCAGCATCCTGCTGCCGCATGCCACCTCCCGCCACCACGCCCCTTCTGCATGCCTCATACCCGCTCCCCATGTGGCACTCTGCAGCCATGTGCCAGGCCCCCCCGCACCACATGCCATGCCCTCTGCATGGCAACGCACCATGCTGCCACCCTGCGCAGCGGCGTGTCCTGCCCCACACCCCAGGCCTCTTGCTGTGTTGCTTCTCACAGTGGGGAGCATATCCTGGCCGCAACCACCTCTGCCTCCGGTTCTGCCTCAGCTTCCACCTCCATCTCTGCTTGTATGTCTGTCTGTCTGTAGGCTTCAGGCGGCACTTGCACAGTTGGCCTGGAGCATTATGGACAGACAGACACACAGACGGAAGTGTCTCAGCTTTTATTATATTAGAATTGTTCACTGTAATCCCCAGGTCTTTTTATTCAGTACTACAATCAGTCAAGTCCCAGTCTGTATTTGTGCACATGATTGTTCTGCCTCAAGTGCAGGACTTTGCACTTGTCCTTACTGAATTTCATTAATTTGATTTCATACCACTTCTCCAGTTTATCATAGCTATTCTGAATCCTAGCTGTACCCTCCAAAGTGACTGCAATTCCAACCAACTTGATACATCCATCTAGTTTGTATTTCCATTGCTTACTAATGAGAATGTCATGGGAGACAGTGTCAAAAGCCTTTCTATCATCAAGGTATATCACATACAGTGCTCTCCCCACTTTCACAGAGCATGCCACCTTGTCATCGAAGGAAATCAAGTTGATCAGGAACGACTTGCTCTTCACAAATCTGTATCAAGGTCAGACTGACTAGTATGTAATTTCCTGGATCCTCCTTCTTCTCTTTCTTAATGATGGGCGCTAAATTTGCACTTTTCCAGTCATCTGGGACCTCACCTGCCTTCTACAACTTATCAAAGATGATTGTCAATGGTTCAGAAATTTCTTCAGTCAATTCCTTCAGTACTCTAGAGTGTATCCTGTCCAGCCCTGGTGACATGAAAACATCCAGCTTCTCTAATCCCTGCCTAGTTCTTCCACTAATCTAAGATGTTTATGCTCTGTACTATACTTGCTGCTGATTGCAATTATCATCTGTTAAAGAACTTTATTTGTGAAGACTGAAGGGGGAAAAAGCATTAAATACTTCACCCTGATCTATAACTAGATTGCTTTCTGCAATATAGATGGACCTACACTTTCCATAGCCTTCCTCTTACTTCTGACATACTTATTGAATTGTTTTTATTGCTTTTTCCTTTTCTTGTTAGTTGCATCTCAAATTGTGCCTTGGCCTTTCTGATTTTCTGTCTGCAATAATCTTATACTTTTCCCCAGGGGCAGGCAAAAGACAGCCCTTGGGCTGGATCCAGCTCGCCAGGCCATTCTATCTGGCCTGCGGGACCCCTAAAAAATTAAAAAAATATTTATCTGCTCCTGGCTGCCTGTCATAGACAACAAGAGCCAAGGGCAGTAGGACCCAGGGGGAGCCGGCAGCGGAAGGCAGGAGACCATCCCCCTACCACCACCATTTCCCTGCTTCCTGCTCCCGCCCTGCTTCAGCACCACCTGGCTCCCGGCTGTATGGCCAAACTGGGGAGCACTGGCAACATGGAAGGGATGCATGCAGGTGCATCTCCACCCCCTGAAATTGGCGGTGCACCCCTTGTGATTGGCTATTGCCAATGCTGCCAGTGGTGCCTGTGGGCGGTCACCACTCGCCACCCCTGCCCCCTCGCTGCCAGTACTGCTAGTGGTGTCTGTGGGTGGTCACTGACCACTGGTTGGTGCTTGCCACGCCCCCTGCCTTCCACCACCAACACTGCTGTGGCTGCCTGCAGGAGCTCCCCACTTGCTGCCACCATGCCCCCACTGCCGCTACCACTGTCACCACCTGCAGGCAGTCACCATGCCCTCCCAGCCTCTGGGGGCATGCGTCATTCATACTGGGGAGCATGGGGCTGCGCCGGTATAGGGTGTGTGTGCATGTGCAGGCAGGGGTAGTGTGTGTGTGTGTGTGTGTGTGTGTGTGTGTGTGTGGTCATAGGCATGGGCAGTGTGTGCATGTGTGTGCAGGCAGGGGCAATGTATTTGTGTGCAGGCAGGGGCAGAGTGTGTGTGTGTGTGTGTGTGTTCACAGGGCAAGTCCCCCATGCACACCTTACCATAGACATGCACGCACACACCCCCTTGCACTTCCATACATGCAGACCCCCACACCCACACCCCCTCACACATCCTAGCCACACTCCCCCAACATACATTCCCCCACAAACCCCATATCCATCCACACCCCATATACCCACCCACACCCACATGCCCCCTCACCCCACATATCCACACACCCACCACTCACCACAAACCTATACCAACCCCCCCACAATTTACAAGCGCAAGGCTTCATTTTAGGCTACTACGCGATCACCTCTGTATACACTGCACAAACGCATGTAAACCAGTGCAAAAATATTTTTTGAAATCAAATTAATGAATGCTGTACATGTTTGCTTTTTAGAATATAATTTGGTATTTGTCTGGGTCTGAGATGGCAAAACCCATTGCTGAAAAGAGTAGCTCCAGGGGCAAGGGGAGGGACTTCTAGTGGCAAAGGTCAGGGGTTAGGGGGTGGGACTTCCAGTCCCAAGATGGCAACCAGGTGGAGGGGCACCTGTCAAGGGGTGGGGCTACCCATGCAGCCTTTGACAGCTTACCCAAATTCAGTAAGCGACCCTCCACCCAAAATAATTGTCTGCCCCTTCTCTTCCCTATGACACTTGGGCACATTGACTTCTGGAAGCTCAACTAACAGTAGAAAAGTGCAGGAGACTGGTTTTGCTTTGGGTTTGGTGACGAAGAAAAGAGCTCCATTATCTTATTCAAAGAACTGCTGCACTTTTGGGTATTTGCAGATACTCACAAGGAGGTTGGCATCCTGTTCAGGGATGTCATGGCAACGTTGGGGAGACAGCGTCAAATTCTTGTTCTCATTTACCAGAGTGTACATACTAAGTACACTGATTTCATTTGGATTCGCACAGGTAAAATTTGGCCTATAGATTCTGTTTTGGCACAATCAGGAAACTGTCTGATGAGTTAGGTCTCCTCTGGTCCCAGGACCTGTGTGTTAGAGATTCTTTAGTAGTTCTTACTTTCCCCAAAGGTCCGTATCCCCAGTTTGTACATTAAAATTCTCTTCTATAGTGGTGATTATATGGAGAAAATACCTTTGCTCAGCCGGCTAGACTCCAGCTGATCAGTAATGCCTGGTTCCTAGGTTGAGAAGTTCATGCAGGGTTGAGCCTGGTCAAAATGTCTGGTCAAAAGCAGGAAGGAAACTGCATATCAACTTGCTGGCATTAAAAACGTTGAAGTTAAATATCCTGTTTTTTTTAAAGCTATGTGATCAGTGCATACCGTTAAGAGCATTCACCAAGCAATAAATAGCATGCACAAAGCACCATGGCGGAAGGAGACATCCTGAAGGAATTGCTACTTTTTTTTCAGCTGGGTTAAATGACACCCGATCTCTCAGGGCTCTTCATGTATGCAAGTCACAGGAAGTGCTTCTTCCATTCTGCTCAACACCGATCAGGGTAATTCAGACTCTGTGACCATGTGGTCCATAGTGACGCTGATGAGGTTGCCAACAATAGTGCCATGTAGGAGGGTTGGTCTACCCAATCTCCAAGTCTGGGACTCAATTTCCCTTCTGAGTCTCCGGTGAATGCATGCACATATCTGTATTTCAATTACATTTCCCTTTTAGGGGATCTAGTTTATTAATATCCAGTGAGAGAAAATTTTCTACGCTCTCCTACTGCTAACAGTTCTTTCCCTTGGCAATTGGTCCCACCATTCATCCCCTCTTCTCTTCCCATTGTCATCCTTTTTGTCTCTGGGTTGCTGGAACTTCTGCTCTGCCTATGGATGGTGCTGCTGACCTACCCGCTCTGCTTTGCCCCCTGACCAGAGCAGTGACGATCCACCCCAGAATCCAGCTTCTTTTTCTCCATCCAAGGGCTAGGTCCTACCTGGCTTCTCAGACTCACAAGTTCCTTCCTCATTTCTGCAACCTCTCAATTCTCCTCAAGTTCAACATTGTTCATTTGTGTAGCAGTGTAACTGAGGGGTGGGGAGTGAGTCCTGAGCACTGAGTAAACAGGGGTGAAATGGAGGCAGGAGGGCTCAAGGATACCAACCACAGGGGAATGAGCCCTGTTTTCAGTCTCACACCTCCTCCCTTCCTTGCTGGGAGATGCCACTGCCTGTGTTGATACAGCTG
The DNA here is from genome assembly GCF_000455745.1 of Alligator sinensis. Taxonomy (NCBI): domain Eukaryota; kingdom Metazoa; phylum Chordata; order Crocodylia; family Alligatoridae; genus Alligator; species Alligator sinensis. Next base: position 5,780,495 of record NW_005841839.1, on the reverse strand, counting down.
GTATCCAGGGGGTTAACCCTCTTGTCTGCCTCCCCAGCTGCTTTTTTTGCTGTAGAATTAATGGTTTTACGCTATTGTTTGGCATGTGAATTGGAGGCTACCATGTCCAAAGTATAGATCTTACCAGGTACACTTTTGCTTTTGGCTCTGCCCAAGCCCTTCGTTGGTCGGCTTCCTGCTGCTGGTCTTTTTTTTACCAAGCCCTACCTGGGCTCATGTTCCAACTCCCTTAGCTGTGCTACTCCAGCTCTCAAGCCTGGGCTATGCGGCTCCCTTGCAGCTGCTCTGCAGGCTTCTGTGGAGTGACTAACACCAGTTTTTCTCCTCATTTCACTCTCATGGTGAAAAAATCAGTCCCTCTTCTTGGAGGTGTCTTTTATGGGCTGCTGTCATCTGGAATATATTCTGGGGGGATGTTTATTAGCCACACTCAATGACACTGGAGACAAAAGTCTCCAGAGTGACCGCAGGGATGTCATAATATCCACGTTTGGCACATACAGGCAGTAGTAGGAGGGTGGGGCATGCTTGGGAGTGTCCTGGCTGGGATATACTGGGGTAATGGTGTAGATATACCATGTTTCTCAGTTATCTACGTCAGGCTCAGCTCACATTTGGGCCTGCTGGTGTGAATGGTGAGTTTTGTGATGTGGGCGCCTCTCTGGATTGTTCTAAAAAACTGTTGAAATTCCCTTTTTTTAGTTTTCATAAATTATTGCTGAAAACTCTAACCCCGTCTCCCCAAAACTCAGCCTGTTGGTTATTTCACAAACCATTTTCTTCTCATGATTTATTTTTCTTGCTTGCTAGAGTGTAACCTGTGCAACAGATGCAACTTGGACCCCTATGGCATTTTAAAATGAACTTTGTGTTGTTTGTATTATTAGGTTTGTTCTTAAATATTTCTACAGGCCAGAGTCTTTCTGTTGGCTTGGAGATTCCTGTAATCTCCACTAGGAGAGCATGGGTTATTGTTTTGCGTTTGGGGCTGATCAGCAGAAGAGATTAAGAAATCTGTTATGGATACCAGCTAGGAAAGTTAGCTTTTAGTTTAGAAGGTAGATGCTTATGCTGTTAGCATTGTAGTTCCTGAGGTTCATATTAGGACTGCTCATAATTTATTGATGAAAAATGGATTTTCGGTCAAAACAAAAGGTTTAGCCAGAAAAATCAGCATTTTTGATGAAAAATTTTCCAACCCAAACTTGAAAACTTCCATCTTGGCCTCCTATCCCTTTAAGAGACAGAGAAAATTAAACTGAGAGAGAGAGCGAGAATGAGAAACTAAGCTTGTGTGTACATTTGTGGGGACCTTGGGCAGAACAGGAGACCCCTCTCCAGGGACCGCTGCGTGGTATGGAGAAGCCTACCTAACAATTGAGGGAATAGTTTCCGCACACAGAATCCATCTTGTGGTCCCCTCTTCACAAGGGAAAATCTGAGCCAGCCAAGGCGTGTGAATCATTGTCCCAAACAACATATAATAAACTAATAAAATCAAAGGCTGGGTTTGTTTCAGACTGTGCTGCCAGGGCTTCTTGGACATTGTCTGGAATGAATTTATGCCTGTTACAAAACCTTCTCTCTCTTTCCCCTCTTACATTCTTCTTTAATTTCTGTTCCACTTCCATTCCCTTGTTACCTGTTATCCCGTCTCTCCTCCTTTCCCTGGCATCTTTCTCCATCCTCTACTTTTCTAAGTCTCTCCCATTTCACTCTTACTCCTTTTTGTCTTCCTCCTTTTTTCCTTCTCCTTCCCTTCTGTCTCTAATGTCTCTGTGTATGCTTTACACTTCTTCTGTGTGCCCCTGTAAGCCTTCCCAGGTCTCCTCTCTTATTTATCTGGCTGAGATTTTCACCAGATATACAGAAGATTCTTTCCAATTGGGTGCATTTCCAGGTCAGATGTGTATAAGGACAATTTAGTGTCCATATGGCTCCATCTGAGGAGACATTTGGTACCATCTTCTTGACAGTGAGATGGGGCACACCTATAGGAGACTTAAGAAATATTAGCAGCTATGTGGCTATTCTTCTGGCTGAATTTAATCCTAGCATTTGCTGGAAGTGTTTGAATGTGAAGGTGAGCTGCAGCATTATCTACTTTTGATGGAGTTTGTTTTTAGCCTGTGGTCAGATGTCAGATGACAATTTTGGGGATCTCACAGCTGCTATTGTAGCTGCTGCCATGTCTAACTATGGCATTATCGTTCCAAAATGATTTATCTGTCTGTCTAGATTCATAAATTGTACCCATCAAGGGGTAGGTGGGTGCTTGACAAGTGACAGAAACAGAGAGAACTCAAACAGTACAGAGCACTGACAGATGAGCAGGAGCAATGTGGAATAGCAGTGAAAGGGCTAATGAGCCTGTGCAGCTACACCACCCTTCTTTCTGCTGCATGCTGCACCCACATGGGGCAGTGACCCAGTGCATAGCACAGCAAGGATGCAACCAGCTCCAGGCAAGTGCAGCAATCCCTAGGCTAGGACTATCCAAATGTTTGCAGAAGTTGGCATTGCATAATTCTGTGCAGATGTGTCTCTCGCATGGATTTTGCCCTGAGGTAACTTTCAGGAGATTTGCTTCTGATTTGTGCTGATTCCAGAGGCAGGAGAGCCCTACGCAAAGCATATTTCAGGTGTGGCCCAAGCTCCCCATGGTGCTGACCATGGGAAATGTCTCTAATGTGGCTCCATTTAACCACATGCCCTGGTTTACTTTGCCTTTTCCAAAGGCTCCAGGGATATGGGGACATTTCTCTTTAATCTGCCCAGTGCTATCTTCTAGAGGGTGCCGATCTGACTGTGCATTATGCTTCATCATATGGAAGAAAGTCCAGGGGAGTTAAGGTTGTATAAGAGTGATGGTATAGCCATGATGGTCCAGCAATTATGTGAGATGCAAGGATTTCTTAGGGTGATATCTTTTATTGGACCAACTATGTAGTTGGGATAACGTTAGAAAAGCTTTTGAATGCAAGATATTTTTCCTCAGGTCTGATCACAAGAAGTCAGGCACAGCATAGTGAAAAACTGCAGGAGGGAGTGAGAGAAATTCCCTGGGGTAGTAGACATAATTAGCAGAAGAAAAGAAGCTGATTACTGGGAGATCCAGGCCTATCAAAACGGAAGAGGGTCATTCTCACCTTTCCAGTGTGGAAAGAATTCAGGAGTTAGGTGAAAGATAATATGCCATGAAACCAATATCAGTGTTTAGTCCTTGGTTCTTAGTGTACAACCAGCTTATGAATTTTTGTTTCCAAGTTTGCCTTTTAAAGGTGTTGGGTAGATTTCCCTTGAGCATGAGAATAGTGAGGTCAGAGAGGAGTTGGTTGTTCTGTGAGAAATGTGCTCCTAATGATGTGTGTCTCTGTCCTTTAAATTTTTTTTTCTGTGAGAGTTCATTTTGGTGTGTAGTTGCTGTTTAGTTTCACTTACATAAGGTCTTGTTACACCTTATGCTGTAGGCTGCCCAAATGTTAATCATCTTAGTGTTGATCGGCTTGG
>NW_005841839.1:5763430-5776954 GCF_000455745.1 Alligator sinensis | reverse complement strand
CAGTTACACCTTAAAGTGAAAATCCTTCTCTGACTGTCCTTCACCTGCACAACAGTGACTTGTCTCTGGAGGCTTAGTGAGCAGGGGCAGGACTAGGAACTAGGAGCAGGATCAGCTCACTGCTCCCACCAGGCAGAGTAAGTGAGCTCCAAAGTTGTGGTGCTTGCTCTGCCCAGTGGGGCAGAGGCACTGTGCCCAGCCCTGCTGTGCTCTGGTGTCCCTGTTCACCCTGGCTCAAGATGGGCCATTGCATCCTGGGATACCAGAAGACTTCAACTTGGATGGAACAGTTGTGCGGAGTGGCCACACCTTAATGGAACAGAAGCAAGGTTATGCGGATTAGAGATAATCCTGCCATGGAGTGGTGTAACTTTAAACCAGTGTTTAAGATACTTAAAGGTGTTAATGTGCAGCCAATCCAGGGGTTAAGAGCTCCAGAAGTCACCTAAAATTACCATATAACAAGGCCCATAGTTGCCATGAGGCACTTGGTGCATTGGATCAGGTATATCACAGTTTGGGAAAGGCATGCATAGGAGCCATGGATTTTGATGGGATTTTCTTTTATAGAGAGTGTTGATTGATAATAGTGGCAGTGGAAGTGGGCTGACAGGTTAAGTGTTTCTTGCCAAGGCAAAGCTGTTTCCCACTTGATGTCTATTGGGCAGCAGAGAGTTTGCTTCTAATGATGAGTTGGGCAAGGTTAGAGGGCTGTTTGAAAGCCGGGTGGGGGGCTGGGGGGAGGCCTTGGAATATTTCTCTCAAGGTGATCTTTGTCAAGTACAGACTGTAGTTTGGTGATTCTTCTGATTGGTTCCAGTATTGCAGGGTAGATGACCACCAGGGGTGTGTGGTTGCTGGGGGCTTTTGTATGTGCATTGTGGCAGGTTATGGTGGGTATGGTGTATTTCTGTACTGGAGTATCCTTGTTATATGAGGGCAGATTTTAGGCTGGTCAGGTGAGCACCATGAGTGTTCTTCTCAGAGCAGATGCAGTGGTATGGGAGGGCCTGGCTGTAGATTACATCTTTCTTGTGTGCTTGGGATGATTGCTAATGTTGTGGTCTGTGGTTTTTCTGTGTTCAGTGGTTTGTAGGGTGCCATCCTGGATATGGATTGTGGTATCTAGAAAGTTGATGTTATTCCAGAGAAAGTTTGATTAAGGGGTGATAGTTGTTAAACCTGTGATGGAAGTCAGTAAATGAGTCCAGGCGTTCAGTCCAGATAGTGAAAATAGCATCTATGTAACAGGTGCAGTGCAAATTTCAGGGTGCAGTGTTATGGAAGTTTTTCTTCCAGGTGGCTCATGAAGAGGTTGGCACAGTGAGGGGCCATTTTTTTGGCCATGGTTTGGAGGAAGTGATGATTGTTGAAAGTGAAGTTGTGGGTTAGGATGAAGTAGATGATTTGTGGAACATATTGTTGTAAATCTGAGTCTACTCCATGTTCTTGACGGTATTTCAGGCAGGCAGCTGTGCCTTCATGGTGTGGGATGTTAGCGTACAGGCTGGCGACATCCATGGTTGTAAGTATGGCCTTCTCAGGAAAGTGGGTAATGTTCCGGATTAAGTCCAAGAAGTATGTGGTGTCTTATAGAAAACTTACTCTTTGAGTGACAAGTGGTTTCAGGATGTTTTTTATGAATCCTGATAGCCATTCAGTGAGGGTACCATGGTTGGATATGATTTAAGTCCCATAGACTTACTCTGAAAACTGCAGGCACTGTCAACTGAATTGATCTAGATCAAAAAACAACTAAGTAAAACCTTCACTCTAAACTCAGGCCAAATTAGAGGCACTTTAGCCTAGCAGCTGAGCCCCTTCAGGTACATCTACACAGTAGTTAGTGGAGTGCAGTGTTAATATACCTGAGCTAGTTTTAAACTAGCCAGCTGAGATACTGGTGGCAGTCTTCCTGGGGTATCACAGAGCTCATTTATCTTGCTTCTCAGTTGGGTTTTGCAGCCCCCACTGAGCTGCTGCCACAGCTGCAGTCCTACCAGTTCCTGAACTCGCTAGTTTAAAACTAGCTCAGATGTGACTACTGCTGTGATAGCTCTGCAGATACCTTTTGTCTGTACTGTAGTGCATTATCCAGGCTTCAGCCTAATTAGTATCTCCTTCCATGGAAGCAACATGTGAGACAACAGCCTACTGATCCCTTGATTGAGATCCCTTGTGTCAGTCCAGTAGGTTTGTGGGCAGTGGGCACTTGAGAGTTTGGTTTTAAACAAGAGCTGGGCACCTAGGGATCTTGCTGTTGGCCGCTTGTGCCACAGCTTCCCCAAATGTGTGCTCCCTGCTGTGGCCCCACAGCCAGCTTTCCACACAGTGATGAGTGTGTGCAATCCCATCCTGACCCTCTGCTCCATACAGGAGCATCCATACCCTGATCTAGCACAACATCTAAAAGAGCCTTTTACACGACCCGCCTGGATCGTTATCAGTATGTCAACACAGGAGCCTGCAGTAGTGACTCAGCCACTAGAGGGGGCTGGCAGAGTGTGAGTTGCTGCCTTTCCAAGAATGTCTGCTCATGTGGTTCTTGGGCACTGTGTGCATGTGTCTGTGGGGGAGAGAGGTTGCAGTACAATTTCCTTTTAATAATTTCTACAGAAGTTTCTTTGGCTAAAATGCCAGTTTAATTGGGGCTGTCTTCAGGTGGCAGGTTTTCATGAATTAAACATAGCATGTGCAATGCTCTTGGACTGAAGGAGCCCTTTCCCTATCACTGCCAAAGCTGTAAAAAGACCCTCATGTCCTGCTGACTGGAAAACCAAGTGGCTGTAACATGCAGTGGGGGAAAGATGGAGCAGAGAGGAAGGCAGAGACCTCAGGGACTGCTTTGCTTGTTCTTTCCTAATGCTCCTTAATCAAGTAGATGTGGAACAATATCACCATCTCCTGGCCACCAAACTCATTCCCAGCTCAGTCAGGACCTCTAGCAAGATAGATTCCTATTGATTTCAATGGGCTTTGGACCAGGCTCTGAGCAGAACTCTTCCAGTCATTTCACACCAGTGAGGTCACATGCCTAATCTCTCGGTATTGGGGCGTAAGCAGGTTGCCTAGTCTGCTGGCTTTTGCAGGTTGATGTTTCTCCATTAGGAGCTCCTGAGCCGGTCTCCCAACTAAAACACAATCTTTTAAACAAATAAAGTAAGCAAAGGAAAATCCTGTTGTCCTGCCCTGGGCACTGGGAGGGAAACCCCTTTGGCCCTGGCCCCAGCACAGCAGCCTGGCCCTTCCATGCGACAAACGGTTCTGCCCACAGTTTACTTCCTCTTTTGCTGCTTTCCCTGGGATTTTAACCTTGCAGTGGGACACTCACTCATCCTTCAAATGTCTTGGAGCTGGGCTCCCTCAACAAAGCTAACTGCTCCCCCTTAAAAGGACAGACTGCCCTGTTACAGGGGCACACAGTTATGGGCTGAAGTTCCAGGTAGTCATCTCCTCATTCAGCAAGTCCATCTGCTCAAGTGATTTTTTTTTCTCTCAGTGCAGTTGCTGTCTCTGAAGCTGAGTTGGTGCCCATGGGGTGACTGGAATATACTGACTTGAGGTAACTGTTGCACTGAAAGCAAGTGCCTGGCCAATGGCATGCTGCTAGTGATGGGCACCGGTAGCAAGCTCATGCATTAATGACTATAAGTCTTTGCTGCCCTGGCAATCAGAGATTGGGGATGGGGTGAAAGTTAATTGACCTGTTAATGAATCCTCAGGCCTAATAAAATTCAAAAAGCCAAATGTGACATAAAGGCACCTGAGTTTAAAAGAGGATCAGGCCCTAAGAGCCTAATTCTTATAGCTGGAGGTCAAAATCCTATATAAAATATGTAAAGCTGTGCTTATGTTTGTATTTGCATATGTAAATAGTTTCTTAGGGACCTATACAGGTCATTTGTTTATAAAAATAGGGAAAGGGGGAAGGATTTGTGTGTGCAGTGTTTTCCCACAAACCTGAAAACATAGTCACAAACTTCCTTCACTGAGACCTTTATTGATTTCCCCGGCTAAAAGAAACCAAAGTTCTTGCAAACTATTATGCAGAGAAGCACTGTGGTCCTCTGACAGTGCTCTCTGTGGCCAGAGGATGCTTCTGGATGTTGTTAACATTGACCGATAGCAGCTGAAAACAACCCTGTACACAAACAGCCCAGAATCTTTCTACCTGATCAGAGGACACCTGTATTCCCTTCTTTCTGTTCATTCTGTCAGTTCCTGTCCTGTCCTGTCACCTGGATACCTTCAGGGAAACAGCAAGCAGTAAACAGAGGCCAGAGGCATAGCAAGCTCATTGAGCACTGGGGAATGGGGGAGGGAGCTGAGGGTATGCTGACAGCTGTATATCGGGGACGGGGAAGGGACATGGGTGGGGGGAAGGGAAGTCTTTCTTGTATCTGCCTGGACTACTGCTGCCTCTGCTGCTGCTGTAGCAATGTTGGCTTTGGTGGCTGAAGCTCCATGGCTGGACTTCCTTGGAGCTGATCCTGGTGCCCTGATTGCTCCTTACCCCGATAGATACAGCTTGGGTGCAGGGCTGGGCCTGCTCTTGCAAAGGCTTCTGCTTGTCCCCCATTCCTGAGATACACTTCTTGGTGCAGTGCTGTGTTCCCTGGCTCCTATGGCAAAGACTCCCAATGGGGGAATTCTGGTACCCCCTCATAGTCCGTGCCTGGGACTGCTGCCCTGCTCACCCCATCCTAGTTGTGCTGCTAAAGATCAGCGTGTCCCTTGGGTGGATTACAGTTTCTCTCACACCCATGCTGCTCCGGCTAGTGGTTTCACTTGGATTCTTCCTTTTTTTTATACTTCTGAGACCAATATTCAGCTTTTTGTCTGTAACTTGTTTTTTCATGATGGAGTCACTTCTCTTCTCTGCCTGTGCCCTGCAGCAGTGCAGAGGAATGCTAAAGGGAGGATGGCAAAACGGAATGAACAAGCTGAGCCTTCCTGTCCAAAGTGTGTGTAGGAGGCAGCAGTACCTGTATGATGAACAGGGATCCAGGTTTTCCATTCACAATAGAAAAACACAGTAAAAAGTAGACTCTCTTTTTAAGGAGAAAAACCCAGATCTTCTCCTTTAAAGCAGAAAAATGTGGGAAATGGTGGGTTTCCCCTTGCAGGATGGCAGAGTTCTGGCCTGCAAGGGGCTGTGGGGAGTGGGAGGAGGACGGTCAGGCAGGGGACACCATGTGTATGCGTGCATGTACACATGCACAGGACTGCCAGGCAGCCCAGAGAGCAGCTCCTGCAGGCAAGTCTGAGGGGAAGAAGGATTGTGTCCTATATAGGGAGGGAGGGAGGGAGAGAGGGGAAGGAAGGAGTTGGGGCTGGGGCCCAGGGTCATGTGCGGTTGCAGGGCCCAGGCAGGGAGTGGAGCGGGGCGGGGCTGTAGGCAGCCTGTCTGGGGTGGTGGGGACTGGCTCTCTGCCTCTGTATGTGCTCCTGGGGAGGAGTGGGGGGCATGTGCCCCCCAGATTTGTGCATGGGGAAGGTACGGGGGTGGGTTGTCCGCTGCAACCTTGGGCTCCCCACCCTGCTGCCCTCCTCCAGGGCCTCTGCAGCCCAGTGGGTGGGATCCAGAGCAGCAGGACAGAGCAGGGCAGGATGGGGAGGCTTGTGCCACCACTGCAAGCCCTGCACCCCCATGGCCAGGCACCCCCTGCCCACCCAGCAGCAGTGAGGGACACAACTCTGCACTGCCACCCCCCACTGCTGCCAGGTGGGCAGGGGCCACCTTGCTGTGGCAGCATGGGGCTCCTGGCACAGGCACAGGCTTCCCTCCCCCACTCTGTCCTGTTGTACCAGATCCCACCCACTGGGCCACAGAGGCCTTGTGGGGAGGGAAGCAGGGTGGGGAGCCCTAAGCCGGCGGCAGGCAGCCTGCCTCCATGGGCTCTGCTCCGGCTGTGCCACCCATGGGGGAGGGGGAGCCAGGCTCCACACTGCTCCACTGCAGCAGCTGCCACCTCCTATGGGCAGCACCTGGGGCTCAGGCACTGCTGCAGAGGGCAGGGGGCTGCAGACCCAGGTCCCTGGCCCGATAGCCCAGGCAGCTGGGGGCTCTCTCCGGCAGGGCTGAGTATGGCCCTGGGACTGTGGGTGGGGAGTGAGGGGCACCAGAAGGGCTGAGGGGCTGTGGCTTGGGAGTGACGGGCAATGGTATGGGCAAGGCACCAGCATACCAGGGCTGCTCAGTACCACAAAGCAGAGCGGGGAGGGGGGGGAGCCGCAACTGGACCCATGGCCTGGTGAGCAAAGGGGGCAAGGGGAGCTCTGATTTTCCATGATAAAAAAAACAAAAATCAAATGCCAACATTTATAGGTATTTAGAATGTATTTTATTATAGTGATTGAGGCACTGGTAGGCTTCCAAACTGCTTTAAAATTGTAGATATATCAATAAAACATTGTGTTCAACTGATACCTATATACATAGTGGCATCTCATTTTAATTGCAGAAAAACATAAATTTTGGGGGTTTTAATCAGAATTTGCAAGGTTTCATTTTAATCAGAGAATTTGTGATTTTTAAATAGAGAAAACCAGGATCGCTGGTGATGAATATTCTAGGGCCAGTTCTCTTTTGGCTCAAACAGGCATAAATCAGAAGTGAAATCTATAGATGTAAAATGCATGATTGAAATGTGAAGCCTTCCCTACTCATTTCCTAGCTTTGGAGTGCATTTCCAGGGTTCTGGGTCTGCTGACTCCATCCTGGTTCTAGTAGAAGCAAAATCATCTCCAGGCTAGCGGCCTTGTTCCGGTGAAGGGAATCTTCACTCAGCAGCATCCCCAGCACTAGCAGAGGCCTTAATTAAGGCATGCTCCCAGGCTGATGACTTTACTAAGTGATATTGACCCAGTACCCTACTGGGACCAGAAGCTAGGAAAGGCAACATGTTCTGTGAGTACAACAAATGCATTGCTTTCCCAGCCCAGAGAGTAAACACTTGAACTCCTTAAAGAAAGAAACTACTCAGGAGAGTTTCTAAGATGTTTCCTATTGGCCTGGCAAGGTGAAAGGGAAACTGCCTGAGGGACATGGTTGGCATCACTCTCATGATGTCTGAGATGTGTTGGGGAATGCAGGAGACCCAGCATAGGAGGGAGGAGCAAGGGCTGGGTGTTGCCTGTCAATAAGTTCCTGTCTGTCAGTAATCTTTGTTCTGTTAACTAGAAGCTGTACCTGGGAGTCCTGGATCTGGCAGACAGGAGTCACCCTTGGTTGTTTTGTTACTTTCTCAGGATGATCTGAGGACATGGGGTGAATCCCCCTCTGCTCACAGTACTCTCTCCTATGAGGGTTTGCTCCCTCATCCAGCCCATTCAAGGTGCACGTGATGCCATGAGGGGTGCTAGTGCAGTGGTTTAAGCTGTCAGGATAAGCTCCATCTTCTTTTTTTTTAGTGGACAAGGACAACACCATTAGCAGTTTGCTAATGCCTGAGGAAGACTGGAGCTGGGGTTGGACTTGCTTGAGTATTGACATTGATCCATGAGGCTCTGTGGGGTTTAGACTGGTTGGGAGGCCCATGTCTCAAAGGGCCTGTCAGCTGAGATGTTCTCACTAGAGCTGCATGTGAGGAGCCTGGGAAACTGTTATAACCCCCATGTGGCTGTTGGCATTCAGAGCACAGAGGCAATCTGATTCATTCCCTCCGGCTTTTGTGTATGTGACTGGGTGAAGGAGGGGAGCACTCGGTGCTGCCTGGGGGTGGGTAGGATCCATGTAGAAAGCTGCAGGCAGCATCCTTGTTTGCTTTCCCTGTCAGCCTAAAGCACCATGCACCTGTGGAAAGCAAATTATCCTGTGATTGTATGTGGTGTGGGAGGGTCTCATACGGAAGGGCTTGCTTAGAAGCTGCAACCTGTGGGCCAGATCGTTTTGCTGCTGAGGTTAGTGCACTTTATGGAAAAAGATCCCTGGTGGGGCCAGCAGAGGGCGAGCTAAGCTCATGTAATATCCCTTCTCTGCCGTGGCAGCACCCCCTCCTCCCTGAGCCTCCCTGCTTTGGGGTGTTTTGTGGACCAGCTCCTCCCTGGTCCGAGGATACACCCCAGCTCCTCTTTGCCCTTTCTCTATCTTTGTCCCTTGACAGTTCTGCATTTGGTTCTTGTCCCCCTCCTTTCCACTTGTTTCCCCACATCCCTGCTCTTCTCTCTTTCTTACCTCTAAAGCTTGAGGCTGGTCCTGGTCTGAAAGGCCTATTACACAGGCTTCCCCTTGTGCTGAGCTCCTTAGGGCCTTGAGCAAAGAGGCTCCCATGCAGAGTGCATTCCCTCAGCCCCTTCACAAGAAAAAACCTTTTCTAGCTTTTCACTCTGCTTCCCCTTCTGACAACATTTGGCCCTGGGCCTGTGAAACCTCACTCACCCAACCCATTTGTTGCTGTATTGGTTGCCCCTACCCCCTGCTGTCAGTCATATTCCCAGGGGGATATGGGAGGGTGGTTGAGGGTTTAGGGAGAACAACAAAGTTCAGTAATCACTTTCTAGAGGGCAAATGCAGCACTGGAGTCAGCTTTGCTGCCAGAAAAGCTCCCAGGACTAGAGGTGGAACATCTGGGGATGCTCGACTGATGGGGTAAGTTCACAGTATCACTAAGTTGACTGCAGTCCCCAAGCCGTGTTAGGGCAGGGCAGAGGTTTTGAACTCCTAGCAGCTGTTCCACTGGCTCTCATTTGTTTACCAACGTTCCTGCACCATTCACTGCCCCCTCCGATGTCTTACTCTGCTGTCCCCACATGCCCAGCTGGAGGTCTGTGGCAAAGATTCTGATGGCAGGTCTGGACACACAGGTTGAGGGAATCAAGGACATGGGGAGCAGAAGACAGCTTGTTTCTGAACTGTGGATGTCACTTTTGCTCACTGATGAATCGTGTTTCCCTCCCTTGGTAAAGGCAGGTACCATATTTTGCAGGTGGAGTGTGTGAAGGTATCTATCTGGTAATGGTGCAGCTGGGGCTTGTACAGCTTATGCATGGGAGGGGTATCTGGTATGTTGTACTCGTGGCAACAGAGGATGATTGTGCCCATGCTCATTGCATAGAGAACACAGGACAAATTTGTTCACAACAGGCTCAGTGCAGCTCTCTGAGCTCTCTGCTCTTGTCCATCACTCAGTCAACCCAAGCCCTGCCCTGGCCCTGCAGGGGTGGTTGATTCTTCCAGCAGTCTTCAATATATGAGATGCTCGCAGACCCCATGCAGTCTTTGCTCCTGGTTTCCAACTCTAACACACACATTGGAGAGCAAAGTGCCAACTAGGTACATGCTTAGAACTGGGCCTCAGGACTAGTGAGCAGTGAGCTAACTGCAGACATGAAGATGAGCAGAACCCAAGTGCCACACTCCCTCTTGTACACCCCCCCCCCCTGCCGCCGTTGCTGCCTGGGGAACTATTCCCACAAGAGGATGGGGTTAGTGGGCACATGAGGTGAAACCTCAGGGTGTATCATCAAGGCCTGAGTGATGACACTATCATCAGCAGGCCTGCAGAACCACTGAGGAGTCACTGTTCTATAGTTTGCTTTCTGTGGGAATCCCTGGGTCCTTATTAACATCCCTCAGGCAGTCCAGCCTAGCGCTTGAGCCATTTGCCATAGTCTGCAAACAGCATGGACCAGGGATGACGGTAATATGGGTGGCATCAACATGGACTGCTTACTTAACAAGAACTGCTGCTCTAGAGCCTGCCATGGGACATGGCTTTCATTCTAGGTTGAGTCTTAAATTTGTCACTTGGTCCCTCCAGTGTATCGGGTCCCTGCTTTCCCTCCATTTCTCTTCTCACATGGTTCTGGGGGAAGAAAACTCTAAGAAAAAAAAATAAAAGGCTTTCAATGGAGGATTCTAGTGTCTCAGCACTGCCTATCTCTGTTGCTCAGGCTCAATACATGTTCTGAGCAGAACCTACCTTTGCACTAGAAAAGAGCTCCAGTCACTATCATACCAGGTCTGGGGGGAGAATTTTCATCCTTTGGGTCCATCAGAATGTCCCCCTGATGCCTCTGCCTTACCCTGGGCATCCTTTTGTCTCTGATCCTGCATTGTGATTTCAGCCTCATCAAGAATGTCCCCCTTCACACTCACACCTCTATCATGATTTCAGCCTGTAATGGGAATGCTGTATCTATGCTCCTCCTACCTGCTTTTGGAATGTAATGGGAACTCTGTAGGTTTTCATCATGGTCTTTATCCTTAGCACCTCCATTTGGAACAAACTGCATGTCTTGTTTTCCTAGCCTGTATTTCACTGAATGTCTGATGTACTTGCTTCATCACAGTGTGATGAAAACCAAGCTGGGAAAGCAGATGAGAGTTCACTGACTTTTATGGGCATATACCTGATACTGGTGAAAGACCCACTGGCTCCTGCCTCTAGGAACCATGGGATGAGCCAAGTGAGAAGAAAGAGAAGGCTGGACTAGACTAGGGCAGCATAGTGCCTTGAAACTCATCTTTTCAGTTCTCAGAACCCCCCTGGCCCCTCCCACTGACAATTCTGCCTATATTTACCCATGGTCGTGTATCTGCTGCTGGACTGGATGACATACCTGCAGATACAACACTTCAATAATCCAGTTAGCTTTCCAAAAAACATTTATTTGGCTGAGGACATAAGGGAAGCCCAGAGCTCGTTCTTCCGCTGGTAGCACTGTAGCTGCTTCAATTTCCTTGTTCTGAGGAATCCACCAGGTGGCTACTACTGCATGTGAATTTAGCATGGCTTATCCAGGGTGGTTTTGGAAACAGTCTGATGCAGATGAACTTATAGTGGGTGGTGGGGTGAGATGTGCAGACTTGTGGGAGGCTTCTGTACACCAAAGCAAATTATATGTGCATATAACCCAGGGAGCTGGCAGTTCAAGCAGTGCTCTGGCATCTTGAATGCACTAACCCCTACTCATGCTACCCATACACTATGTCATGTGACAGGCTTGCACCTGGCTTTTGGGAATGTAGCAGTTCCCTAGAGCCATCTGGGCAAAGCTGGGACTGGCAGTGGGACAGGGAAGAGCTGTGAGTTCTGCTATTGATATTAAGACTCCCATCTACAAGCCCTAATAAATAAATGATCCAGATCCAGGTTTTCCATATATCTCCTTTTCCTCACACTAATGCTGATTAAATTAGTTTCACCTTTTCCTGCACAGGAATCCTGGATTCATTTCACAGGTGACCTGGGGACTGGCTGGGGGGATGGAGTAAAACCTGGATGTGGATCTGCTAGAGAGATCATTGGGACAGTGAATTTCATTCCTAGAACTGAAATCCCAGGCTCCTCTTCTGATCAAATATGGGGCAAAATTAATCCCTGGAATAACTGCATTGGCTGTATACAGATTGAGTCACCTGAAGGCACCTGAGATGCTGGGAATGAGAAAGGAGCAGATGTGAGAAGGCAGCTATTCCTTTGATTTCAGGAGTGACCCCAAGGCTGATCTCCTCCATGTTAAGAAACAGGTAGGACTGAGGATACTTATGCTTTCCCTTCTACAGGACAGCAGCGTTCAGCCTTCCAAGACTGCTTGCTTGCTAGTGGAGGACTCTTGTTCTCCAAACTGCCTGATGGTCCCAGCAAAATACCAGATCTGCTTGGGATATTCCTGACAGGCTCATGGCTTGACAATGTCAGAAGGGGAAGGATCCTTTAAAATGTAGTCAAACTTGAAAACAAATCACTCCCTACAGTTTCACACCAACTAATGGCTGCCCTTGGGATCCACATGTGTCTGAGCTCCATGCCATTCAAATGTGCACTTAATGTTGGCAGCTTCTATTTGCATATGTGAATGAGACTATTCACACAGCCTAATGAGGGGTTAAATTAGCTGTAGGTGTAATCAGAGACTCCTAGAGTAGTGGGGCTGGAATGGACCTCAGGAATCTACCCCCCTCTGCCCCCCCAAATCATCCCTGCCTGAGCCCTCCTCTGACAGGTGTCTTTCCTTAAAACCTTTGGAAACACCCCTCTCACACAATGCTGAAAACTTCAAAGACAGTCTTTAACTTGCCACAGGTGAAGCAGGTGAGCAAGGGCACTGCCAGTGTCCTGCCACTGTAAGAGGTTTGTTCAAATATGCTCAAGTATTTCAACTGGGGTCGCCAAGGCTATTTCAGGTGGTGTGAAATGAGCTCAAGTGACTGCAGCATGCTTAGCCTGCAACCAGAGCCAGGGGGCCTCCTCAACCTGATGGAGCTCTCTAGGGACTGTCACAGGTGTGAGGTGCAGGATGACAACAGTGCCCAACAGGTCAGCAAGACGGGCTCCCCTTCCTCTCCCACCCAGCACCCCTTTAGGAAGTGCAGGCCCCACACCCTTGGTCCCAGAGCCCTGATCATCACTGACATTTTCCCTCCCTCCTCTCCAACCCCAGAATCTCACTGGAAGCCAACCCCACCCCTCCTTTTTCAATTTCCTAGCATCTCTAAGAACCTAACTGCCCGTGAAGCAGTTTCCTGTGTTCATTTCCCCCCCCCCCCAACCCTACAGTGAGTGTGAGGGGAGGCATAGGCACCTCTTAGCCCCTGGACTAGCACTTCCCCTGCCACCCTACCTGGGGCTCCAAAATTTTCCCTCCAGCCCCACTCCTTTCATAGAAACAACATGTGCCCTTCCTTCCTTCCTTTCTTTCTTCCTCTGCATCCCTGCTTTCCACACCCCCTCCCAGCCTGTCTGGCTTTCTCTCCCTCCAAGTACACGTTTGACATTGTTCCCTTCCTGCCTCCCCTTTCCATTCCTAGCCCCCACCCCCCTTTTCTTTGGCTGGGGATGGCTTAGGCACCCCCTGCCAGGGACTCCTGTTCCCAGCAGCGGAGCAGGGAGAGCAGAGGGAGGGCTGGGGGGAGGCAGAGTGAGGGCGGGCGGGCACAGCGCGCACACACACCTCCCTGCATGTGATTAAATGTCCTGAAATCTGCTTCTGATTTCCTCGGGGAGTTGACTTTTCCCTTCTTTTCAACCCCTGGATTTATTGAAACCTTTTTACTCCGCTTCAAGGCAGCAGCCGGGGCTCAGTTTCTCCACTCTTGCCTATTTTTTCCCCTCCCTTCCCCCCCCCCTCCTCCTTTTTTTTCCTCCCCTCCGTCCCTCCCAGCAGCAGACCTTGGGCAGCTCAGTGAGATCCAGGAGGGAGGAGGAGTGGAGCCGCTCGAGGAGCCCTGAGACTCGAGGATCGCGCGGAGGGCTGCAGCCACCTCCCGTGGGGGCTTGGGCAGAGGGTGGCTTATGCCAGATTTTGCAAGCAGCGAGTCCAGCAGAAACGCCCCTGATTTTCCCCCCCGATTCCTTTCTCCGTTAGAGGGGTTTGGGGCTCGGGAATTACCGCCCGCGGCATCGCTCCCGGCGCGGGCGTTGCGGGAGCTCTTGTACCTGCGCTCGTCACAGTAAGTTGCTTTCGACAATGTTTCTTATTGCGGAGATGTGGCGCCCTGCGGCCCGGGGTCCCTTCCTTCCTCCCGCCCGCGGCGCCGTGCGCCCAGGAGCCGGGCCGCTCCGGGACTGGGCGCCGGAC
>NW_005841839.1:5731446-5762964 GCF_000455745.1 Alligator sinensis | reverse complement strand
CCGGAGAGGGGCGCAGAGGCGGCGGGGGTCCTGCCTCGGCTCCTAGGGCTTTCCCCGCCTTTTCAGTCACCTGCCCTGGGCACCAGGCAGCGGCACGGGACGCCTTTTCCTGAGATAAGAAGACGAGGCGGGAGGCGGCTCCCCTGCCAGCCGTGGCAGGTGAAATGTGAGGGAGACCCAGTGGGAGATGGGCAGCGGGTGCTGGGGAGCGAGTGTCCTGGCATTGCTCAGCCTCCCCAGGGACTGGGAGGACCTCCCCAGCCAGCCCTGCCTGCTCCCACAACCCGACTTGGTTGAGGCTCCCTCGCAGCCCTTGCAAGGGGCCGTCCCTTCGGCTGGCACCTGTGCACTTGCCACCACAAACTACCCTGCTCTGCCCAGGATGATATAGAGAGGAGAGGTGTACACCCACGGGCTTGCACTCATTATTCTCACCAGACCCACGCAGCAGTGTGTGGAGACCAGGCCTTGTCACCTGGACACTTGGAGGAACTCTGGGTTGTTACTCAGTCCAGCTGCACTGCCCTTTGCTTTCTAAAGTAATGCCGAGCAAGAGGGACCAGAGACGCACTGAGGCAGGGAATAGGTTTTGAATCCAAACTCCAAGGCATCTGGCTGGATTGCCTTTTGCTGTGCAATGTTCCATTTATAAAACAGAGGGAGCTGCCGTACTTTTATGACAGTTATGTTGAGCAATTCTGCTAGGTGAGTGGTGGGGCTGGGCCCCTCCTGGGTGTTGGGATGTAGGGAGGAAACATAAGAAAAGAGAGGGGCCCAGAGCAAGGTGGGGAAGGTACAGGTCTTGATGCAGGGGTCTCTGGGGAGGGGGGGGTACTGTGCACTTAGATGGGCTACAAGTTTCTGAATGAGACTTCCTGGGGACATTGGTTTCCACACTGCTATTTTGTGCTCTGAAGGGATGTAAGTTTCCCAGTTAGAATTTGGGTTTGGGGACCTGGGGCACTACTGGTCCTACAATCTCTGAGCAGATCTCTAAGCCAGCGTTTCTCAACCTCTGGGTCGCAAGATCATATGAAAGGGTTGCAAACAAACTTTTAAAAAATAGATCAACAAACTTTAAAAATGGATTCTCCTTTAAAGGAGAAAAATGTGGGAAACCATGGTTTTTCCCTTGCAGGCTGGTGGAGTTCAAGCCTGCCCCTCCAGGGGCTGCTTGGCGGTCCCCCATACCTCCCTCTCCCACCTCACACATTGTGGGGCTGGGGATGGGGGGCAACGGGTCCGGAATGAGGAGCACTGGGTTGGGACTGGTCTTCAATGTTTATGAATGGGTCCTGGTAGAAGAAAGATGGAGAACCACTGCTCTAAGCGATCTCTGGTGCAAAATTCTAAGCAAAGGTTCCAGGGCATGGAGGGATACAAGTCTCTGAGCAGAGGTTGGAGGCTGAAGCCTGAGGGGCACATTTTGCTGAGCAGGGGTTCCAGGGCTGGAGTGAGTGTGACCATTGGAGCGTAGAGTCTAGGCCTGAGGGCAATGCAAATCTTGGAGCAGGGCCCACACGACTGCATCCTCAGAGAGCTCTGCATTACTCCATGAGCCAAGTAGCTTAGAGTACTTGGGGTTTGTTTTGCTTTCATTCTATACCTCTGTCTCCTGTCACCCCCATCTTCTACCCATTCAGCAGGGCTCCATGAGGAAATGATTATACTGTACCCCCAACTGCCCTTCCCTGAGCTCCGTACAGGGCACTAGAATCCCGTGTGTAAAGGCAATGGATTTTTCCATATTCTGCTTTGTTCAATGTTAAAAGGGTACCTGACAGCTCATCAAACATATTCTGAGTCTCGCAGACCTGGCTGGTGCTCAAGCAGTGACAGGCAATGTAATGCAAGGGGGCATTAGCAATAACCAAAGTGAAAATTCAGATCAACCCTGTGTCAGAACAAAATGTGTTTTCAGGATGGTTGTCATACACTATCCTGTACCATACATGAGATACCTATTAGAGCCAGCCAAGCGCTGTCATCCACAAATACCATTTTAAATATTCACCTTGTCTGTTTCAAACATCTGTCCCTGGCATGTTATGAAAAGGCAACAAGGGGCATTATGGAAACCAGATCACTTTTGCCCCATATGGGATAGGATAAGGCAAAAACAATGGGAGTCATGCAGCAAAAGTGTGAGAATCCCACAGCCCTGGCTTTTGGGATCAGATCAGTCATAATAAAGCCCTCTGCATACCAAGTGATATTCCTGAGAGCACGTGACTGAGTGGAACAATGCGGCAGGAATGTGTGAAGGGGTTTAGGACGGCTGGGACAGGATTAAAGTCGTGTAAAGCAACAAGTTGAGCACTAGTAGACATTAATACGTGGTTTAACATCAGGACACCGGGCTATCCCTGTTCTTGGCTCCTGAAAGAACAGTGGCTACAGATGTCTTCATGAGCTGCTGTTGGGCTTTGAGTGTTATTAGGGGAGGAAACCAAATAAGTGTTGGAGGGAAGAATCAGTCAGTGAATACAACAAATGAGTGTGGCAGTGAAAGGAAATCCATTTTGCAGTGTTTATAGTGACTTACTGCACATAAATCATACCTAACTGTCCCTTACAGGGTAGTGTTGTCAGGGCTTCAGTGAGCTAACCTTGACTCACTGTGATGTATGTACTCTGGGTGCTTCTTTCTCTGAGCAGTATTATTCAAGAGTCATCAAAACAGATTTTAACTGAGGATGGGAACAATTTTTAAGCAACTGTTTATTGACAAACTCTTACCACATTGACATACCACGTACTTGCTTGTTTGGTCCTCTGGAGATTTCTCTTTACTGTGTTTGATAACAGAAGAAATTTTGGTTCTTTTGTGAAGACAGTTTTTGGCTCCTTTTGTTTCAGGACTGAAATTAATTTGGGTCGAGTTCTAAGGGACTGAGCCAGATTCTGTCCTGAGAATGCCAATTTAAAGGCAGGCAGTCCTATTGATTTGAATGGAGGTGTTTATGTTTTATTCTGTTATGGAGATCAGACCTTGGCACATAACATTTAAACAGTACTGTTCAGTTTTACCTGTACTAACACTTCAACAATGCCAGTGTGGTTTCATCAGCTTATGTAATACTGTCTCATCAGTCTGCAGCCATGTCCTATGGTATCCAACACCTTGGATGCCTGTTATATGGGATGTTTTTTGGATGTCCTCCAACGTAGTGTGGCATGCACATGTGTGTCAATTTTGCATCAGGTACACTAGTAATCTTAGGATCATCTCTGCAATAAGGCTCAGCAGAGTGTCCCCAGATACAGGAGCAAAAGCTAATATGTGCATAAACATTTCTTACTGGGTCATGTATTGAAAATGAAAATGGGTAAAAGGCCACAGCACACAGGGAAATGAGAGTCACCTCATTAGCACCATTGACATATAAAACAGCTATACTGTGCATATGCCATTAGCAGTGTCTCATGTGTGTGGATAATTCCATTAACACACTCCCCAGAGTGTGCTGGAAACACTATTAGCTCTATCTCTCTCTGGTCCTCATCATCATAATATCTTAGCGCCCCTCTAGCTATTCTTTTAGCCACATTGTTGGTGGTGTCTCATGCATACAACTGCTGCTGCTTGTTTGGTTTAAATGTTTTCTGCATTGCCACCTCCCGTCAAACCAGAGCCCTGTCCC
The DNA here is from genome assembly GCF_000455745.1 of Alligator sinensis. Classification (NCBI taxonomy): domain Eukaryota; kingdom Metazoa; phylum Chordata; order Crocodylia; family Alligatoridae; genus Alligator; species Alligator sinensis. The sequence goes on along the minus strand of NW_005841839.1, from coordinate 5,759,320 downwards.
ACTGCTGGCTGTGTGGGGTTTTTTCTTTCATTTTAAATATTTCTCAGTTGTGTTTTTATCCAGGCGACACATGGAATGATTTATCTGTGTCCGGAGCTGAGTTGGGGCTTGGCACATTCCGCTTGTCGGATGGGGGCAGGAACATTCCACAGCTGGCACTGGGCTAAATGTGCAAGGGAGCCAGAGCTGAAGTGGGAGGACCAAGGGGCTTATTCTGCAGAAAGCAGTGCTCCTGGTGGAAAGGAAGTGGAGTCATGTGTTAGAGAAGCCTCCTGTTAAAGGCGGGGTGGCGGGAGCCCTGCTGCGGTAATGAAGCTGCAAGGGATATTTCAGCATCTGGCATGCTTCAGTAGTGTGAACAAGCCCTGTGGCAGGGTAGAAGAAAGGACCCTCCTCATTATAGAGCCTGATTATCACTAACAGGCAATATCAAGATGCATCCTATCACAGGGACACACTGCAGGAATTCATGGTCAGGTACAGCTTTCTTAAGTTTCCAGCTCCTTCCTAATTCCCAGCTGCATCTCACTTGAGGCTAGATGCATGAGGCACTATGTGAGGAAGGAGGCATGGACTGCTTGAAGAACAGAGTGGGGCTGGACCTGACTTTGGGTTGGAGCTGGTCTTGTCTCATCTCCTCACTGTGTGAGCACTGGTCCCCCCCCCTGGTCTGTGCTGCCCCCATTTGCCTGGTCTGAGTGGAGAATTACTTGCATGCTCTGACAGATCCTACAAGGTGATCTTGTCACTGTTAAGTAATTAGCAGTATTGAACTTAATGGGGTGGTGCAGTAATTACCATGGGCATTGAATGTAAACCAGGAGGAAGAGGCACATGCCCTCTGCAGTGGTATCATGAAGGCTCCAGGTATTTATTTATATGATAGTCCTACCTAAGGCCATATCTACATGACATACTTATGGTCTGGTGCTGGCAGTCTCCAGTGTACCCTGATGCTCCACACAGGCTCTCCCAAACTAGAGGCAGTGTAGCCACATCCACAAGTGAGCTAATTAGCACTGCCAAGTGCCAGTGCCCATTAGCTACCCATGGTACTGTGCAGAGCCAGCTGTTCTGCTTTCAGTTCAAGAGGCCACCCACCTAGAACAGTAGAATATGTAGCTGTGGCTTTGATGCCACTTGTTCTTATGCCTGGGCTGGCCCTCCCTCCAGGCTTTGGCCTCTTAAATCATCTCCAAACTTCTTGTGCCTCTCCTGACAACCCCAATCCCCCTGTGGGAGTTTGCCTCACTCCTTACCACAGCCCATTTTGTCCCGCTCCAGCAATACAGACCTCAATTCTCATCTATCCTACTTCCATTTTCCTGGTTAAAAAGTGTAAGTCATCCAATCAGAGTGCAGTCTCAATACCATATGAGGCAGAGGAACCATCCTGCTCATGAACATAATGATCAGCACTGAGTAGTCAGAACGGACAGCTGGCAAAAATTCACAGGCTTAAGTCAGTCAATGATGCTACAGGGCAAGTCCCTATAAATAATATATGCATCCTCTGGAACTGGGATCCCTTTGTGATGGGATAATATTACTTAAAAGGAAATTGGTCATCCCTGGTGGTACCTGCAGAGTGCTGTGATTTATTACAGTATATCTAGGAAGTGACAGGGGGTGGGTGGCATCTGACCAAGTCACTTGGAGGTGATGATGGGGCATCATGATTTGTAACTAGGAATGAGGGACATGTGACTAGGGTGCTAGGTTCCATGATTATGTGCCTAGGAAGTGCTGAGATGTGTAATTGGCTGGAACAGAGATGGGCACAGTGTAGCAGGGTCTGGGTCCATGAATCTGGTAGGTGATTGTGAGGTGCTGCAGTGTGTTGGGTGTTAGGATTGTGTCCATACATGTCATGTGTAGGTGAACCTTGGTTGCATGGCTCTTTCTGCATGTATTCCTGTAAGCCCTGTTCAGGTAGTATCTGGAGTGAGTCCCCTATGCTTAGATGGTGCCACTTTGGTGAGTGTCAGTGACGCATGTGGGACGGGATAGGCCCTGGCTGCACTGTACCCAAGCACCACATACTGCATCCTCGCCATCCAATCCCAGGCCTCCTTGAAAAGCAAAGGGCAGCTCTCTTAAAGCTCACGTCAAGCAGACTTGTGCCCTCATCCTGGAGTTAATCCCTGTGTGTGTGAGGCCAGCAAAGGAGTTTTACAGGAGGGGAAACCAGACTTTCCATTTCCAAACTAATTCCAAATAAGGGAAAGTGTTTTCCTAGAGAACTGCTGGGTGAGGGGGAACTTGAAAATCGGCTGCAAATGAAAGCATATTCTGCAGCTGCCCAGAGAAAAAGAGCCATTTCATCGCTCTTTTGTCTTCACTGTGTTGCCATCATTGTCACTATATAAGAGGAATGATCCCAGTCCACAGAAGAGGATGGCAATCCTGTTCTAAACTCTGAGAGTCCCTGCTAACTTCTCTGTCTGCAACACCTCTGACCCCAGGAGCTGACTTCAGTTTGCTAATTCAGTTGCAGTCTTGGTTGTTGTGGTCAACAATCAACTACTACCTTGGGGTAAATCCTATATGGCCACATTTTCAAAAGATGGTAAGCACCAACCGTGCCTTTTGGCACATGTACTAGACTAGCCAATCGTACATTGTATTTCTCTCTAGTGGCTGGCTTACGTAAAGGATACAGTCTACTACTGCAGTCAGCTATTGGAATTATTCCTTCACTCAAACACCAGAGATCTGTGGTTGAGTGATGCAAGTCTTAGGTTCAGATCTTCTGATGACCGATGCCAGGTGTTATTACATTTAACCCTGGCAGTTGCCTTTGTAAATGGCCTCTTCTGCACTGCTCTGTTTTGTGTACACCGGGGGCTCTTTGCAGATGCCAGCACGGTGCTTTTGTTTTTTGCTGCTTCATCCACTGTAGCTGCCTTTGACAGTTTGACCCATGGAACAAGACATTTACAAGTAGGCATCTTAGCACCTGCAGTTCCTGGTGTCTCTCCAGCTATCGATTCACATCATCTTCTTACACACAAGTCTAAATGACTCAAAACACCCCTTCAGGTATTTGTGGCCCCATAACTGTGGCTGTAAAAAGGAAATCCCACTTAAGGCCAGGCTGAAAAACTACTCCCATAAATTCTCTCACAACATGCAATGCCAGGAAATCTGTAGCTGGTGTTTATAAAATGGTTTGAAGAGACTGAGTGGGGCTTGGGTACTACATGTAATAGTTCTGGAGTTATTTAAATGAGAACTTTTAAAATATAAAACAATGATACCATTTAAACCTGAAATCCTTCAAAAAGAAAAAAAAGCTTCACAACAAAATAGTACAAAATCACCTACTGCTAAAAAGCAGCCACCTCTGGGGTGGATCATGGTCACTGTTTAACATTCTACAGCAATGGTATCCAGTAGCTTAGGAGAGCAATTCAAGAAATAACCAGTTGGAACTGCTGGGGGTAATTCAGCCCCTGGCAAGATGCCTTAGGGTTTTACTCTGGTTGCTGTTTCCTAATAAGAGTTAACATTGTGTGTTTAGCTTCTGTCAGAGGACCTGAGTCAGATCGCACTCACTTCCTCTGTGGGTCTTCATCAGCTGCACAGTCTGGGCACTAGACAAGGAAAGGCACTTACTAGATCCAGGTAACTCTGGGAAGCCTAATGCCCCTAAACCAAGGAGGGTCTGATCAGCTCAAGAGCTCTGCAATTTCCTTGGGAAGTGTTGGTTAACGTATATGGGCCTGGCTATGCCCTGAGAGTACTGCTGCACCAGTGTTGCTGTCCTTATTTCAGTGTCTTTACTCTCAGCTTACAGCACTGTAAGAAAGATCAGACTCAGGCACTTTGCACTATGCACAAGCACCAGCTTCCTTTTGACACTTTCATTGAGGGGGGAGGGAGCAGAGTGCCCGATTTTCCCCTCCTATCAAAGGCCTCTTTGGCAACGTGCCAGGAGCCCTTGGGTCACACTGAATATGCATAAAATGGAGCAGATTGCAGCTGCCCTCATCTTTAATACAGAGGTGAGGCCCACAGAGACCACAGGGCCCAGATCTCTTTCACTGGGAAAATGGGGTGAGTTCAGTGTGGAGCGTGTGTGCATGTGTGTGGTCCCTCCCTCTGGGATGATGACAATAATGATTTCCATTCATATGGTGCCTCTCTATCTTTGATACATTACTCTGCAAAGGCTGGGTCGTCAGCTGACGTATGACTGATAGGCAGAAGCAGCCACCAAAATTGCAGCCAGAGTTTTGGCACAAAACCCCTGAGGCTCTGCTCCCACTCTTCCAGATTTCCCAGCCTCGTAGGCCCCTGAGAAGGGAGTCTCAGAAACATCTGTCCCTGTGGAAGGGAGAGAAAATGTTTACTCAGCATGAGTCAGACTGCAGATAAAACGAGAAAAGGGCAAGAAATGTTTGCCTTCTTGAGAGCCACTCTGCTGCCCCAGGGCCAAGGTCAGGCCTGGGGCTGAGCTCAGCTCCTGACAGCATTAACCCTAGCAGAAGGCAGTCCCTTGCTGTACAATAGGGGCTGCTGCTGTGCTAATGAGAAAATGGGTGAATGGCTCTTTGTGCCCCTTAAGATCCACAGCAAGGACCAACCACAGTCTGGGCTTTCACACTGCTCTGAGTAACATGTCCATATTGGGTTATATCCTCAACTGGTGTAAAAAGGCAGAGCTCCATGCAAGGCAATGGCTCAATGCCAGGTTACACCAGCTGGCCCTGTTATAAGTAGTAGCTGGTTTCTAGTGCTTGTATCTCTTGTGGCTGTCACTACTCCATTGTTGCTCATGTCTGTCTCTGGGACATGCCTCTGTATTTTCCAGTTCTGTGCCAACTCAGCCAGTAGAATCAGAGTGGAAGCCAGATTCCCAAATGCCAGCAGAACACAAGCAGCAATTCTGTTGCTTGCTCATGTGATGTCCAAATTTGATCTAACAGGCTAAGGATGGGGTTTTGCCAGCAGATTGCTAGTGTTACCCTAAAACCCTTTAAAAACCGAGGACCTGATCCTGGGCACTCCCACTTATCTGATCTTGCAGGAATTTTAGGCTTGATCGTGATTACATGAGTGACTCCCAGCAAGGGTGGTGCAGGCACCTACCTGGAAATCTTCAAAAGAAGACTGGACGCATACCTTGCTGGGGTTATTTGACCCAAGCAATCTTTCCTGCCCAAAGCAGGGGTGCTGGACCTGATGATCTCATGAGGTCCCTTCCAGCCCTGAACTTTTGTGCATATATGTAATTATCAGGCACAATATTTAACGGCCTCCTGATTTTACTCTTCTGAGCAGAATTTATTCCTGGCAAGATTCACACACACATTCATGAAGTTCAGGGCTGAAAGGGACCTCGTGAGATCATCAGGTCCAGCCCCATGCTCTGGGCAGGAAAGACTGGTGGGGTCAAATACCCCCAGTAAGGTGTGCATCCAGTCTCCTTTTGAAGATCTCCAAAAAGAGTGAGTGCAGCTCCCACTGACATCAGTGGGAGATGCAGGTGTTCTGCTTCTCCCAGTAGAAGCAGCTCAGCAGCAGATCAGGCTTTCTAGCAATTCTTTGTATACTTCTCTCTCTCTCTCATCTCCTCAAAATGATATTTTTGAAGTGGGTCCCATCCAGGGCTATATCAGTTATGTTACTTAACAAATACATGGCTCCTTGCTTTCTTGAGGTAAAGAGACATAATACTTTGCATGTGGAACTGGAGAGCAAGCTTCTGGTTTGACAGTGATATTGCATGTCAGAAGGAGATGCTCATGTCCTGGTGAAGGTGTTTTTCACAGGAGTGTGCACAATGCTAACTGTGTTTGCTAATGGGTTCTATCTTGCAAATGTTCTCACCAGTCCCTTTTCTAATAATATTATGGGTGCTGCTAAAGAACCTATCTGAGATTAAGGCCTCACTCTGCTAGGTGCTGTACAAACAGTCCCTGTCCCAAAGCACTTGCAATAGTGAGACGAAACAGCCTCAAGGAAGGAAGGATTATCTCCATTTTACAGAGAGGAACCCACACTACAAGGAGGCTAAGTGACCTGCCCAGGATCACTCAGGAACTTGTGCTTTACACACAAGACCATCCTGCATGCCTTGTTTTCATGAAATCATCCAGTTAGTCACAATTACGTGGACTTATATAATACAATATTTGGTAATTCTGATAATGTCATTTGGGGAAAAGGTAATCATGTACAGGAATTTTTCAATTAGAATCTATTCAGATTGTTGTTGTTGTTACTATCACTGTCATCATTATTTAAGCATCTGTGTATGTGTGTGTGTTTGTGCTGGGGTTCCTCAGAGGATAGTTGAAGGAGCTTTGTGTAGTGGGGTCTGTTGGTGGAACTGTGGGGTGAGTATTCTGTATCTTCTGGGTTTCTCTTTTTGGCGTGAATGGCTGAGCCATATATGAGCGTGTCTCCTATTGGCACAATGGGAAGAACTCTGTGTGTGTCTTGGAGTCTGTCCCTAACAGATGGAAGGCTTGACTCTGTATGTGGGTTGTGTGTGTTCCCTTCTGGGATAGCAGTGTCAGCTGCATGTGATTGGGCTGTGGTCCACAGATTAACAGGGCAAAGTCTTAATGGGATTTTGTAGGGAGCGCTTTCTGTGGAATAAAGGGTGCACTGGGAACAGGGATCTCTCTGTGAGTCAGAGTGGTGCACATCTGGAGAAATGAAGCAAATGTTGGTGCTCTATTTTTTAAGCAGGTTCCCTTTAGTCTGGATATGGGGTGCAGTGATTGGTTTAGGCATCTTGCTATGACTCCAGGGGGGCTGAGTTTGAGTCCTTCTCTCTGGACTCATACTAGCTGTTGCCCCTGTTAACTCCACTGTGGATGAATGCCTGGGCAGGCAGGCTGGGGTTTCAGTGGCAGCCAGATGCAGTGTTGGTCACATCACCTCCTTGTGTGCCATTGTGACAGAGTGGTGTTCCCTAAGCTGGCTAGACTGAGGGGTCAGTAGGGCAAGGAGGACCTTTAGTCTGGAAACAGATTTAACTGAATGTTGAATCATGATCAGTGAGCATCTCTAATTGGGACAGAATAAAGGAAAGAGCATGATTACAGCAGGGGAGCTGACAGTCAGGTAGAAGAGGCAGAGACTCTTTGCAAGCTCTGGACTTTCTCCATGCCACCCAGTGTCAAAGGACGTTTCCTCCAGGCAGGTCAGTACCAGTGGCCTGAAAACACAGATGGGCATTGCAAGCTCACACTGCAATGGTGGCTGCCTGGCTAGTATGCAGGAAGAGAAAAGGAGCAGCAAAATGCACAGAGACCAATAAGAGGTGTTTTGTGCTAACTATCCTCCATTCACAGCTCTCTGCAAGCACTGCGAGGTACCACAGGGCTTCTCTGCTACTGGGCAGGATGAAGGTACGTGGGGGGTCACTGACATGTCCAGGTGCTGCGGTATGGTATCTGCAAAGGGGAAGGTCTCCCAGCAGTGTGGAGGAAGTGGAGTAGCAGCTGATGGTACTCTCCAGTGTCCTCAGATTAGGATTCAGCACTGATCTTGTGTGCTTTTCTGCTGGACAGTTCCCAGTGCACACTGGACAGAACAGGAGCAACCACAACATCGTGCCCCTCCCATCAGAGCTTCAGATAGGAGATCAGCGGGGTCAAGTACTCTCTCTCTCTGCTGGGGCTTTTCTCTCCTTCTCTTATCTGAATCTCAGCAGGGCTCTGGACATGTGTAGAACTGCCAGGCAGCTGATGGTGCAGCCTGAAGGGAACACAACTCCCTTCCTAAGGTAACAGACAATTCCAGTGTTGGGCAGGACCATTCAAGTCAGGATATGAATAGGTGGTATTTAAAGGGAGGTATGAGCCTAGTGTAATTGATGCTCTGTTTTAAGTAGGGGGAGACTGATTATGTTGGCCAAGGCTGATTATAAAAAGAGACCAAGCAGCTGTGGGTTACTGATATGCTACAGAATGTATTGCAGTTCTCATCTCTGGCATGTACCAGGCATTTCCCCCTGGAAATCATTTGGGTGAAGCAACCACCCTGCTATAAATCTAGGACTGCCTGTCATATTCCCTACAGGCAGTGTTAGTGGGTTCCTTCTCTTCCACTGTGCTCTTGGTGTTTGATCCACATGCAGCTGCAACTCAGGCCTCCACTACTTAGATTTAGTAACAAGCAGGCTAAAATGAGGTGCACTTGGCCATTTAGAGAGACCAGCAGCCAGCTCCCTAAATGTAAGGGCAGCAGCACCAGGAAAAGCTTGGTAAAGCATTCAGTGAATTAGGGGAGAAAAAGTATACAGAGACTAGGGGCTTCCCCTCATGTAGCATGTTTGCATTTGCACTGTAGCAATACCAACCTGGATACATCAGTGTAAATTATTGGCTCACTGAGACCTGGTAAATTGCTCATCAGGATAAGTCATACTGGCAAGATGAGCTTTGTTGTATTGCATTATGGTCCAGAGTGCATGCACACACACACACATGTACATGGGGCAGACAGACAAATACATTGGCTTGAAGATCCTAACAATAGGAGATTAGAAGCCTGACTATTTCTTGTACAGGAATTTTGGGGTACAAGCCTTCTCAGTTCTATGCCATGTGGCTGGCATGCACAATGTCTCCAGCGTTTCTTCAGGGCAGTCCTGCAGCAATGAGTGTGTTTGCTGAGGAAAGCAGTAGCTTCATACAGTCAGACTAAAACTTCACTTGGAAGGACTCAAGGTTGGAAGGGTTTTGCAGAACACTCCAGCAACCTCTCCCCTGAAGTGATATTTTCTTTACAAATATGCTCCAGCTTTTAAAAATTACAAACAAAAATGAAACCACAAATGTTAAAATGCCCTAGAAAGAAGCAGGCAAGGGACCTGGTCATCTCTCCACTTCCCTTCAGCCTGTCATTGCTCACCGCTGCTGCCTCCTTACATACAGCTGACACAGTTCAATTTCCCTTCTTGCTGTGCTCTGCAGTGGACATATACTGGTATATGGACTGATAGTTGCATGTGGACTGATTGTGAATTGTGCAGTAAAATTGTCCACAGGAGTTTGGCCTCCAGGGCCAGGTCAGAACATGGTCAGTTTTCCCATCATGTGAGGTGTTACAAGAAGTCATGCTAGATGTTCCTTGTGGTTTCTTCTGACCGCCAGAGCTATAAATCTCTTAGTGCTCACAGATGCAGTGATGGATCTGTGTGACAATGTATACCAGCAGCAAATACTGTCACAGTCTCTCTGAAGGGTGAAGCTGGAGGAAAGGAAAAGGCACCAGAAAAATCTGACATTTCTTAGCTCCTGACCTGAGTTAGGGACTTCCTGGGTTATTGGCTTAACACATCTTCCCATCCAAAGCCCTGTCTCCCAACCAAATCCAAAATGAAAAGATGTCTCTTCTTTTCTTTGCTACCTGAGAGAATTTGTGACAGTCTGTTCCTCCCAGCCCCCAACAGGCTGTGCTGGGAACTTGGTTCTGCCCTACCCCACCTCCAGTGAACATTTTCTTCTCTGAGACTGGGATATAGAAACAGTTCTCTCCAGAGTTTGGTATTCTGGTTCTTGGTTCAGGCCATACTTCAGACTTTCCTGGTGATTTCAGCCAAGTTATTTAGGGCCTCATTAGTCTTCATAGACAGTTGGCATCTACTAACATAGCTAGCTACCTCTCATTAATCTTCATAGTTAGAGCAAGGAGACATCCCTCTCTCTCAACTCAGTTACAGGAGGCCTCTTCCAAAGCAGAGGTTTGATTTCTTTGTATCTCAGTTACCATGCCTGTAAAACAGGTTTAAGGATACGGACCAGTTCTATGCTGAGTTCATGAATGCTTTGGGATCTCCACTGGGAAGGCCCCATAGAAATACTAAGTCTTAATGTCTGTCAGTTGACAAGCCCCCAGTCATGTGTTGGGGCATTACCTGGAAGGATTTCTTGCATCACCCCTCCTTCACCCAACAGCTATAAAAAATAACTTGATAGAAACTAGAGACCCAAGGATGAAGACCTCTACTAATGGACTGTCTTTTAAAGAGATAGTAAATAGATGACAAGTTCAGGAATGAGTCTGGTGGGGACCCTAGCCTGGTGGTGGGATCCCTTTCCCAGCTGCCTGTCCTTCCCTGGGCAGGGCTGGTTGGTATCTTGCACCTGGACTATTTTTCCAAAGTAGTCAGTTGCATGGTTGTGCCATGGATGGAAAGGGAAGAGCTTCTTAGCCTATTAGTGGTTATGGCAGTAAAAAGAACAAGCTGTCTTCCAAACTGACAGTTCGTTCCTTCAAAGGAAATATCCCAGATGACTTGAAATTGGCTCTCAACCCTGCTGCTTTCTTCAGAGGGATTAAGTGACTGTGAAGCCAGGAACAGCATCTCAGAGAAGGTGAAGGGGCTCTCTCTAACTTAGGAGCAGCAGACTTGCTGTGTTAGATCCAGGTTTGTCCATCCAGCATAATAGGTCTGGCACTGGCCAGTCCTTGATTCTTCGGAAAGAAGTGAGAACCCTAGTCAAGCTGTGCATTAAGTTATACAAGCTAGAAATAAGGAGAGAAACTCTACTGCATCTCCAGGCTAGAATGAAGGGATAAATACTAATATGTCTAGTATTAGAAACTCTAAAATTCCCACAGTATTGGCAGATGGAGATTTGGCTTCTTCAGGCCAGTGTAAAGACTTGTCAATGGACAGTGTACCCCAGCCAGCTAAGGGCATGCTGGGATGTCTGTCTTGGGCTGTACGTAATGAATCTGCCAAAAGAGAATCCCTGTTTCAGTCCCTGTTATTGCAAATACATACTCATCTCACCCAGCTGGCATGGACTGCTGAGTTCATTTAATTTTCCATGAAACTTCTTTTCAGAGGAAAGAGTCCAAGTTTGACAGAAGTGAGCAGTAAGTTCCCTGGCATAGTACCATCTTTCCAGGTATGGGGATGTGCCATGGTTACTTCTTGTCCCAATATTTCATGAGACAGTCTCCTTTTAGACAGCCTGGATACAAAAATCCTCCTGCTACACCTTTAAAGTCAGCACTACATCTTCAAGTGATAGCGATGGAGGAGTGGAGTGACCTAACATCATAAAGACCATGTTATTTGGGGGTATTGGGTGGAGGAATCCAACTCTTAGCACTGAGATTTCTTTCTCTTTCTTTTATCGACACCTGCTGTTGATTTCAGCTACAGTAGCGTAAAGCCAGAATAACTTCAGTAATTTAGTCTAGATTTGTGCCAGTGTAACCAATATAGAATGGGTCCTGTTGGTCATATCCTCTTAGTAGCTGGGAAGTTTGTTTCCAATGGATTTTGTTCTTTTCATCTTGGGGGACATGGATTTTTCCATCCCAAATCCCTCTGCCCAGTAACCTCAGGGGAATAGAAAGTGTTCTGTTGATTCTGTCCAGCGGTTCCAGAGAATAACAGGGAATGCCATACAGATTGTAGGCAGCAGCAGTACCCAGAGCTGTGTTGGTCTATTTAATGGTCACTAACCATAATCCTGGAAAGGCAGTGCCTGTTCACAACATGTCACTGCCCATGTGTGCTTGTTTATGCTCACTCAAAAAATAAAACAAAACAGGATTTTCATTCCTTCACCTCCTTTGGGAGGGCTTGTGAAGATGAGTTGCTGGCATCTGTTGGCATTTTCATCTCCTTGCTAGATGAGAGTTAGACCATACTATAATTTAAACACCAACAGGCACATGGAGCCTTGTCTTTACTAGGGCCCCCCCACCCGCTAAATGATGCAGCTAAACAAGAAGTAGCAACACTAGAAGATTTTAGCAGAAGTTTCTAAGCCTTGGAGTCTGCCTGCCATGTTTTAAAAAAGCCCAGATAATAACTAACATACTACAGAAGACTGGAGCTTCAACTATGCGGTAACTCCTTAGTAAGTCATAGAATCATAGAAAGTTAGGGTTGGAAGGGGCATCAGGAGGTCATCTAGTCCAACCCCCTGCTCAAAGCAGGACCATCCCCAACTAGATCATCCCAGCCAAAGTTTTGTCTAGCTGGGTCTTGAAAACTTCCAGTGATGGAGATTCCTTCCACCACCTCTCTGGGTAACCTGTTCCAGTGTTTTACTACCCTCTTAGTGAGAAAATTCTTCCTAATATCTAACCTAAACTTCCCTTTCAGGAACTTGAGACCATTGCTCCTTGTTCTGTCATCTGCCATCACTGAGAACAGTCTAGGTCCATCCTTTTTCAAACTCTGCTTCAGATAGTTGAAGGCTGCTATTAAAATCCCCTCTGTCTCCTCTTCTCTAGACTAAATAAACCCAGTTCCCTTAGCCTCTTCTCATAAGTCATGTCCCCCCAGCCCCTTCACCATTTTTGTCACCGTCTGCTGGACTTTCTCCAATATCTCCACATCCTTTCTGTAGTGGGGGCCCAAAAACTGAACACAGTACTCCAGATCTGGCCTTACCAGTGCTGAATAGAGGGGAATAATCACTTCCCTTGACCTACTGGCAACACACCTTCCAATGCAGCCCAGTATGCCATTAGCCTTCTTGGCAACAAGGGCACACTGCTGGCTCAGATTCAGCTTATTGTCCACTGTAACCCCCAGGTCATTTTCTGCAGAGCTGCTGCCCACCCAGTGAGCCCCAGCCTATATCGGTGCATGGGATTCTTCTGTCCTAAGTGCAGGATTTTGCACTTGTCCTTGTTGAACCTCATGAAATTTCTTTTGGCCCCATCCTCCAATGTGTCTAGGTCTCTCTGAACCCTAGCCCTACCCTCCAGTATATCTACTACTCCCCACAGCTTGATGTCATCTGCAAACTTGCTGAGGGTGAACTCTATGCCATCTTCCAGGTCATTGATGAAGACATTGAACAAAACCTGCCCCAGGACTGACCCACTTGATGCCGGCTGCCAACAAGACATTGAGTCATTGATTACTACCCTTTGAGCCTGATGTTCCAACCAGTTTTCTATTCACGTCACAGTGCATTCCTCCAGCCCGTACTTCCTTAGCTTGCCTGTGGGAATGTTGTGGGAGACCGTATCAAAAGCCTTGCTAAAATCAAGGTACATCACATCCACATGTCTCCCCACATCCACAGAGCCAGTCACCTCATCACAGAAGGCAATCAGGTTGGTCAGGCATGACTTGCCCCGGTGAATCCGTGCTGACTGTTCCTAATCACCTTTTTCTCCAAGTACTTAGAAATGGATTTCTTGAGGATCTGCTCCATGATTTTTCCAGGGACTGAGGTGAGGCTGACTGGTCTGTAGTTCCCTGGATCCTCCTTTTTCCCTTTCTTAAGTATGGGAACTATGTTTGTCCTTTTCCAATCATATGAGACCTCTCCTGATTGCCATGAGTTTTCAAAGATGATGGCCAATGGCTCTACATTTACATCAGCCAACTCTCTCAGCACCCTCACCCTCAGGTGCATCCCATCTGGCCCCACGGACTTGTTCATATCCAGCTTTTCTAAGTAGTCCCTAAACTGTTCTTTCATTACTGATGGTTGCTTACCTCCTCCCCAAACTGTGCTGTCCAGTGCAGTAGTCTGGGAGCTGACCTTGCTTTTGAGGACGAAAGCAAAAAAAGCATTGAGCACTTCAGCTTTTTCTGCATTCTCTATCACAAGGTTGCCTCCCCAGTTCAGTAAGGGACCCACACATTCCTTGATCCTCCTCTTGCTACTGACATGCTTGTAAAAAGACTTCTTGTTACCCTTCACATCCCTTGCTAGCTGCAACTCCAATTGTGCTTTGGCCTTCCTGACTTCATTCCTGCATGCTTGTATTCCTATGCAGACACAGCTTTTCAGGATAAACCCCTGATTTTGCCATAACAGCTTATGACAGGTCCATGAACTCCATAAAAAGAAGCACTATTTTGTCAGTATAACTGCAGCTACACCAGGGATTTTGCCTGTATAAAAATGTGATGAAAATCCCACCCCTTGCTGACAGTACTTCAAGACTGGCAAAAGGTTGAGTGTAGGACTGGCCTAATTATGGACAACTCTCAGGCATATCAAAGGCAGAAGAAAGGTATTGGGGGAGGGATTTTTTTTATGAAAGTCCCTTTCAGAGAATAAACTCTGGCCCTGGTTTTGCAGTAGGTGGAAACAAGTCCTGCACTCTCAGAGAATGGCTGTCTGTTGGGCTCTGATCATCCCCAGCATGTTCACACCTCCCCCTCAACCTTTGATGTGGGGTACACAGTTTGGAAGCTGCCTGGCTCCCTACTGAGGGCATTAGGGGCTAATTAAACCTCAGGATTCTTACCCTGTGAGGTAGGAACTCATTGTTCTGGGGGACAGGGAGAGAGAGAGACACCTGATGAGCTGGAATAATTGAAGGCTGATGCTGGTGTGATGCTAGGGGAGTGCTGAACTGGTCTGAGCATGCAAAGCATGGTGGGTCTCCTTATTGCACCCAGGCTGCTGCTGTGGAGCCTAAGCAGCCTCATCCATGGGAGTGCTCATGAGCTAACTCCCTTTCTGTTCAATTCAAAAAGACTTTGGCTTTGTCCACTCTGATCTGCTCAATGCAGCAATTTTGGCAGGGAACAGTAGCTGCCAACATCCATACACAGCCATGTATGTACTTCTGGAGCCTTCACACACCTCCCTTACAACAGCTGACTACCAGAGTGTGACCCACACCCTGGGAAAGCACCAGCTGCAGAAGGGACCATGGCAGCCAGCAGAATGACGACCTACACATGTCTTTTGCCAGCTATGGATGGCAGCAGAAGCCTTGCTCCACTCAGGAGAAGTGGCAAAAAGGAGGGTCCTACTGCTGTTGAGGTGCATTAGGGTTGGATGCACTCAAATTGCTGATGCCAAAACTTTGTAGTGTCAACCAAGCCTCTACTGCCTTGACAAGCCATTGAGCATTGAGTGACACTGTCCATGAATGTAGAGATGCTTAAAATGCATTTCAGGCACTCAGGAAGGAGTGCAATGACAGATCAATTAATAATCACCATGCATAGTTCTTAAGGAGTATGTTTCATGTATAGGTTCCGGTATACTTTAGAGATGTAGATTAGTATTATCATGCCCATTTTACAGATGAGGAAACTAAGGCACAGACAGAGGGAGTCTGTGGGACAGGAGCGACTTGCCCAATGTCATGCAGCAGGTCTCTGGCAGAGCCAGGGATAACATCCAGCTTTCCCAGTTCCCAGTAAGAGCTCCTCGTTTCTGTACCATGTGTACTCTAGAAGTTCCTAGCTTCACGAGCTGTATTTATAAATATACTTAAAATAGACAGAGTATACAAGTATGGCCAAAATATATGTATTAGTTAGCACTGTCTCTTATTGGCTGTTCCTTTTCCTCTTAGTAATATTCAGCAGTGTTCTAGCCCCTTTAATAAATGGCTCTCAAAAAGAGTCCTAGAAATGTCAGCCTGGCAGTTCCCCACCCCTCCCCCCACCTTCCACCCAAGGATGTAACTCTTCTTATTACCATTTTATCAATGGGAGACAGAGGCACAGAAAGGTTCAGTGACTTGTCTGATGTCCCAGAGCTAGTTTGTAACAGAGCTAGGGAAAAATCCAAAGTTGCCTGAATCTCAGCCTATTGTCTTAACCATAAGGCCAGTCTTTCTTCCTTAGACCGTGGTCTCTTATGCTGTCTGCCTGCCTGTCTGTCTTCCTAGCTCTTTGTTCTTTCTCCTTGAGAAAAAGTTGGGGGCCAGAGCAGGGGTGTAAATATCAATGAAATGTCCCAAACAAAGAACTCTGCCCTCATCCCTGCAGAGAATCCCAATAAGTTACAGTTGAGCCAGAAGCACTCCCCCCCCCCACCCCTCCCCCGAGGAGAGTGGTCTTCAGACACAGCCTTCAGCATGCTGGCCAATACTGCCAATAGCAAACGATTAATTGATCAGATCCATGTATTCCTGGCTAGCTGACACCAGCACTGCCCTCTTGCCAGCCTCCAAACACAGGCTTTGCCTCTGCCTTTCTGCCTCTGAAACAGGGTTTCACATGAGTTGTAGCGGGTGATTCACTGCTTGTTTGCTTTTTGTTTAGGGAGGATTTGGCTTCTGTGCCGTGCCTCGGAGCGTTCTCCTTGGGAAGGATGGATCTGCCGCAGCTCTTGAGACTCCTTCTCACTGCCTGTGTGTTTGGCCTGACCCAGACAGTTAACCCCTTTGTAGGTCAGCAGACTCCCCCTGACCCATGCTATGATGAGAACGGTGCCCCTCGGCGCTGCATCCCTGAGTTTGTCAACGCTGCATTTGGAAAGGAAGTGCAGGCCTCCAGCACGTGTGGGAAGCCCCCCACTCGCCATTGCAATGCATCAGACCCTCGCAAGGCACACCCACCCTCCTACCTCACTGATCTCAACACTGCTGCCAACATGACCTGCTGGCGCTCTGAGATGCTCCACCACTCACCACAAAACATCACCCTCACTCTCTCCCTGGGCAAGAAGTTTGAGGTGGTTTATGTGAGCCTGCAGTTTTGCTCCCCTCGTCCTGAATCAACAGCCATTTTTAAATCTATGGATTATGGCAAAACCTGGGTGCCTTACCAGTACTATTCCTCCCAGTGCCGTAAGATCTATGGCAAGCCCAACAAAGCCACTGTCACCAAACAGAACGAGCAGGAGGCACTATGCACTGATGGGCAGACAGACCTCTATCCGCTCACTGGGGGCCTCATTGCCTTCAGCACCCTGGATGGACGACCGTCTGCCCAAGACTTTGACAACAGTCCTGTGCTCCAGGACTGGGTGACAGCCACGGACATCCGGGTCATCTTCAGTCGTCCACATGTGTTCCGGGATAAGGGAGGTCGAGACAATGATGAGGAAGATGGTGGGACCAGTTCATCTCCGTACTACTATGCAGTGGGTGAGCTTCAGGTCGGAGGCCGATGCAAATGTAATGGGCATGCCTCCCGTTGTGTGAAAGACAAGGAAGACAAACTGGTCTGTGACTGCAAGCACAACACTGAGGGCCCTGAATGTGACCGCTGCAAACCCTTCCATTATGATCGGCCGTGGCAGAGGGCCAACACCAGAGAGGCCAATGAATGCTTAGGTAAGAATTCCCCTGTTCCCCTCCCAACAGCAATCAACCAACAGCTGGGAAGAGTCTTTCAGGAAAACAAGGAGAGATGCAGTGGGACAGCATTCTCTCTGTCCATATAATTCCCACCAGCCTGGTGTCTCTGTAGTGGCCAATAGAGTCTTGCCTGGGATAGATCTGGTTCACTGTTCTGTTTCTTGGGATCTCCAAGAGAGAAACTGCTTAGGTTTGGACAAATTAAGAACTTCTACCATTCCACGCACCTTTTGGTTGACACCTACAACTAACAGAAAACCCACATAATTTAGAGGTTGGATAAACAAGTAATTCTTTTTTGCTTCTTCATTATGTTTCAGGGTTGGGCAAAATACAGCCTGCGGGCCAGATATGCCCCACCAAGCACTTTCATCCGGCCCACAGCACCCCCCAGAGTATTGCACCCTGCCCAGCCCTTCCACCCATGAGAATGGGAGTGAAGCTTCCATGTGTACAGCCCCCCAACATATCCTATTGGGCCTTGCTCCCACCCTCTTGGGCAGAAGGGCTCTGCCTAGCCAGCAGCTTCCAGGCAGGGCTCCTGCTGCAGCAGAACCTGCTTGCTTGGGGCAGCAAATAGGGAAGCGGCAGTGCTGGTAGAGGGGTGTGGAGTTGCAGCTGGGCAGAAGCGGGAGTGCAGCACAGAGCCTGTGCCCAGCTGGGCAGCAGGAGCATGGAGTTCAGCTGGACAGGGTGTGAGTGTGAGGCGGGGTGTAGGGACCACCCCACATTTTCGTTATGGTGTGCAGCAGTAGGTGGAGAGGTCAGGGTGCTTGTGCCCGGAGCAGTCGCCTGGTAGGGTGTGGCTCCAGCCAGCGCTGCGCAAGAGGAGGGAGTGGAGCCTGCTCTATTACCAGGGCTCTGCACTGCATGCCTGCAGCTCCAGCACTCTCAGTGGGGGTAGCCCCGTGCTGGAGCCTGCTGCCTCCCTTGTTCCCTGCTGTGCAGGTCCCCACGTTCTGCCGGGAGTGGAGGGAGCCCACCCCCTGTTTCCTCAAGGAGTCCAGTGTGGGGCTTCCCTGCTGCAAGTGTGGAGCGTGCAATAGAGGTGGCCAGTGCTGTGCTGGGGGCGAGGAGCACACCCCCACACAGCCTGCCTGTCTGCTTCTATCACAGGGGCTCTGTGCCACATGCCTGCACTCACAGCGGGGAAGCCGGGCGCTGGTCTCCATGGGGAAGCAGGGGGCGGGGCTCCCTCCACTCCCAGCAGAGTGTGGAGATTGGTGCAGCAGGGAGCAGAGCAGGCAGCAGGCTCCAGTGCGGGGCTTCCCCAGTGTGGGTGCATGGCATGGAGCCCTGGTGATAGGGCAGGCTCCACTCCTTCCACACGTGCAGCGCTGGCTGGAGCCATGCCCCATTAGGTGCCTGCGTTGGGCACAAGTGCCCTGACCTCCCTGCCTCCTGCTGCTGCTGCTAGGTAGCGGGGGTTGCACACCATGGGGGCAGTGTGGGGGGAGTCCCTACACCCCCACCCTCACACCCCATACACCCACACCCTGCCCCCACATCCCCCACCGACATATACATACAGCCCAGCATACCCTATGCCCCCTACACAGCCACACCCTCTCACAACCACCCACACTGCACCACACACACACTATAAAAGTAACACTTTCTTTTTCAGTTATTGTGCAATCCCTTCTATGTACAGTAAACAATCACAAATCATGACAAATATTTTTTGTAATAAAATTAAAATATGTTCTAGTAGGTGTTTGACTTATAGTGTACAATTTGGTTTTTTTCTGGTTCTAAGATGGCAACCCCCCTCCCAAAAGGAATATTTAAGGGCGGGGGCAACAAGGGGAGGGACTTCCGGTGGCAAAGGTCAGGGGTTAGTCCATGAATTGGCTAGTAGCAAAAGTGACAAACTGTCCTGAAAAGTTTATCATCATTGTTTACTGTTAATATGGTGCCATAAACATCAAGCGTGGCACTTTACAGCACAAAAAATGCTCAAGGCTGGATCCTGCTCTTAGTTATGTGGTGTAATGAAGGGTTTATTTTAGTACAGGATATTGGATTACACCAGTGTTACGCTGGTATGAGTGAAGTCAGAAGTCAGTAGGGTTGGCTGGGACTTTTCCATAGATTTTTTTTTTGGGTTGAAAATGCTGATTTGTTGAAACCAAAGCTATGTGCGAGGAAGGGTGGATTTTGGTGAGTCACTGGGTTTGCAAAATTAAAAAGAAAAAAAGTGTTGACATATTTAAAATGTCCCAGTTCAACATGTTCTAAACAAAACCTTTCAGGTTTGAAATAAGTTTTTTGTTTTTAATTTAATTTAGGTTGCAGCTGACCTGATCTGATTTTTTTCAGGATAATTTTTTAGATTTTAGTATTTTGTTTTAGTTCCAGGTGGGGAAATAAATGTCAAAATGGCATAACTCTTCCAGAACAGGAAAACTGATTCCTACCCAGGTCTAGAATGCAGCCCTGACTTCCACAGGAATACGAAAGAGAAAGGAAAAGGACTGTCTTTAATTGGCTATAGAGGCTAATAATGTAGAGGATATTGGACAGATTTGTTAGTTTTTATATTTAACTCCCCAGTCAAACACCACCTTTCTATTAAAAACATTATATCATAAGTATTTTTATAAGCACCTATAACCAACAGGTCAAAAGAAGACACTGATTTTGTGGGGGTATCTCAAAACTGGACTCTGAAAATCTGAAAATGTATCAACTAGTATATTTTCTCTCCATTCTCAAAAAGAATCAGTTTTGTTAACATTTTCAAAACACAAAGAAATTTGAACTCTCCCCTCACCCCAGCCTCAGGTGGAGATCTAGTCTGGGAAGGTTCAGAGTGCAAGGTCTGAAATAGGTTCTTAAACTAGGAAAAATTGAGTAACCTTAATGAAAACTCCTTGCATTCTCTTCAGGCCATGATAAATCATTTTGAAATGTGGGATGCTGAATACATGAGGTGCTATGGGAATTTTAACTAGAGCGGCTCCTGAGTGCCACTCTACCCCAGAGCACATGTATAGGTGCCCATTAGGGTTGGAGTGAGGTTGTAGCCATGAAATATATGCAAAAAATGTCTAGGAAATATATGCAAGGGAGGAATTTTTATAATATTTTTTACTGGACCAACTGTACAGCTGGGAGAGATGTGAGATGAGCTTTTGGGCATGAAGACCTGAGGAAGGGGACTTTGTGTTGAAAACTTGTCTAACATCTCTCCAAACTATACAGCTGGTCCAATAAAAGGTATCACCAAAAACTTCCTGCTTCCAAAATATTGATCTCATTTTATACGCTTACAGCATAGGATCTGTGTTTCTCTCTTACTGATTCTTTAGTACTGTTTTAGTGTAAAAGGGCTAAACTTTCTAAGGAAGCCCTTAGTCTTTCCTGCCTGACTGTCCACCAGAGATCCTGTTACTATGTTTAGCTCCACAGTGCCAGGGAATTTCCCAACCCAGTTTTGCCTACATGAGAAACTAGATTTCCTTTGTACCAATATCCATCACACACAACTCTGCTGGACCTAGTATAAAAAAGGGTTAAATAGCTGAAACTTAGAGTTGAGAGGTTCAGATCAACAGCTGGACTTTGCAGGCACTTTTCCATACCCCAGTGGCTGGGTTTCCAGGTCCATCAATGAACTGTTTGCCTAGTCAATGGGACAGGGATGTGCCAGAAAGCAGCAGAGCACCCATCTGATCCTGCCGGCGGGGAGTAAGGCTGAGTGATTTCTTTCTCCATCAGGGTTGGTTTACCCAGCACCCACCATCCCTCCCAGTGAGCCACAGAAACTTTCAGGGGATTTCTCCTCCTCATCCCACTCCCTACTAGGGTCAGTCATTTGGCAGATGGGGCTCAAAAGATAAACACGATGAGAGAAAAGAAAAGTTGGGAGGGGGAGGGAGTGAAATGTTGTCCCTTTAAAACACCCTTGACAAACCCTGCACACAAAGGCAGCTTAACGGAGCTGCCGTGTGAAAGTAGTTTTTCCTGTCGATTCCATCCCCTCTTTCTCCCTTTCCCCTCTTGGGCTTTGTGCCCTCTGTGAAGGGGCCTGAAAGAGCTCCTCCATCACACGCCTCCAAAGGGCTTAGCGGCTGAAAGCCGGATTAGCTCCTCCAGCCTTCCCCTCTGTGCTTTTCAACAATGACATCTCACCAGCCAGCAAGAACAGACGCAGCAATTAGCACCAATTAAAGGGAGAGGGCCTGCTGGGGAAGTTCCCTTCACTCAACCCAGGTTGTGGGGCTTCCCTCACAGCAGCCCCATGTGAATCCTCCACCATGTCCATCCCAGGCACCTGGCCTTCTGGGACTTCCTGGCCAAGCTGACCCCACCTTAGCTGGGGCCAGGCCTTAAGGAGCTGTGAGAAGTTGTCCCCACTAGACAGCACAGCTGTGATGGAGGGCCAGAGAAAGCCTGTGGGCAGAGGAGGCTGAGCCCAATGAGTGCTGGCAGTCAGCTGCAGCCCAGAGCCAGGGTAGGCTGGATGAGGGGCAGCTCTCAGCACAGTCTGCAGGATAGTAGAATCTGTTTCTTCATGTGGGACATTCTTCTATCCACACTACCTGAATCCAGGCTGAAGTGTGGCTCAGGAGCTTCTTGGGCAGGGTCCACTGCTTTGTCCTTCTTCTGTTCAGTGTCACTGACAAAGCAGCAGTGCTGTGACCATGTCACTTACAGCATTTAGTCCGGCACAGCCAGAAGTCCCCAGATTTTGGTAGCAGTCATGAAGGATCTTACAAAGCCAGGGTTTCAGGTTAATAGGGTGTAGTTTCCCCAGAGTAATGCAAGGGGCTGTCTGGCCTATCATACTGAAGCACTGATGGACTCTTTGGGTTCCACTTCACTGAATTTCTTTGGGTTGGATGCTGACAGCAGCAAACTCCCACAACTTTCCCGGAACAGTCTGTCTTCAGAGCATATATATATATTTCTTTGGTTGCATGAGAGTTTCTGGTCCCAGCTGAGTCATAGACTTGCTGATGTGGAAACAAATCAACAAAGAAATGTGAATTGTACACAATTTTTGGCACATCAGAAAAAAGGTTTAGGGTTTGAAGGTTAAAAGGAAGCATCAGTCAGTTTTATTTTTTAGACAGAAGCCAGTCTGGTTTAAAGGGCCCTTAGAAGGTGGCCACTTAAAAATACCTGCCACCTAAGGTTGCAAGGGTATCTCATTCTCCAGGGCAGATACCTGCAGAGTGAGGGGTAGTTCATACGAAGGTGGCTGCTTCTGAGTTGAGCTCACCTGTCTGTTAGGAACTGAATAGAATCTATCAACTAATTTCATGTAAGTCATCAAGCAGCTTTGATGAGAATAAGTTTTGCTTCCTATTACTCTGGATCAGATCATTTCTGATTCCAACCCTTAAGCTGTGGGTCAGCTTGGGGGAAAAAATGATAGTGCTCTGTTCATGCCCTCCCAGGTCCCAATTGGGTAGGTGTTTATGCCAGAATCATTAGCAGGGAATCAGTGAACTGTATTGATGTCTGTCATGCCTTCTGTTGATCTCAGAGTCTAGCCCTACCTTTCAGCGAATGGTGGCAGATCACAGCTCTTTCAAAATTACTGTTCCAAGCTATCTGCAAACTCTGGCAGGCAGAAGTTTTTTGGTTTTTTTTTAAAGAAATTTTTCGTGTTCCAAACCAAATCAGCCAAATCAAGTCCAAATCCATGAGTCAGTCCAGAACCATAAGTGGCCCTACAACTAGCAAACATCCTCCACCCCCACCAGGGGCTTCAGATATTTCCAATGTTTTTTGGCAGACATCCTATGTGCAGGCCCAAGACTAGAGGCTTGAGGTTCAGATGCCCCCAAGTTCTGCCTGCCCTCAGCCATATGGCCGCAAGCTAGGGAGGAGCCTCCCATTTCCATAAAATGGGCATTAGTCCCAACACCTCAGTGGGTACTAAACCACGCTAGAAGAACAGTTATCGCTGGGAGGGCATAAGTAAAACTGCCTTCTTGGACCCAGATACATGGTGTTTCCCCTGCCAGGTAGAGGCCAACCAAACGGATAAGTCAGTGCAGCAGACAGAGGTACATCAGGGCCCATTTGGAGGCTGTTCTTGAAAAAGTAATTTCTAGGGAATTGCTTAAGACTATGCCTACTGAAAGAAGCTGCAGTGGCTCACTGAGCAGCAGCTCTGTCCAACCACAAAGTAGTCTAGCCTGTTCTCTCCTTCCCTTTGCTTCCACTCTGCCAGCAGGCCAGGCTGGTCTCTCCCTCCCAACACCCTGGAATGTGTCTAGGCAGACCCCCCAGTACACACAGTCGAGTACCCTTTATGTCGGCAACCGCCCCACTTTCCCACAAGTGACTTAGACAGACCTCGCTCAGCAGTACGTTCTGTTTGTTTCTGGTAAGAATTGGAAAGAAAAGCAGCGAGACAGGGGCTGGGCACTGCGCGTGCTCCCTCCCAGGACTCTGTGATTTGGCAGGATTCAAAGAGTTCTTTTGCAGATTAAAACTGTCTGCAGTGGAGAAACAGAGGGGACCCCCCCCATCCACCCACCCCCACCTTCCTGGTTTCTGCCTGGCATTGGTTCGCCTGCCAACAGCCCACCTGGGGCAGATCACAGAGGAACCTGAATTGCCAATAGTGAAGGAAGCCCCTTCAATAATCCCTGGAGACGGAAAGATTGGAGTAATATCTCTGGGCTCCAGAGACTTCTATTATGATGGAATTGGCTTCATTTTCATAGGCCTGGAGCTTTTGTTTTCTTTTAACTTCCGTGACACCCTGTGAGGAGGAGGCAGGGGGGCGGAGGGAAGGCAAAGGGAGGTGAATGTTTGTATACTGGCTCTTTCCACTTGCCATGTAATAACCAGAGAAAATTATTCGTGCTGGGGTTCCATCTCCGCCCCACAATTAATTGGGCACAACGGGTGTTGTACGCACGCACGCGCACAGGAGACTGCCACATTCCTCAGGCCCCTGCTGCTGGAATTAGACTGGTCACTAAGTCAGCAGGCTGTCCCCTTGCAAGGCTTTGGAAAACACCAAGCACCAAGGGCTGTGTGGGGGGGATTAGTGGGATGCAGCTGCTGGAAGTAATTGATCTACACACTGGTAATTCTGGAACTCTTGTTCCCATTGTTGTTGCCACCGCTGGAGCACTTTTTTGAATGTCATACAAAAGGGAAGCCTTGCTCTTGTGATCAGAATCTGTTCTGTTTGCTGAGGAGCAAATGGGTAGTATTTGGGGGTAGCTTTGATCCCAGCGAATGCCTAGGAAATGGGAAATTCTTTTGGAACCATCAAGTGGGTCAGAGCTTCATCAACCTTGGATTAAGCAACATAATAGCTGTCTGATCCAGGAAGTGAAAGGTCTAATCAACTTGTAACACCAGTGTCTATGAGTGTATGCTCTCAGGCAACTACTAGAGCCCCAGCCCATTTCTCAAGGACTTTTCCTTGCCCATTTCCTTTGTAAGCCCCCCCAGTCCTGCATCTACTTTCCCATGTTTTGTCTCAAGGCACCTGTCTATAGGTGGGAAATTATCTCAGGAATCCAAACCATCTTCAAAATTGACTGGAATTGGTATGCAAACCAGGCTGTAGGTAGCCTACACCGCTTTATGGGGTCTTGTATCTATTCAGAGAAAAACATTAAAGTTTCCTGCAGCCCATCACTTATATCTCCAGCTCATCTGAAAGCTGTTTTATCAGAAAAACTTGTTTAAAGAAACACTTTGGACCACTTGAAACATATATCCCAGTGTGAACAGGCCATAGGCCGCAGAACAGGGTGGGCCACCTGGGCCATGGCCCAACCAACTTTTAGCATATTAATTTATATAACCCACAAATGCACAATTGTCATTCCAGTTAAAATTGTATAGCTATTTTTTTAACTGCATAGCTAGCTAAATTAATGTGCTAAAAGTTGGTTGGGCCATGGCCCAGGTGGCCCACCCTGTTCTGCAGCCTATGGAACAGGCCAAAGGCTTGCTTTGTCATAGTGACTTCAAACTGTGGGGATTTCCCTTAAGAGAATGACTGTGAGCAGGCAATGGCACCCTTAAAAGATTGAAGTTGGCAATTTATTGTATTGGTCCTGGAAACTTTGTGAAAAAGATTTTCTTCTCACATCACAGGAGCATCCTAATTCTGGATGACACCAGCTGAACAGCCTTGCCTGCCATATTGTGGAACTTTGTGTCCTGTCTGGAACCAGGAAATGCAGGGACATACTAAATGAAGGCCATGTTGAGGTGGGAATGGTACATGAAGGCTGGTGTTGGTTCCTGCCCAATAGGGCATGTTTCTCTCATCCTGAGGAGGAAGGTTGACCTGCAACCAGGCCAAAGCCCCCTTACAGCCTCAGAAAGTTAACTCATGCCTCATTTTCTATGCCTTTGCTGGTTCAGTGACTCACTCTGCCTCTTTTCAGATTGCTTTTTAGACAATACAAGATGGTTCCCCCTGAGCAGGGAAAAAGGAACCTGATCAGTTCAAAGGGAATTAGCTCCCAGGCAGATATTCCAGAGTCTGTTGGGTTGACAGTTTCAGAGTAGCTCATTGCTGTGTCTCATGCTCCTTGCAGGCTGTGTGCACCTTCCTTATGATAACGGCCTCTTCCCAGAATGAGGAGTCAGCCTCGGGCTCCTGTCCCTCTTCCTCTTCATGGAGTCAATTACTCCAAGGCTGGAAGAAAGAGAACCCCCAAACTTGCCACTGCTATACTAATCCAGATCTGAGCCTCCCCACTTCCCTCAGTTCCTTGGACACGCAATGCTTTCAGTGAGAGTCCCATGGCCACCTGTGGTGAAAAAAGTTGCAAAAGTAATTTCTTTCCCAGGAAGTGCTAAGGAGAAGGAGACAGCCCTTTTTCTCCTTCCCCACCCCATGCTTGTTTGTGCAATTCAGTTGACAAGACACTGAACTGGGATTCAACAGACATGGGTTCTGTTCCCAGCTCTCACTGACCTATGGGATGACCTTGGATGAGTCACTTCATTGCTCCCTGCCTCAGTTTCCCTGTTCGTAGAGTGAGAACGATGCACTGACTCCTCTCTGTGAAGTGCTTTGAACTCTGTGGAAGAAAGGCCTTCTACCAGTGTCATTCTTTATTTCTACTACACAGTGCAATTGCAGCCTTAACATACCTAGTTGCTTCAGACTAACTTCAGGTTGTGCTGAACACTGTTGGCCTTGTCTGGATTTCAGCAGGCCCTGAGGTCTGGCTCGTAGATGTCTCCCCTCTTTGCTGGGTGATAATCATGCCTGGGTCCTGCTATACAGTTCCCAGGGACCCAAGGTTGGGAGGAGTCTACATTAGATGGTGCTGTCTCATAATATTAGCCCTTACCAATGATTCTCAGGCAATTTTAGAGCAGGCAGAGCCTGCTGCTGCCAAGCACTAGCTCAAAAGCTTCTGTAGCAAAGCACACTCTCCCCTGGAGTGGAGCTCAGCTCAGGCAGAGGGTGAGAAAGAGATGCCAATAACTGGTCACTGTAATAGTCAGCCTTCAATTCCAAACCCCCCCCTCTTCCTCTATCCCCACATTGGCTCACAACTGCAGGTGGCTTTGAAGAGATAATTCAGGAGAGGCTCTCAGGGCACTTAAAATACTTTTTTTTAGGTCCATGCTTGGGGCCCATCAGTATAAGATCAACCACATAGGTGTGGGCTTTGGGGAGGGTGGCAGGGGAACAGGACTGAATGAAAGGGATGAGTTTCTCCAAGGAGTGGACTGTCACAGTGGGTCAGCTGGGAAGAAGGGGAAGTAACTGCTGTGAGGGGCAAAGCCCAGTGGTAACAACCAACCAGAACAAAACAGAATTATTCAGGTGGATTTTTGTGCTGGAAATGTTTAGTAGCCAGATGGTCAAATGTTTAGTAGCCCTAGCTAATGGGACTATCCTCCAGAGTCAGATTCTTTTCCAGCCTCTCACCCCTGCACAACTGGGTTGAAAAATCTCAAGAAAAGCAGAATTTCCCATGGGATTTTGGCAATTGGCTTTGGTCCCCACCAGATCCCAGTTTCACAAAATAAATAGCAGGAAAAGTTACCTAGGCTTTCTTGAATCTCAGAAGTTCAATGTGACCTTTTCTAGAAGGTATATATAATCAGTTTTCCCTGTATCCATTTATATCGACCCTGAGGCTTCCCCCAGCTCCTGCGGGGTACTGCTTACTTTAGCGATACCATGCTAACCTGCAGAATGGTCTGAAGCATGACTCTAGGATTTTCTTCATAAGACACAATACTTATTTAGGGTGGGAGTTGAAGGGGTTTTCTAGTCTGGATTCCCCCTCCTACAGAGTGGAAGTAGAAACTATGTCCTGCCAGCATCCCAGCCGGGCGCTCCTCCAGCGAAAGCAGGGGCGTAGCTTGAATCCGTTGTGGGTTTGGCAGCGATGGCTATTCTAGGGTTTCACTGAGGCTGTTCCGTTAACTAATTATTCCCAGTGACTTCCCAGACTCAGGGAGCCCTTTCCCCTTGAGTGCAGCACAGCTGAATCATCCCCAGGGTAGGGAGCTCTCTCCCTGTCCCATGCCAACACAAACTCTGCCACCCACAGAGTGAGAGATGCACTCTCTTCTCTCATTTTTCCCCAGCCTTGGCTGCTTTGCCTAATGCCCTTCACCTGCCAAATGTATTGTTAGTGCTTGTGTGGGCCACTCTTAGTTTGCAGTGGCTAGAGTCATTTGAAGGAGTACCAGGAGAAGCTCTCTCTGGTGGTACTGTCTCAGGCTGAAGATTTGCACCTTATAGACTGATATATAGCATAAGCTTTCGTAAGCAGCAGGCTTACTTCATCAGATGCATGCTCAAACTGCCAACGTTCCTGGCACTGTGGAGGAGGGAAAATCACACGAGATCCTGTGGAGGGGCCTACAGGAGAGGTCAGGAATGGGTGAGACTGTTCAA
>NW_005841839.1:5725000-5731415 GCF_000455745.1 Alligator sinensis | reverse complement strand
CCCCATTTCAGTGTGTAAGTTTAATTAGACTATTATTGCAAATTAATAGATTTTGTGATTGTTTAATTGATCATGTGATTGTTTAATTGGGCATAGTGTATAAGGAAGGAAGCAAGTTACCATGTAATTAGCCCCAAACTGTGCAATTAAATTCTTATTAATACCCCAAACAGCAGGGAACATTCAAGCCTTTAATTAGCGATTAACATGAGACAGACAGAGAGCTGCATCCACATTGGCTCTTGGGAGCAGTACAAGCCTAAGCCTCTAAAGAGGGGAGACTGGGATTGTCTGATTAGTTCTAGATTACTGGTACTGAGGAAGTGAGAGGAGCGTGTTGGAGTATTTGCTAACTGCTGCCTTTCCTAAAGGTGGAGCTGTCTGCCCTGAGAGAATGAAGCATTAGTGAATCTTAGTCTAACCACCATCCATATGCCTTTAGAATTGGGACTCTCCTAATCTGAGTGGCAGGAAACCTTCAAGCTTGGCCTCCTCATGCAGGATTTCCATCCATCTCCATGGAGGAGATTTTAAAAGATATTTAAATGTATAAATATGCTAATAGACACCCAGTGAGATATTCAGCAGCTTTAACTCTGCCCTCCTTCGTGATCATGTGAGTTTTCCCAGCAATGTCAGTGAGAACGATATCAAGACAGTGCCCAGCAAGTTTGAAAAGCCAAGTTCATTGAATCCTGAAATCATAGTAAATGTCTCCTTCGTGATTCAAGCAGTTTTGCTCTGTCACTGCTCTTTGTCTGTGTACTGCTAGCAGCTGACTGCAATAGGTAGATCAATGATAGGGGAAGAGAGTGGGAATATAACTTTATCTTCCTCCTGTTATTGGCACACAAGGTTTTAATTTAATAGTGAGTGGACTGCTAGTAACTGTCCCTTTCTGTCCATCACACATCTCACCCAGACTACATGGCTTTGAATACATTTTCTTTTGATGTGAGAAGAAGTTTGTCTGGCATTTTGGGAGTTTCCACAATATGGCTGCTCAAGCCAAGGTGGCTCACTGGATAAAACACCAGTTCCATAGCCAGTGACACACAGGAGGTGATGTGGCTAACACCATGTTAGGCAACCTGGGGTCCCCAGGCTGAATAAGCAGATACTCACTAATAGCCCAGTTGACTAGGGGCAGCATTTTGGGGGTACAAGTCCAGAGCAAAGTTTACACATGTGCAAGATTTACATGTGTCCAGAGCAAGGTTTACACTATACACATGACAATTAATTGAGTCTGCTCCAACACGTACCACTTGGCACATGTCGGAGCGGAGGTCTGAGTCTGCTGTGAGTCTGCTGGAGCATGCTAAGTAGTGCGCTCCATCAGCCTCTGCGTCATATTGACTGAGCTTTAGTTAAAGCACCCCTGCTGCCATGTTGAAGCGTGGGAAACTGAATACACGTGACACTGCGGGCGCTTTAATTACAGCGGCTCTCAGAGCCGCTCTTATTTAAGTGCCCTCCTCCCCTCCCCACCACAGAACATGTGTATAGGCACCTTTTGAGACACAGCTTTATCACTCCATCACCATCTGAGGAGTTGTGGGAGTTTAAAATGCAAATGACAGCCCTGTCCTACTGGATTTCAGATTCTCACTGTTCTGAGCTCCTAATGCTTCTGCTTCTTAAGAGAGCAGTTTCCTTTTTCTCTCACAACTTGTTTACTTACAAGAAAGAGGAGGCAGGTTAAATCACTGCTGTCTGACACAAAAACAAGGTGCTATGAAGCACTGCACCCTGAATAACCCTACTTGAGACCAGATTAAAGATTCCTAGGAATAATTGCACTGAGCCCCTGAAAATGAAGGAATACATCTTCATTCCCAGGCAATGCTGGGATCAGTGATGGCTGCCTGAAGGAGTGACATCTTGTCCTTCCTCAACCAATGGGAACTCCACCTCACAACAAATCTGGATAGAGGCAGAGAATAAAAGCAGAGAGTTGCTGGAGGTCTCCTCTAGCAGCTGGTGCTTGACTTACAGTGGATGAGGCAGGGCTCCATTTGCATCTGCCTGGAAGTTCATAGAGAAATGGCATCTTCTTTAACAAAGTTATAGAGTGGGGGCATGGGAAAGATGATGTGGAGTATCCCAACCTGCCAGCAGTGATTCAGGGCATGAAAACTATCCAGGAATCTCAAGCCTCATGGTGATGGAAGGAACTTTCAGTAAAAGCAATCACTACACTAAGAGAGCAGACAAAATTTAAAAATGTGTTTTAACTCATATGTTCCAAAATGCTAGCATGGATTGGGTAACTTGTGTCATCACATATGGAAGCTAGATTCTGTCACTGTCTGGAATCCTGAAAGCACTTGTTTCATGATGTAAGGGTGAGACAGGGGGCAATAATATCCAGAAAAGATTTGTTTCTGCCTTCAGGACTGTAGCCTAGCCAAGGTATTAGTCGTCTCCAAAGAATCCACTCAAGGTTCCATAGAGGCCTAGTGCAAGCCAGGACACATCTATGGGGGTTTGTTGGTACTGAGTGCTGGCAGCTGCCTAGTCAAGGTGGCTGGGTTCAGTAAAGCTGAGGATTGTCTCCCTGAACACTGAGTCCTTGTGTATGGATGGCAGGTTCCCAGCCGCCTGTGACTGGGGTCTTTTCCGGATTGGGCCAGGGTGTCAGACAGGCAGCCAGAAACTCCTTCTGGGCTAGGATGTTGCCAGTGAAATGCAGATGAGTGCAGTCATCCAGTCACCTGCTTGGTGTCAGGAACTGCTTTTAACCACTCCTCCTGCTCTTTATATTGTGCAAAGAGGCCAGGGCCAGTTACTCTCTCACTGATTAAACTGGTGGCAAAGAGGGAATTCCATCAAGACCAGCCAATTATTTACGTGACCTTTCCCCAGCTCATTTCCACCCTGGCTCCAAACCCATCCACTTCCAACAAGAATATTTTCAATGGTTTCCTTTCCCATGAGCAGCTGTGTGGAAACAGCATATCAGCTGATAGAGGGAAGATAGGTGCTATTGAATCAACTGCACTGCAGGGATTTATAACAAGCCACCATCAGTGCAGTGGGAGACTCTCCAGTGCTGTCTAGCTATGCTATGAAGTTTCAAGACCACAGACACCTGAGCAACTGCTTTCAGCCTGTTGTGGCCAGGTGTGTAGGATTGCTGTGATTCCCTAATATGTATGCAGAACCACAGAAGCTTTGAGTGGACTAAATGTCTCAAAGCACTGCATCAGACTTTGTCAGACTGTTGCTGCCAACATCATCACCATGATCAGCAGCACCCCCTGAAGTTCTTTTGTCCCATCAAGTAAGGGACAGCTTTCCATCTGCTTCCTTATTTCCATTTGTTAGCATAGGTACCTCATGCCAGAGTGATGCCGGATGCTCTGTTACTGGTTGATAAGGCCTGTTATGTTAACATATTGATTGTGCCAAGGGAGGGTTTGCTTATTCATTAGTCAGTAGGGGTGCACCTGAAAGGCTTTGGATCAGGCCGTTACATCAGTGTAAGTGAGAGAAGACTCGGGTCTCTGCAAGTCCAAAAAATTAGGATCTGCTCCAACAGCCCTTATGTGCAGCCTCATTAATTTTAATGGTCATATTCTGGCCTTGTCAGGTGCTCTAAGGAGGAGTGTCTTGTGGAAAGTGTTGACCTGGATAATATCCATCTGTTACCACAGCTCTTTTCATGCATAGATCTCAAACCACTCTGCAAAATGAGGCACAGAGAGGTGACATGACTCATCCAAGCTACTCAGGAGTTCATTGTCAAAGCCATGAATAGCACCCAGATGCCTGAGCCCCAACCAGGTATTCGATCACAGGGCCAAGGCATAAACTTCATTGCTTTGACTTTCAGTGAGAGTTACGGGAATTCAGCACAGGACAGGATGGAGACCCAGGTGCAGAATTGCTGTCAGGTGGAGCTCTCTGGTTGAAGTAAGCCTGTGAGAGTAGAGCTAACTTTCTTTTGAAGAGCTTGTTTCAATTTATTTTGTCCTTTTTCCTGATCCCAACCAGAACACGAACATGCAGAATTCTGCAGCTGCTGTAGAAATGAAAACTAAGAGCAGGATCACCAATTCTTGTGATTGCCAACCATAAGACTCCTGTGATACTTGATGCTTTTCTTAAAGCTCCAGGTTCTGGAGTCATGGGATGCCTAAGAGCCACAGCTTCTGTCCCTCATGGTTGTGGAGAAAATGTGAATTCTAATACTCAAGACCCAAAAAGCAAATGAAAGGAATCTAAACGATGTTATTTTGAAGTCTTGAAGCCAATCTTATGATTCTTTTAGGGCCTGACTCATGATGTTTGATCAACTGGGGCTGACAGTCTTGTAATGAAGATGTAAAAACACTACTGAGTCATTTCAGACTCCAGAGAGTGTCTTTGTGGGTTGAGTTCTTCTTTGGGGAGAAGGCTCAGGTTGATACTAAGCCACTTTTCCCACCCTTGCTGCTCGATGGTGCGGAGGCTGGGACCGAAAGCAGAAACGGGAAAGGGGGGGATAGACTTTGTAGAGGAAGACTGCCGTTTGATCTTCAGGGGGTTAAGCCTCCACAGCTTTCTTCTGTTGGCTGCTGTGAGGAATGGAGGCTGGGAACTGCCAGTGGTGGGGGGCTGGAGCAGGGGCCAGGAGAGGAAATTTCACACAAATGACAAGCAGGCCCAGCAGTTAAATCTTGGGCTGACATGTTAATGAATTTCACAGTATGCCTGGAAAAACTCTCACCCAGCCTCAATTTACCAGAGAGAGAGGGGGCTGCAGGGGAGGGGCAGGGTGCTGGGTTTAGCCGAAGGAAATCTTGTTCCCATTATCTTTTTGCGAGAGTTTTAAACAGGAACTAGCAGCGCTTTTTCCTTTTTATCTCGTACACGTGGATTTGGATATTTTTTTTCTTTTTGGTTCCTGTGGCTAATAAAAGAAACGGAGTGTGTGTGGGGTGTGGGCACTAAATGAAATGAGTTCAGCAACTCCTTTCCCTGGCGCTGTCTGGCTAGCAGATTGGAGACCTGGTATCCTCTCCGCCACAGCACCCTGGACACAGCTGGCACCATTCGCACTCCCTCAGGCCTGGCACTGAACAAGACCAGGAGGAACTTTGCCTTCCCACCCCCACCCTCCGGCACAAAGCGGGTGGTCCTTTCAAGGGCAAGGCTGGGGCCGCCCTGTGTGAGCAGGCTTGGGGAGGGAGGGAAGTCAAGGAAGTAACAATTATGGAGACCTGGTTTCTCTCTCACCTGGAGGGCCCAATCCTGCCTCCAACAGAATCAGTAGCACAGCATTTACTGATTCAGTAGAGTCAGGGCAGGGCCTGAGGGAGCGGCTCTTCGGGTGCTGTGTAGTGGCCAGCGGTGACAAGCTGGTGTGAGCCAGGTTTTTCCCTGCCTCTGACGGAGCATGAGACTGTTTCTGGCTGAAGGAAAGATAAGCTGTGCTTAAAGGTAGGGCATGGTTCTCATAAGCTAATACTGTCATCTTGTGTCTCTCTGAACAACTTTGTCTATGAGGTGCCATCTGGCTCTGCCTTCTGCAAGGCTGTGATTAGGAAACATGGTGTAATCAGGTGGTGAGGATGAGGATACACAATTAGCAGATGCAAAACCTCCCTTCTCTTTCTGGTTTTGACACCAGTTTGCTGTGTGGCCTTCTGCAAGTCACACCACTCTCTGTGCCTTTCTTTCCACACCTGAAGAATGGGGCTAAAATAGCTACTTCACAGGAGGAATGTTGAGTACCCGTGATCCCCGCGAATGGCAAAATCTGTGAATAAGGCACTGCATTCATGAATGCAGTGTCCCTGGCAGCTGGGAGGAGGGGAGGAGAGGTGGGGCACGGTGGCGGCAGGAGCCCGGCAGCAGCAAGTGCAGAGCTCCCAAGGAGCTCCGGTAAGTGTTTAAAGTGTATTTAAAATGCGGGTTCAGGATTCGTGAATGTCTGAAACCGCGAATGCTGAACCTGTAAATACTGAGGGTTTCCTGTATTCTTATCACACTGTTGCAAGCCTCTGGCACCATGATCAGGGTGGGATGAACCCCCTTACCCCTACTGATCCATCCATGGAACATAGTTCCTGTTACCACCACCCCTCATGCCCCTGCTTGGCTTGGTGCCAGGGAGGCTTCCTTTTTCTATTTTGGGTAGCTCTGTGCTGTGGGTGGCTGCCATCTGTTGGTAACAGCAGGGGAGATGTAGCAGCAGGATGGCAGGTGCCTAGCTGGCTCTACTAGCCTTTCCCCTCAGCCTCCTGCCCTAATGTCCTTTTTTGCACTTGTCTCTGATTTATGGCAGAACTGCCCTCCCAGGTCCCTCCCCCCACATGCCCCTGCTTCTCAGCAGCAATCTCCCCTGCACCCAGCCCGGGGTGGGGGCTGCGGATATTACACATCTGGACAACACATTGAAGCCAGCTGCGTGTTCCCCTCCCCCAGC
>NW_005841839.1:5722626-5724969 GCF_000455745.1 Alligator sinensis | reverse complement strand
GGAATGCCTGTATGTCAGCCAGGAATTAAGCCATGAGAGAGCTGATGGGGCAATGAGGGGATGATCAAGGGCTCCATGGGGGGAACTGCGTCAGACACTAGGGCCTTGGTGGTTCCCCCCTCCTTGTTGCCTGCTTTAGGACACCATCTTCTTTTGTCTGTCAACCCTGCTGTACCCCCCACCATCACCTCCTCTTTCCCCTTTTTCCTCAGAGGCTCTCTAGGTTGAATGTTCCCTCCTACCCCCCTCACAATGAAAGCAGCCATCTAATAGATGGAGCTCCTGCTGGGAGCCTGTTTATGGGCGTACAAGGGCAGACACCTGTTCTTTCCATCCCTTAGATGCAGGCAGGGAGGGGCCAGGCACTGGCTCCGTCAGTGTTTTGGGAAAAGGCCTGTTTGGCTCCAGGTTGCCACTGTTGACTCTTCTCGTCAAGACACAGGGTTTCTTGCTGGCTTCAAGCTTCATTAGGCTGGGTTCTCTGCTTCACTGAAGAAAGGCAAGGGAGAGGAGAAGCTGGGGAGAGCTAGCATAGGTTGGGATGAGGACATGAGGCAAGACCTCTGCTGATGTTATTTTATTAGCATGAATTTGAATCTGTTTGTATTGTAGCAGTGCTTACCAGACCAGAGTCTCATTGTCCTAGGCACAGTACAAACATGGAAGAAAAATCTATTCCCTGTCCCACATAAGAATGCATGAAACTCCAAGAAGTGGGTTTAAGGGACTCTAGACTGGAGTAACTTCCTTCTGCCACCTGCAAGCTGTAAGTTCCATCAATTTAAATTCTTTCCAGATTTCCAAGATTTAGATCTTGATCTTGCTCCCATTGAAGTCAGGAGCAAAGACTTTCTGGTGAACTATGACAGGTCCTTAGATTCATACCTATCCTCCCAACGGAGGACTAATATTGCCCTCCGGCTTTCAGATCACCACCAGACTTGCCTCTCTAAGTGTGCAGGCTAAGCCAGAGTAACCCGCTGGCTGAAAGATCTGCAGCCAGGAAAGCGACTCATGGGACAGTCTGAAAATGTGTAAGTTAGTCTTTGGGCACTAACCTAAATTTCCTGTCTTCTTGGTGTCTAAATTATCTAATTTCAGCCTCCCTTACACATCCATAAGTGGGTGTGTGCAGGCCTAGAGAGATTGAGGGTAAATCATCTCTGATTTACAGCACTTTACACGTCGCCTCCTAATTTGGTCCTTAAATGGTTCTCTGCAACAGTGGACCAACTTCAGAGGTTCAGGTCAGCAGCCAGATGTTTCAGTCCCTTGGGTTTCCAAAAGAGAATGAGGTCTCAACCTTTCTCTTGGGATTGCTGGCTACTCCTGCTCCTTGTCTCAGTTGTAACCTGTAAATGCAGAGACAACAATAAAAAGAACAAATAAGGAGGCACTGGCAGAAATGAACTGAAGTTTCCACATGTTTGGACTCTTTGTTTCAAGTTAGGGATGAAAGACTGAATTGCTTTTAGTTTTTCTGTACTGGCTATTTAAATCCTGCTTACTGATCTGTAAACCATCAGCCCAGCCAGCATTGCTTCCATAGCACTGAGCTCGAACTTTTACAAGATGTCCTACACATAGTAGTTGAAGGTGGATAGCTCAGCAATTGTATTGCAGGTACATTTGGGCAGAGGTGATGCCCACACTGTTGTGTATTTCTTAGTTTATAATTGGTCTCACCTTTTACGAAGCAAGCACGATTCTAGTCCTTTATTCTAAGAGTCTGTTGTATACAGTAGCATTCCAACCTGGCTTCCACACCACCCTTCCAATGTGTCTCATGCTGGATCCAGAGAGCCTGCCAAATCCTAGAAATGAGTCCATGTAATCACCTCTGGTAGGTCTTGAGTGCACGCCTGAGACAGCCTAGGAATAGCAGTGGGCACGCATTACATTACCTTTTTTTTCTGAGCTGTCATGTGCAGAGTGGGAGTGAGTGGGTGGGTGTCTCCCTGGTCCATTCAGTTCTGCTTAGACTGACAACACTTATTTCACTGGGGGTCTGGATTGAGACCCCTGGGCACTGAGGAGGCAGCAGACATCAGAGCTTTTAGCCTCATTCAGTCTTCACCTGTCCTGGTTCAGGTGGGCAATGGAGCTATGCACCTTGTTTTGGCCTCTTTGTGTCACTGTATTGGAGCTGTAGATCATATTCTTCCAGTGGCTCTAAGTCTGGAGCTTGACCTGAGTGGCCTGTGAAAGGATCTTATGCTGGGTCTGAGGGGGCAGGAGAATGTTTGTTTCCTTCCTCTGTCACCTCACTCCCTCTCCCCTCCTCCTGCAGCCTGTAACTGTAACCTGCATGCCCGGCGCTGTCGCTTCAACATGGAGCTCTAC
>NW_005841839.1:5701940-5722616 GCF_000455745.1 Alligator sinensis | reverse complement strand
CAACTGTCGGCACAACACCGCGGGCCGCCACTGCCATTACTGCAAGGAAGGTTTCTACCGGGACCTGAGCAAATCCATCGCCGACCGCAAGGCCTGCAAAGGTAAGGCAAGGAGAGGGTCTTTGGGTGGGAGACTGTCCACATAGGATCTGTACACCCCTCTTTGCTACCCATTTTGCCTATTCTCGTTCCCTAAGCCCTCTCCTCTCCATCCATCCCTCCTCTTTCTCCCATCCATCTCTTGGCTGCACTGTGTCCTTCCTTAAATGAGGACTACATTAAAAAAAAAAAATCTATTTCTTCTTATTTGATGCAGCTGCTTACTCCCATGTGGACTTCCCTTCTCCTCCTGCCCCTCCCTACATTCCAGTCACCATCAATTCTCTTCCTCTGGCTGCCTCTCTTCTGAGGCAGACACCTCTGCACCTTTGCATATGAATGGATGAAGCGACAGAGCAATCTGAGGGCAAACAAATAAAATGGAAGGTTGCTAGGCTTGTCTTCTGCAGAGGAACTAAGCATGTCATCAGTGGGAGCATTTTAGTCTCTGTTATACAGACAACCAGGATGGAATCCATCCATCCCTAATCTAAATTTGTATTTCTTATTTCTAATGCATCCATCACCTTAGTCTCTAGGGGTCCATATATATAAGTATATAAAGCCTCGTCTGTGTTGGAAAACTTGCTGTATGGTAAGTAAATTGATTTAAAATTGATCTAGTGATACAGAGCCAACCACTAATGTAGATGCACTTAAAAGTATTTAAGTCGCTCTCAGAAGTGATTTAGATTAAAGCAAAAGATTAGCACATGGGTTTGCCTGACTGAGAGCATCCATTTTAGGAGTTTGTACTGCTGGCACTTATTGCTTTTGGTTACACTGATCTAAATTTTCTAGTACAGAGCCACTGGAATGGCCTGATTTTTAAGAGATGTTGAGCGCTCATGGCTCCTGTTAATTTTGCTCCTGTTAATTGCAGCCAAAGTTATTAGTTTATCACCACTAGAATCAGCTAAGAACCATTTTGGATTCAGAATTACAGCCTGATTCTGTGACCTACCTGGAAAACACCAGTTATTTTGGCATGTGGATCTCTCCTTACCCTGGTTTTAGCTCTGAGTTTGGCAGTGCTCCGGAACCAAGCTGAGATTAAGCCTCTTTCTTCACTCAGATCCCTCCTCAAGCACATTTCCTCAATGAAGCCCCATGAGTGATAATAGTTCTGCCAAGGGAGGTGTGCTTCACATAACAAAAGACACAGCCTGCATCACCTTGACCATCACCAAAAACATTATTCATCTGGACTCAGATCCTGGCCCCATTCAAGTCAATGGGTTTTGCAATTGACTCTACTGAAGCCAAGATTTCACCCCCAATCTCTTTGTCTAATTTAGGATGGTGACCTTCTTTTGGAAGGGAGTGTGGCTTCCTCTCTAGCATGTAGCACATTGTAATGATAAGAATAAAGGAAGTATGTATCCATTGCAAAAGAATGATGGAATATCCATCTTAAGCCTGTGGGTGAACACAGAAAGCTTTACGTATTAAGGAGAGACAGCTCAGAAGGTATCTATCTCATCTGCACAAGTTAGCCAGCTCCTGGGATCAGATTGGTCTTCAGCTTTTTCATTTCATTTCTTGTTTCAATTTAAAAGAATAAAATACTTCTCTACCTACAATTACCATAAGATGGGCAATATATTCAGGGCAGTTTACTTAATGCTTCGTCCAGCTACCAGCCACATTTCATTAGTTTCCTTGGAAAAGCACTTAGGGCATC
The DNA here is from genome assembly GCF_000455745.1 of Alligator sinensis. Classification (NCBI taxonomy): domain Eukaryota; kingdom Metazoa; phylum Chordata; order Crocodylia; family Alligatoridae; genus Alligator; species Alligator sinensis. Next base: position 5,720,834 of record NW_005841839.1, on the reverse strand, counting down.
TTTACATGTGCTGAAGGCGGAGGGGGAAGAGGTGTTAATTACAGCCACTCTAATGAAAGGTGTCCCCCCCCTCCCCCCCAGCCCCCCTCCACCATCTTGTGTATTCAGCAGCCCATGCTTCAAAATGGCAGTGAGAGCACTTTAACTAAAGCTCGTTCAAAGAGCTTTAGTTAAAATGCTCCTGCTGCCATTTTGCTGAATACACGAGGCATGGAGGCTGCTGGAGTGCACTAATTAACACACTCCAGTAGACTCAGTTAATGGAGTCTGCTCCGATGTGCTGTAATTACAGCACATTGGAGCAGTGTCCCTGCATGTCTACAGGCACCCTTAGGTGCTCAAGGTAGCAATGGAAAAAATCATTCTCTCCCCCAGCTGCCAGTGAGGTTTTCTACACATCTAGCATAGAGACATTTCAAAATGAATCTGGAAGAAAAAAATCCCCCTATGATTGCTCACATTTTCCTTCTGCCTGTTTCCTTCTGGGTTCTAGAAGCTGAAATGCCCTAGCATACAGCCATGAGCCAGGCTTTTTTTTCAGTATTTCAAGGCTAGTTATCTATATGCCAGAGATGCAGGACAATGCAAAGGAGTTTTGGTTATGCATTCAAGCCAAAGTGGCTGTACTGTTCTGAGGTTTGCCTTGTGCTATTTACTAATTCCCAGGCTAGTGGGAGAGGTAGTGTCTAGCCTGGGAGACTAGGGGCTTCTGTAATTTTCAGACCTTGATATCTATGCCAGATGATAGTTACTAAGCATCTGTTCTGGGAGTGACCCTCCTATCCTGTACCTGGCTCTGGGGTGCCAGGGTGGATTGTGAGAATCAGTGCCTTGGTTTGCTTTTTCATAAAAGCATTGCAGGTCAAAAGCAGCACTAAACCAAAAATGCTCTTTTGATGTAAGATCAGCCTGCAAGCAGTGACTGCTGATTTTTCAGGAAGAGCGAGGGGGAAGAGAGTTTAACTGGGTAGCAACAGAATGAGTTTAAAATATACACATTTGGCCCGCAAAGGGTGCCCTCCTAGCAGATCATAATAATTTCTAGGTACGACATATTTGTGGCTTACTGTAGCTTGTCCATTGAAGATGTGCTTGGGATCTGCATACTGCTAATCCAGGCTGCTAGGCCTGATATAGAAAAACTACTCCTTGCCCCACCTCCCACCCCCTTCCCCCAGGGATTTAGCAGAACGTGGATGTGGAGAGGAGAGAAACTTCACAGTTTTAACAAGCGCCTCATAAAGTGAAAAGCAGCAGCGGCAGAAGGAGCACAGCAGAGGCTGGGTCTGGCACGGGGAGGTGAGACCTGCCTCACAGCCAGGTCATTAGGAAACGGAGAGCTAATCATTTTTAATAACCCGAGCAGCTGAGTTGGCAGGCCGCCGTGCATGTGCGTCTCACCTCGGCAGCCAGCTTTCCCCTAGCCTGGGGATTCTGTGCTCCCTCCAAAGTGCCATTAGCCTTTCAGAGACTTGCCGTGGCAACGGCCTTGGAAACAGCACCCCCCTGCTATCCCATCTAGCCATGAGCACATTGCACTGAATATCTTGCATCAGAAAAAAGCATGAGTCCCCTCCAGGAAATCACTGCAGGAATGGAGTTGGAACTGGGGGGGGGCGTGTTGGTATGGCATATGATCTGTAAATGAGCACCACATCTCCAGAAATTCATGGAGCATTTGCTTACTGATTTTGCCAAGGGGCAGTTTCCTTCCCTAGGGACTCCCAGAATGCTACGGGGGACAGGTGAGTACCTGCACTCCCCACTTCTGGACCTCCATAGCATGTCTCCCTGGCCATCATGCTCAATAGATTTGATGTTACCCAAGCAGTGCTCATCATGCAGTAGCTCTGGAACAAAGAGAGGTTGAGTGTGCTGGAGGTTTGTGACAGTTTTGAGGGCACATTTTTGGGGGAGAGGAGTTGGGAGTGGGTCAGCCAAGCTCCACCCCCTCCCCCCAGTGTTGCCATGGCATCAAGGAATGCCATGCTGAGACCTGATGCACAGCTGGGCGTCAGCACTCAGGCACCTACTCCCCATGTGAGACCCATGAGAGGCCCCCTCCCTTAGCTTTGCAGGGCTTGGGCATAGTCCTTCCTGATGTACCATTCAGCCTAGTGCCTTCCTCCCTCTCAGGTGTGTAGGAAGGAAGGGACTGCTTGGATCCCTATGTTAGGGGTTTCACATTGAATTTGAGGATCCTAGTGCCATAGTTTTCATGTACCAGGGCCCTGGGCTGCCACTGAGTGGTGACAGCTGATGGATCCCACTGCATGGCAAGAAACAGTGGCGATGCATAGGGGGTGCACGGGGGTGCATGTGCACACCCTGAGAGCACTGGTGCACCCCCTCACAGCAGCGTTCCCCACCTAGGTGACAGACGGGGGGACAGGCAGGAGCACTGGTGCCCCCCCCCCCCCGAGAGCGCTGGCTAGGGAGTGGGGGCACCAGGAGTAGCGCCGCTGGCACTTCCGGGTTGGTGCTCACAACCAGTGGGGGGACCCTCCTCAGTTGCTGACTGGCCGCTGTGGGGGCAAGTGTGCCCCCCAACCTAGGATACACCAGTCGCCCATGGCAAGAAAGCCAGGAAAGCTGGACTGAAATTAAACCAGTGTCGTCTTCTCGCACATCTTCATTCCAGCATCACTGGCATTGAGGGCTACATGCAGCTCAGACACTTTCTAGGAGTACTTTTGCTGTCCCCAGGCATGGGTCAGTATGCCTCTGATCCACCCCACCTCAGCCACCACCATGCGATTTCCCAGGTAACAGCTGTGAGGGGAAAGTACTCCCTAAATATTGCAACCCAGCACAAAAGCAGCAGGGCAGGCAGCAAATTTGTCAGCTTGTGGTTTCTCGAAAAAGCCCTGAGTCATTTCCTCTGGGGGGGTAGGGAGGGGATTTGCAGGAACTGTAGCTGCAATGAAATCTCCCCTGGCTCTCCCTGCCATTATTTCCTCTCTCCCTTTCCCTCCTCTCTCTTTCACTCTGTCACGCACATACAGGCTTCACTCTTACCCATACACACCCCTGCTTTCAAAGCGTTGATACTGGAAGCTCACTGAGGTAGGACTTTATTCCTGCTTTTGTTCCATCCCTCAGCACCTGCTGTTCTAGCCCTGAGCTCCATCCTCACACAGTAAACAGATGGGCACTAGCCTGTGCTGGGCTTAACCTCCCTCACTGGAAGAGGCCACAAAGTCATCCCTTCCTCTTAGTGATCCCTCCAGAATTTGACTTCACTCTAGCTAGTACTGCCAAGCCCAAGAGCACCATAAATATGTGCACAACATACCCAAAGATGGATTTAAGATTTTGAAAAGGGGTTGCAGATGGTGTGGTGCATTCTCACATACAGCACAACACATTATTTTCTCCAATTAAAAAGGAACTAGAAGTTTTACTAATATGCTAAAGGCCTAGGGGTGAATTATTCATTTTAAGATCAAAGCAAAAACAAGTATTCCTTTATTGAAAAATGCATTAATTTGCTATATCATACATTATGTATAAAAATACCAGGAACTGGGTAAAAAATAATCAAAAGATGTTGTTTCATTAGCCCTCTAGTCATTACAATGAAATGTATATCTCTTTTCAGATTCATAAAACAAAATCAAGACTTCCTGAGCATCTTGCCAATGCACCCAGTGTTTCACTGAAAGTTATTTCCACACAGGAGTTTTAGCTAGAGTTAAAAACAGTCTGCCAGGCTGTAAAATAGGAGTTACATTACCAGGAGACACTAACAGACAGCAGAATTGCAGAAAAAGAGGATAGTTTGATTAATGGAATATCAAGACCATTAAAAAAGGAGAAATAGTCATTAACACCTGTGGAATGAAGAGTTCATAGATAGATTCATAGATTGTAAGGGGCTGGAAGAGACCGTGCAAGATCATTGGGTCCAGCCCCCTCCACAAGGCAGGAAAGACAACTGGGGTCAGGTGACCCCAGAGAGGTGACTGTCCAGTCTCCTCTTGAAGATTTCCAGGGTAGGTAATTACATCACCTCTGGAGGGAGTTTATTCCACAGTCGGGACACCCTAACTGTGAAGAACTTTTTCCTAGTGTTAAGCCTGAAACAGTCTTCCAGGAGTTTGTGGTCATTACTCCTGGTTTTCCCCAAGGTAGCCCTGGTGAACAGTTGTTTGCCGAGCCCCCTGATATAGCAGTAAGCTGCTACCAAGTCCCCTCTCAGCCTTCTCTTTTTTAGGCTGAAGAGACCCAAGTCCCTCAGCCTTTCCTCATGTGGCTTGCCTTGCAAGTCTCTGATCATACAGGTGGCTCTTCTCTGGACTCTCTCAAGCTTTTCCACGTCCTTGCTGAAGTGCAGGATGCAGAGATAGACGCAGTACTCCAGATGTGGTCTCACCAATGCTGAATAAAGCAGAAGAATCACTTCCTTGGTTTTGCTTGTGATGTTGATGCATGCTAGAGTATTGTTTGACCTTCTGGCTACAGCATCGCACTGACGGCTCATGTTCATACAATAGTCTATTATTACCCCTAGGTTCCTTTCAGTCATGGTGTTAGTCAGCTTGGTGCCACCGAGCCTATAAGTATGTTGGGGATTGTTCATCCCCAGATGGAGCACTTTACACTTCTCAACGTTGAACTTTACCTGGTTCTGATCCGCCCAACTTGCCAGCCTGTTTAGGTCCACCTATATCTGCAGCCTATCTTTAAGCATGGCCACACTCCCCCACAACTTGGTGTTGTCTGTGAACTTGGCCAGTGAGCTCTTTACCCTCACATCCAAATCATTGATAAAGATTTTGAAAAGCACTAGCCCAAGCACAGACTCCTGAGGGACACCACTGGCCACTTCTCTCCAGGATGACACAGATCTGTTCATTAGAACTCTCTGGGTCCTACCCTGCAGCCAGCTTCCTACCCACCTGACTGTTGAGCAGTTAAGCCAGCAGTCAGCCTTCTCCACTGACCTGGCCTCCGCCAATTTTTAAGCCTGCACTGGCCTCCTCCAATGATCTGGCCTCCTCCAATTTTCCTGTGATAACATCATGGTATACCAGATCAAAAGCCTTTTGGAAGTCTAGGTATACAATGTCAACCTCCTCTTTATTATCCAGGTGGAGAGTTACCTGGTCATAGAAGGAGATGAGATTGGTAAGCCAAGACTTGCCCATGATGAAGCCATGCTGGCTGTCATTCAAAATCCTACTTTCTGCCGGGCTATCCTATTGCACATAGACTCCTTGATGAATTTTTCCAGGTTTTTCCCTGGAATAGAGGTTAGGCTAATTGGCCTGTAGTTGCCTGGGTCCTCTTTCTTCCCCTTCTTGAAGATGGGCACAACATTGACCCTCTTCCAGTCTTCAGGGACCTCCCCTGAGCACCACAAGTTTTGGAAGAGTTTTGCCAGATGTCCCGCGATGACTTCGGCCAGCTCCTTCAGCACTGTTGGATGAAGTTCATCTGGTCCTGCTGACTTATAAATGTCTAACTTTTCTAACTGATAATGCACCAGGTCAATGTCAACAATAGGAAGGTAGTCATTCCCACCATGTCCAGTCTGTATCCTATTTAGCATAATTTTCCCTTTGATCCGGTGAAATACCAAAGCAAAATAGTCATTTAGGAGTTCCATTTTCTCCTGAGTGTCGGTAACCAGCCATCCTGAGTTGTTAAGCAATGGCCCCATGCTTCCATTTGTTTTCCTCCTGTTCCCTACATACCTAAAGAAGAGCTTCTTATTGTCCTTGATTTCTATTGGTAGTTGAAATTCAGTCATCACCTTAGCCTTTCTAATATGCTCCCTACAAGTGCGGGCCATTGTTGTATAGTCCTCCTTGGGGACTGTCTTATTTGTATGCCTCTTTCTTCTTTTTCAAGAGGTCCATGATATCCCTAATAAACCAAGTGGGCTTCCCAGCCCTTCTGCTACCTTTCCTTCGCATGGGAATGGTCTTCTTTTGTATTTCAAGGATCATGTCCTTGAGGAACGACCACTCTTCATGCACTCCTTTCACCTTCGGTCCTTGGTCATGCAGCGCTTCCCCTACTATTGCCCTGAGCTTGTTGAAATTCACTTTTTTGAAGTCGAAACCTTCAACCCTGCTAGCTGATTTGCCTGCCTTGCGATGGACAGTGAACATGATGGTTTCATGGTCACTGTTGCCCAGGTTATCCTCTATATTCAAGTCGCTCACCAGTTCTTCTCCTTTAGCCAAGACCAAGTCTAAGAGAGCGTTACCTCTGGTTGGCCTGTGCACCTCCTGAGTCAGGTAGAACTCTTCAATACAGGTCAGGAAGCAACGTGACCAATCCAACTTAGCCGAGTATTCCTCCCAAGAGATGTCTGAATAATTGAAGTCGCCCATGATGACCATGTCCCATGCAGGTGTGGCCTCTGCCAGTTCTTGAGAGAATTCCAGATTGAGCTCCTCCCCCTGGTTTGGTGGTCTGTAGTATACACCTACAGTTCAGTCTCTCTTGTTGCGCCCCCCTCCCTCCCCCTTCCACAGTTTGACCCAAAGGGTTTTGAGCCGCTCATCTTTGGATCCTATGTCAGCCTCCAAGGAGGTGTATTGCTTCCCCACATAGAGAGCTACACCTCCATCTTTCTTCCCTATTCAGTCCCTTCTGTGCAAGGTGTAGCCCTCTATGGCTACGCTCCAATCATGTAAGCAGTCCCACCAGGCCTTCATAATCCCTACTAGATTGTAATGCCCACTGGAGAGTAGGAAGGCTAGTTCCTCCTGCTTGTTCCCCATGCTCCTGGCATTAGCGTACAGGCACCTGAGTCCTCCAATTGAGACGATTGATTTCTTGTCATGCTAAGGGAGAACCATTCCCTCAGGTCTTGCAGGAGTGAATCTCCTAGTGTCCCTAGTACCTAGTGACCTATGGAGCTTTCTTGTATGTCGGTCTCTGGGCAAGCGCCAATCAGTGTTTCCTCGATCTTAGTTTAAAACCCTATCTAGAAGATTGGCCATCCTTCAGAATGTTCAGAATGAATCAGGAAGATTATAATGAGCCATAAGTCAACTGACTCCCTCAGTGCTGCCTGAATAGAAATGCTGCTGCCACTGCCAGGTGGTTATTTTTAAACTTTGGGTGAATCAGGAATCAAAGAAGGGCAGAGGGGAAAGGGAGGGCAACTGCACCACTGTACAACCCCCTCCCCACAATCTATCCCTGACCTTAACCACTCACTTAGAAAGGAGGCAGTGCAGCCACTGTATGACCCCAAGTACATGGCTGGCTCCGTTTTCAGGCTCTTCGTATCAGCTGTACTTATTGGCACACACTCAGGACAGCTTGAAGGCAGTTCCATCACCTGGGTTTTGATGTGTTCAGAGCAACAATGAATATGTGGAGAGAGTGCTTCACAGCAGCCCTTCCAAATGCCATGTAGACATGCCCTCATGGCCCACTCCAGAGAACTCCTGGCCCTGCAGTGCTCTGGGTACTGCCAGCTGTTGTCATAGAGGCCTTGGTCAATGCTAGCTTACTCTACACTGCAGATCTGGGGCAGTGTCACCTCTCTTCCTTCAGATTTGCACAGCCATGAATGCATTGGGAACAGAAGCAGGTCTTGCAGAGTATTTTATGAAAAGAACTCATATCTTTATGTATGGGTCAGAGGCTTGTGCCAGCTTCTTTGCTACAAAAATCAGGCTGGAACTCACATGAAGTTTCCTGTACATCACATCTCCATGTTGTTCCCGTGAGAGAACCAGAAAGGCCTTTCTCACACAAACTGGTCCCAGGACAAACCGGGGAGAGCAGAAGGAGCACTAAAATGAAAAAAAATTTAAAATGGTGGAATTACATTGGCCAAATATTTCCAGTCCTCCATGGCTCAGTCCGAGAGGTGAATGGAGGTTTGCATGAGCTCCTATCAACTCATCATGTATGTATCCAGCTCTGCTGGAAATGTCTTGACATTATCATAACCTGGAGCTATGAAAATAGAGGCTGTTGTTAGCTTGCTTATATTTTTTGCTTGGGATTTAAGTGCCCCCCTACACGCATGTGTGAGCACGAGCTACTAGAGAAGCTCTTCAGACAGGAAGACACTAGGCTGGGGCTGGGGGTGGAAAGGGGGAAGGTGTGCATGTGTCTGTCTGTCTGTGTGTGTGCATGCATTTGTGTATGTGAGAGAGAGAGAATTCAAAGTACCAGTCGGATTTATTTCCACACACTGCTAAGCCGTGGGAGGGACTCAGTGCATTTCCTCCTCTGGCTTTCTTTCAGGCATCTTTATTTTCAGGGTTAAGGGTGGAGTAGCAAGAGAGGCCCTGGCCTCATCCAATGAAATGCACGGTGGCTTTGACTTCCTAATCCACACAGCAAAAGGCAGCAGCTTGAAGTCTGTCAGGACAAGTCCTGTTCTGATATCCTCACAGGGAGTAATTGCAGAGTATTAGGGCAGGGTAAAGCATCTCCATTAAGAGGCAATTCTGCTACGATTTACAGCCAAACCACAGACTGTAATGTTTGGGGTGGGGGCTCCCATTCCTCAGAGCCTGTTCATTCACTTACCTTTTAGTCCTAGGGACAGAGCTCAGAGGCAGCCTGGGGCAAACTGCTGCTGGCTGCCTGCAGGCTAGGCAGAGGGAGAAGGTATGGGGATAATTTTTCTCAGTGGCTTCTGACATGGTGATGTTCCTGGAGCCTCATCTGGGACTCCATTTGCCCATTCAGGCTCAGGGGAAGCAACAGAAATCCCAGCTAGGTGAGGAAGTGACAGGAATCTATAAACACGACGTGCAGATGCTACTGCTTTTCTATGGCAGGGAAGGATACATTGTTGGGGGGGGGTGAGGGGGTGAACAGAGAAGGAGCAGCCCCACGATGCCATTCACTGGGGGAACTCTACAAAATGAGTCTACTTGCTCAGCCAAACCAAAGGATGAGCTCTTTACATTTCCTTCCACCTTTGCCCCGCAGGAGGCAAATGCCACTCAAGCTCCTAGTATTTATTCACTGCAAGCAAAAGGCAGGTTTCTGCCAGCTACATTTTTGGGGGCCTTATCTTGACGCACTGGCTGAATTTGTCAGCAACCCTGGAATGTTGCAAAGTTTGACAAAGCCAGGTGAACATTTGCACTAAGCCTGTCCCCTACTAAGTTACATATGTTAAGCAGAAGGCTGATTCTGCAGTTAGGACACTGCAGCACAACTCAGGGGATCGGTGTTCAGTGTCTGGCCTTGCTGCAAACTCCCTGCAAGATCTTGGACCAGTCACTTAATCTCTCTGAGTCTGATTCCCGAGATATAAAATGGGGACTGTCACACTTCCTTTCCTGCATTTTTTTCTGTAACTTGTTTATTTATATTGCAAGGTCTTTTGAACAATTGTTGCCTCTTACAATTTGTTTGGCCAGCGCTCTGCACAATGGATGATGCCTTGGCAGCTATCAGGATATGAATAATAACTTAATGGACACCATTTCCACCATGGGATCTATAACATCTGTTCAGCACCAACAGACTGCTAATTCTCATGCAGAGAACAGTGTAGTTAATGAGCTGCTTCAGCTCAGCTGAGTGCTGAGACAGACAAAAGAGCAGAACCGCACCAGGGTCCATTTTACTTACCATGCCCCAGTTAGATTGCTTATAAATCACCTCCTCTGTGTTGTCACTTGGAAACTTGCAGGTACTGGGAAGTGAAAGTGCTCACAATGACAGAAGTCCTGATTTGCTTCTATGTTCAATCTTTAGCTTTGCTTCAGGTGTATAAAAGGGTGTTGAAATATGGATTTGAGCCCTCTGTTATTTTCTGCAGATGAGGCTATAAAGCAGCCCAGAGACCAAAATAATATTCAGCCTAAGAGCTGAATGTTTTCTGCCCAGCATAACTGAATGTGGATGAGAATAAGAGCCAAACAATTGCAAAGCCAGAGGGAACAGAATAGGTGATGTGTTAAAGATGGGCCATGTAACTCAAGGCCCAGAGTGTCCACAAATACAGTATGCAGGAAAAACAGGTAGTGATACAAATCTTTCTGTAGGAGAAAACATCTGTGAAGCATTCAGCTTTGCTCAACAAATACAATTGTAGGACAATGGCTGAGCACGTTAAACTGGGACAATGGAGCATAATATAAGGTCATTTCAGGCGAAAGACAGAGCAGTCTGTCTCAGGAAACTGAGCAGGTACCTGAAGTCAAGGCTTGCCTCACACACAGGAAATGAAATAGCAGTTCAGAGATAAGTAGCTATTACTTCTCATTGTAGCTATTACTTCTCATTGTAAAAACTGGTATCACTGATTAAAGAGTTTGAAGCACCTGTGGTAGAAACTTATTTCATGCCTAATGCTGAAGATATTTGCAAAAATATTTTTCTGGAACTGAACAGAATGACATACAAAGAGCAAAGACCAACACCCTCACAGCATTCCCAAATGTATTTCAGTATATAGGATGACAATTAAGACAGACAAACTAGGAATTCTAGTGAGACATCCAACAGCAGAGTATAAAAACAACTTTGTAATATTGCAGATGGGAGTGTTGAAATTATAGAACAATGTACAGTTTTAATTCACTTGTAACTGGAAAGCCAAAGTAAGAATGGTTATGCATTAATCCCTGTAATTTAAATAAAGCCATAAAACATGAGCATTCTCCAGTGCAAACTGTCAAAGGAGTAGCAGCTAAGCTCTCAGAAGCAAAAATATCCTCAGTGTTAGGTTCAAGACATGCCTTCTGGCAAACAAAACTGGATGAGTGAAGCTCTAAGCTAGGGACTTAATGCACCATTTGAACTGTCTGGGCCAGATCCTGGCATCCAAATGAATTATAAATAGCACAGCTTGGTGTGTGGGCAAAGATACCATGGAGCTCATCTTTGCTCTGCTTTCCATCATGGCATCCATGTACAGGGTGGGTCCCCTAGACTGAGGGCTGCTGTAGCATATGCTGGATGCTAAGAGCACCACATGGTAGAAAGGTACAGCTGGGAGATTGGCACAGTTTATGAGGATCCTGGCCAACCTCCCATTTCCACCAGCCACATTCTCCTGTGCCAGGAACAACAGAGAAGAGGAAACATGCTATAGGAACCACTACACTAGCTATACGCCATGAGAAGGTGATTTAAAAACAAAAATGAGCCTCGTGGTATTGGATATGCCAGTTCTTCAACCGGAATCTGTGGCAGCGTGGCAAGAAGCAACCTCATCATACAGGAGAACCTGGAATTTAAATATAGGTGCATGGTGTTTGGTATTAGCCCATTGCCTAAAGCACTTCAAAGAGAAATAAGATCTTGGCAGAAAAGAAAATAAAGGAATTAAGTTGTGCCATATGATGTTCTTATTGGGACAGAGCACCTTACAGCATAACAAAAGGTTGAGGCAGGTTTGCTAAGAGCAAGGTAAGAGAAATCTTCTGCAGTCCCTTGCAGTTGAGGATGACTGTCTTCCATGATTGCCCTATCAGTGGGTCTGCATATAGCTGACAAGGTAAGAGAAAATGCCAACATCAAGCAACAAAGGAAGTGAACAATTGATCTGACAGACCGTATCTGTTTCAAAGGCAGGATAAGCAAATCTCGCTTAATTGGTGATACAGGTAAAATTGATTCAATCATTGAAATGCTCCCTGCACATTGTTAAGTGGATATACATAGATTTTAGTGTATTTGGGGCCCAATCTTGCAAAGATTTATGTACGTACTTAATGTTATGCACTATGAGTGGCTCCATTGAAGCCAGCGAGCTTATCCTGGTGTGTCAAGTTAAGCACTTCCCTGAATCTTTGTTGGATCAATGCCCAGGGTTGTAAACTGTTTACGGCAGGGACTGTCTTTTAGTGCGTGTATGTATAGCAGCAAATTCACGCAAGCAATGTCTGATCTCAGTTACAGCCTCTGAGCACTACTAACACAGCAGTGGTGGTGGTGGTAGTAGAAGCAATAGTAATGATAAAATTTATCTACTATGAATAGACTTTTTAAGGGACTGTTGGAAAATAATATTGTCTGGACCTGGGAAGACAAACACATAGAGCTGTTGGAGCAATTACAAAAACTGTTCATCAAACAATTCACTGGTTTTAACAATGTGAGTTTTGTAATCAGTTAATGCTTCTTTCAAAGAGCCTTATCCAGGATTTACACAGAGAAGGCAACTAGTTGCATTTTTCCTGAAACCCCCAAATTAGACAGGAAGAAATTAGGTCTAAATCAGGGGTCGGGAACATTTTTGGGCAGAGTGCCGAAAACACCTGCAAGCTTGACTCATAAGATGTTGACATGCCAGGGGTAGACAAAAGAGGAACTGCAAGGGGCCCGATCCTTGTTGTGGCAGTGCAGCCTCAGCCCTTTCCCTGTCGTCTGCCCCAACGCATGCGTGCCAAGCAAAATTCCTTTGCATGCCACACACTGGTGCCCATGCCGGGGGTTGCCTACTCTGGTCTAGGTTAAAACAAGGGTAACAGACTGCTAATGTGGGCTCACCAGATTGGCATAAGATACTTACCCTGGGCAAGAAACAGTGCCGGTGAACTCTGAGCGACCCCAAGGGTGGAGCAGGGGAGCCCTGCCCTGTGGAAAAGGGGAAACCAATCAAAGAAGGGGTTTTCAGTCCCCTCATTTGCATGGAAGGGGAATGGCTGGAGTTGGGGGCCAGCCACTCTGAGCCCTGGTTGGCTGGCTTGCAAGCCAGGGGGGGCCTGCTGGAGGGAATAAAAACAGCAGCTGAATGGGAATGGGGGCTGCTGACAGTGACTCTAGGGAATGACACAGGAGGCCTAAGAAGAGCTGGGGTGAGCTGACACAGCAAAGAGAGCAGAGACCCCTCTGAAGAGCCTTAAAGGCTCTGGGAGAAGGCACCAGCAGTTGGCCGTGCCTCCAGCCCTGCAGCAGAGAGGGAGCAGTGGCCAGGGCTTGGGGCAGGGAGCTGGTGCCCCAAGGCCCCATTGCAGTGTGTTGGATGTGCCGGGCATCCCGGAGGCTAGGGGTGGCAGCCAGCCCCCCACTCCACTGCGGAGAAGAAGCAGCGGCCAGGAGCGCAGGCAGCATCCTTATCTGGAGCAGGGAGCTGGGCCAGTGAGTTGAGGAAACACCTTACCTTCCTAGGGGGAAGCGGGACAGCAGCAGGCAAGGCATTGGGATCTGAGGAGCAGCAAAGCGCCAGGATGAGGGTTCTCAGGAGCTCGGGGCGTAGGCTGGCGCTTGGAGCGGGATTGGTGAGCTGCAAGGCGTGTGGGGTGCCCAGCCAGTCATCTAGAGCAGGGGTTTAGAGTAATGACTCCTGGGAGCTGCCTGTGCTGCTGACCCTCTGCCACTGACTGCCCCAGAGGGGACTCAGTCCTATCCCTTATTCTGCAGCTGATTGTCAGCGGATGGAGTCCCTGAGCTTTGTGCTTGGGTCATGCTGATTGCTGCAGGAACCTACTTTGTTACTTGTCTTTTGACCCTCCTGGCAACCATCAGCTTCTTTGGAGGTTGGGGTTTGATACAATTTGATTGCTGCAGACCAAAAGAGCTTAACCTGTTGCAGTCTGTCACTTATTGGGAAGCCTGTTGGAGCTGCTGGGAGTGAGCACCTTGCTTCCTTATGGTAGCATCTCAGCAGTGGCTGAAAACTGCCAGTTACCCTTCCTGTGGTTCTTGAGTCAAGGGTTGACTAATGCATTCTGGTTTGTTTTATGATTCTGGTTATGCCATTTAAGTTCACTTGTAAATAACCTTTCCTATTATTCTTGTTTTGTAAATAAAGTGTAAATAGTTAAATCAGTTACGTGTTAGACCTTCTTGGGACCACGGGCTGCTCTGTGGGGAGCAGGGGCTGGCTGGAAAGTAAATTGGTGCTGGCCCACAGCCCTGCCCCACTCTCACCACACCATCCCTGATATAGGGCAGGGGTGGCAACTATTGGGCCGCCACCCAGGTTACACAAGGTATACCTTCAAAAGACAGCAGTAGATGGACTAGTTTCTCCAGCATGGATGGCAACGATCAAGGACTTTACTTGTAACAGAATCAGGCAATTATCCATCAGACAAATACAAATTTAAAAGAAGCAGCTAGAAATCTTATGACAAGAGACATAGAAAAGCAATGCCCAGTCTAACAGTAGGCATTCAGCCCACCAGAGAATCCATAGGCCTCAGTACCCTTGCAGAAGAACCACAATTTTATACTGAGATGCTGGAAAAATCATTGAGATTTGTTTGAAGCAACTGAGATACTGATACTACTCTAACAAAAGATCTCCATTGCTTTAGGGAAACACAAAATATTATTGTTATTAATAATAAATAGTGATGGGATAGGTACGGTGAGTTATACAGCACATGGCTTTCTGGCTTTGCTTCTGTAGTTGTTGACATCGCTTTAGACCCTAGACTGATAGGCTGCTAATAACTACACACCCTCTGCCCCCACCATCACTCCTGAGAGACATTACCATCACTGCATCTTAACCCTGATTCATGAACTCTGTGGCATTACACATAGGGATTGTTCAGCGCTGCTGGTTTGGAGGATATCCCAGTTTCATTGGGATAATCCAGAGTTCCACCCTCAAAAATGATACTGTCACTCTGTGGCTTCTCTGTGGGGAGTCTGGAGAAAAGCTTGTCTTGAAAATGGAGACAGGATGAAGTAGTAAGAGAACTGAATGCAAACACTCCTGTGAGGTTCAACTGAAGGTGATAGAATGAGTTCTCCACAGGATGAAGCCTCATGTCCTAAGGATGTTGTAGGCACAGGAACTATGTCAAGCTTTAGAACAAAGTGGAGTCTGAAGTAGCTGCACCCGTGAGCAGCCCATCTGACAACTCCTGCATGGCTGGTTCCCACAGGTGACTGACTTGAAGGTAATACCAGTGATGTCTCACATAGCAGTACAGCATCAGGGACCCTGCCAGTGTCACATTGCAGATAAACTCCAGAGGCCCAGACAGCATCACATAGTGACGTAGCCCCAAAGGTCTTTACAGGTTGTCTCCTGATTTTTTATTTTGGAGGGTTTCTAAAAGAGACAGTGAAACCTTGGGTTGCTAAGTGAGGAGCTACATAGCCCCAGTAGTCCTGGCACCAAAGTGTGTTGTGGCTGAAGAAAGAGCCAGTGTTTCTGAAGGCCCCGTGTCATGCCAAGACTCCCTCACCCACTGCCATTTGTTATAACAGCTGAGCCCCCAAAATGTCCTTGTCAGAAACGCGTCCGTTTCCAATCCCAGCCAAGATCTGATAAGGACCAAGGCATCTGTTCCACATTAGAGGCTGCTAGCTCTTGTTTCTTTCTGTGTATAAGAAGGCCTGGGGAGCAGTGACATGGGGCTCTGACAAGATCCCATCTGGTGAAAATTAGGGAAAGGATAACATCTTTTTTGAAGAAGAAGAAGAAGGTGTTGTTTTTGTTTGCCTTTGGAATCACATTCAACTATTACATTGATGGAAATCAAGATACCTTCCCTAGCTGTTGAGAAGACCCAGCCCTGGGCAGACTGAAAGGACAATCAACTTCTGTCCCTCTTCCGGTCTCCCTTCAGACATCCACCACAACTTGAGTCCATCCTCTAGATTAGAATTAGCAAAGTGGGAATGAATAGTTAAGATCCTTCGCAGAGCTCTGATGTATCGGAAAGCATCACCAAAGACCCACTACCAATCCATCCCATAGCTTTAGAAAGAAGTGAAAGCCACTTTGATTAGGTCTGAGTTCAGTTTCAAACTCTGGAAAGATTCAGAATGAGGGAGTGAGAGGGTAAGACCCATTCTATGTTCTTGCCACAGGAACTAAGTAAGCTCTTCATGTTCACCTATTACTCTTGACAGGTGGTAAGATTGGACAGTATAAAAGAGTGTGCGTGTGTGTGCGCGCGCGCACATGCTCGTTTGTTCCCGAGAGGGGACCCAAGGGGGTTCATCTGTTTCCTCTGAGTGAGCATCCCTCATCCTCATGTAAGTCCAGGGACATGTATCTCATTGTTAAGCACAGCTGTGAAGCAAGCAGTGTACTAGGCTGAAGTTTTCAACCCACTCTGAATTTCCGCCGTGTGCAACCTGGATGGTTGGTGGTGATGGTTTGGATCAACAGATTCCTGCCTAATCAGCACAAGTGCTACGACCTCCCTTGTGTTCCAGTTATTGTGTTCCCATCCAGCCCATCGGACTGGCATTCTTACCGATACCTCAGCCAGGCTCCACGGCTGCTTCTTTTGCCTTCACTGGAGAAAGAGAGGAATCCCAGCTACCCTGCTCCTGCTTTCCAGCTACTCTTAGCCTAGCCTATCTGCACAAGGCACTGCATGGTTGGTCTGGGGGATTATCCATGGTATCTCAGGCATGGCTTTCCTCTCTCCATTCCACACTGACACCCAGACTCTGCCACCCACAGGTCCGCACCTAGTTGCTTCTGTGATTGCACAGGGTTCACTGACCTCAGCAACTGCTTGTTTTGCTTTCCCAACAATAAAAACGAGCAGAGCATCGTAAATGATTTTTTCCTTTTCTGACACAAACGAGGCCTGGCTTTTACACATTTTTTCCAAAGTTAAAAATTTCCTGCTGGAAACCAAGCTTTTTATTTCTCTCTTTCTTTCTTTTTTACTCCCTCCCTCCCCTTCTTTACCAGGTTGCAATTAGTTACCTTTAATGAGCCTTAACACTCTCTCTTCTGCTCCCCCACCCCCTTGCCTGTTTACGATTGGCTAATTGACAGGGCCAGCTGCAGTGGTGCAGGCTCCATGGAAATTCCTCCCCGCCTGCCCCCTGAAGCAGATGCAGCTGGGTCACCCCCAGGGGTAGGGAGGGGCAGGCAGAAATTGGTTGTTTTGATGTCCAAACCTTAAATGATTGCAGACAGCTGTAAGTGCTGATTCAAACACTTAGACCCCAAGGGGCTTAACCTGACAAGACCCAACCAAGAGAGGTCACGCCCTGTCTCAAGCCCTGTAATGAACTGGAGTGTACAGTAGGGGCAAATCTTCTTTTTTATTTCATCTAGTGGTCAGATACAGTGCTTAACAATTCTTTCCCTGTGCCTGGAGTGAGGTAGGAATTTATTTTCCATGTGCTTGTCTCATCCATCCTGGAGACTGCTTCTCCTGTGGGCCTCCTCCGTGACATTAGAGGACCTACCTTCTGAGGCCGAGAAGAGGGTTCATTCACTCCACTCCAGCCCCGGCGCATCAGGCTCTTGTTTGTTCCACCCATCCTTGACATTCCCATGATGTCACTTGCATTGCTCAAGGCTCTTTCCCCTCTGGGGAATCCAGGAGGGAATTTCTTCGTAAAACAACTTAACAAAATTTACGTTTTGTTATTGAATCTAGCGCTAATTAACCTGACAGACTGTTAGCTGCAGTTGGAGGCAACAGGAGTCGAGCAAGCTTCTCTAACCAAGTTTGTGCAAGGCACTTTAGATTTCACAGACACTAGGGCTGGAAGGGACCCCGGAGGATCATAGAATCCAGCCCCCCGCCCCAGGGGCAGGAAGTCAGCAGGGGTCATAGGATCCCAGCAAATAAACATTTAAATGTCTCTTGAAGGCGTTCAAAGTAGGCGCTTGAACCACCTCTGGTGGCAGTCTATTCCAAACCTTGGGGGCTCGGACAGTAAAGAAGTTCTTCCTTATGTCCAGCCTGAAACGGTCTTGCAGCAGTTTGTGACTGTTCAACCTTGTCATCCCTTGGGGCGCTCTGGTGAACAAACGTTCCCCCAGATCCTGGTGAGCACCCCTGATAAACTTGTAGGTGGCCACCAGATCACTCCTGAGCCTGTGCTTTTTCAGGCTGAAGAGTCCCATGGCTCTCAGCCTCTCATCATAAGGTCTGTTTTCCTGACCTCTGATCATGTGCGTGGCTGTTCTCTGGACTCTCTCAAGCTTCTCCACATCCTTTTTGAATTGTGGAGCCCAAAACTGGACGCAGTACTCCAGCTGCGGCCTCACCAAGGCCAAGTACAATGGGAGAATGACATCCTGGGTTTTGGTTGAGAAGCATCTGTGGATTAAAGCCAGCGTTTTGCTCGCTTTACTAGCCGCCGCATCACATTGCAGGCTCAAGTTCATCTTGTGGTCAATCATGACCCCCAAGTCCTTTTTGTTGGTAGTGCTAACAAGCGTAGCACTGCCGAACCTATAAGCATGCTGCGGGTTTTTCTTCCCAAGGTGGAGAACCTGGCATGGGTCTTCAGGGGGAAGGCTCATCCTGGCAGGGGTCTCTGGGGGCACTGGCTCAGCCTGGCAAGGGTCTCCGGGGGGGCGGGCTCAGCCTGGCAGAGGTTTCCATTGCTTCCAGGCTCAGGCTGGCAAGGGTCTTCAGAGGGGCCAGGCTCAGGCTGGTAGGGATCTCTAGGGGGAGTAGGCTCAGGCTGGCAGAGGTCTCCAAGGGGGTAGGTTGTCTCTGGACCTCAGCCTTGCCCCAGACCACAATTAGATCAATGGTTTCCTCTGCTGCTTGTGCGGGCCGGGCGCGAGCCGGGCCCTTTTTTGTGCTCTGCGCGGGCTGTGGCCAGCAGCCTGGGCACGCGGGGTCGGAGAGGACGCGCGACACGCTAGAATTAGGCAAGGACTCGTAATGGTTGATTGAAAGATTGTTTACTTACACCGGAGATGGTCGCGGTGCAGGCTGGAAAACTTGCTTGAGTTGAGGTTACAGACAGGAAAGAAGAGAGGCGGACAAGAGTTCTAAACTCGCGAACTCTAGCCCAATCCGGCTGAAGGCTCTAAACACGCGAGCCCGTCGTGTCAACCGGAGAAAGTACTCGTACAAAAGAGCTCTGAATAGACTCACACGAAGTTTGCTAGGCTCCGTGGAACTTGTGCTCTGAGGTAGTCCGGTCGTCTGAACAACTATGTCAGTTGTTCCAGCTGAACTCACACGAAGTTTGCTAGACTCCGTGGGTCCGGTTCTTTTGCGCGCAGGGAGGGATCCGTTTAGGAATCTATCGGCGACGGGGAGA
>NW_005841839.1:5690417-5701863 GCF_000455745.1 Alligator sinensis | reverse complement strand
AATGGCGGGGACTCTTTGCAACGAGCATTTCTGTGCTGCAACAAAGAAATGCACCCTGCAAAGAAAGCTTCAAATTGGCTGGAAATTCTCTCTTGCACCGGGGTTCTCTTTTGCAGCAGAAAACTCCACCGTGCAAAGAAGCTGCAATTTAGCGGGAACAATTTAGCAGTGCCGAAGCACACAAAAACAAAAATCACACCCTTTGGGTTGTGACACTGCTCAGTTTGGGTCCTGGGATGCTCTCCCCAGGGTCAGGGATGCTGCTGTCACCGGTGCTGCCTCTGCAAGGGACTCTGGGTCCATCGGATCTGGGCACATACCCGCAGCAGAGGGGCATGATGCCCAAAGGCTAGGCAGCTGCAGGTACAGGCCCTGAGGATCAGTCCAGTGGCCTGTGGGACTGCTGGAGCTGACATGTGCCTACAGTGCAGAGGGTTAGTGCCCAGGGGCCAGGGAGCAGCCAGCAAAGGCCTGGGAGTCAGGCTGGAGCTCTGGAGCGAGTATGTGTCTAGGGCAGGGGCACGGGGGCACATGTCCCCCCCCCCCATATTTTTGCGTAGGTTGGGGGCAGATGCAGGCTGTCTGCTGTGGGCTCGGGGCTTTTCAACCTGCTGCCCTGCCCCTAGGGCCCTGCACTGGCTATGCCGCCATGGCAAGGCACCCTGTTTCTGCCTGCCTGGAAGCAGCAGGGGTGGTGGCAGCATGGAGTTGTGCTGCTTGCTGCTACCAGGTGGGCAGGGGGTGCACAGCGGGTGCAGGGCTCCTGAAGGAAAGGCAGCAGCGTGGGGAGCCCCGAGTCCTCAGCAGGCAGTCTGCATCTGCCCCCTGCTCTTCTCAGCTCTGGTCTGGAGGTAGTGGCAATGGTGGGGGCGGAGAAGAAGATGGGCATGTGTCCCACCTTCCTCTTTTGAAAAGGTGGTCACCCTAGTCAAGCCAGGGGTCTAGGGGCCAGCCAGGGACTGTGACAGAGCTCCCAGCCACCTGGCAGGAGGCTGGCCCTTTGCTGGTCTGACTGACTGGGAGTAGATACAGGTAGCAGATTTACTGCGCTTTAATTTATTTTACTGTGCAGTAGCTCAATTTACAGTTACAGTGACACTTTACTGCACAGCAGATTAGTCTACTGCACAGTAAAGCATCTTGTATAGATGCACCCATTATAAATTAAATTAATCTATATGCCTAAAACCAGCAAAAGGCCTGCACATCACTCAAAACCCACTTAAACTCAGTATGAAAAAATGTTTCAGGAAACGGCTGTTCTTCACAGATGTATTCACTGTGTGCTATCCATGAGTTACTATTCACCATTCATTATTCTCTTGTTTAAAAGTTCAGTCACCCACTCAGCAATCAGAAACAATGCCATGTGACTTAAGTGATTGGTCGCATGCCACAAATACCAGCTAGTGAATAGGCAATATGTGAGCAGCCTTTTGGTCTCAAATTGCTTTTCCAGACAGTTTGGTGCATACAGCAAACCCACACATGGAAAATCAGGTTTCTGAACAAATGGGATCTAAAGCAGATGAATAATCCTGGCCAAACTGATAATGTTTTAAAGATATTTTATTCATTTCAGATCAGTTTTTGTTTCTGAGATCTGTCTTGTTCAGTGTGGGTAGTAGTGTGTGCATGGATTACATTTATTTTAACAATATTCCTCTTTCTTCTGTTCAGCTTGTGATTGTCACCCTGTTGGTGCAGCTGGCAAAACCTGCAACCAGACCACGGGGCAGTGCCCATGCAAAGATGGAGTGACGGGACTCACCTGCAATCGCTGTGCTAAGGGCTACCAGCAAAGTCGTTCACCAGTTGCTCCATGCATCAGTGAGTAACAGTCAGCTCTGCCTAGTTCTAACTTTGTCTGTGTTCCAGTGAATAGGGATTCACCAAGTCCCAGAATACTAGAACTCAGGGGTACCTGCTGAAATTAGCAGGAGACAGTTTTAAAACTAACAAGAGAAAGTAATTTTGTATTCAGCGTACAGTTAACTTGTGGAACTTACCACCATAGTAAGTGGTGCAGGCAGATAGAATAGTCAGGTTTACAAAGAGACTTGGCTGACTCATGGATGATAAATCCATTACTTGCTATTGAACAGTACAGTCAGAGATGTATCCCCTGGAGTCTCTAAATCAATGATGATGAATGCCAGGAAAAGTATTGAATAGGGAATAGATCACTGTAGATCAGGGATTCTCAGTCCCTGTCCTGCATACCAGATCTGCCCCATACAGCCATGAGATCCAGCCTGCAGGGTTCCCCAATGGTCCAAAAATTTGTCTGCAGAGGAGCAATGGCAGCATTAATTGCCGCTCCCCTGCTGCCAAATATCTGGATCCAAGCAGAGCCCTGCAGGCTGGGCAGCATGACCCTGTGTGCTAGATCGGGCATTCAGGGTGGGCAGCACGAGGTGGGATTCAGGCATGCAGGGTCCAATGTGGGCAGCACAAAGTGGGATCCAGGCAATGTGAGGTAGGGTCCAGGTATGCAGAGCCTGATCTTTGCATGTAGGGTCCAATCAGGGCAGTGTGAGATAAAATCTGGATGCACGGGGCCTGATCTGAGTGGTGTAAGGCAAGGTCTGGGCACACAGGGCTGATCCAGGCATACAAGACCCAATCTGGGTGGCAGGGAGCTGGATCTGGGTGCACAGGGCCTAATCTGGGCAACAGTCCTGCAGATCTGACCCATGGACTGGTCCCATGCTGCTCTGCTGGCCCACAGGGCCAGAAAAGTGACCACTGAAGTTATAGATGTACCCAGTTCAATGCTCTCCCTCTAAAGCATTCACTCCTACCACTGTCAGAGATAGGATACTGGGCTAGAGGGACCATTGGTCTGACCCAGTATTGCACTTCTTATGTTTCAGGATTATATCTCTTCACTGCCTTTATGGGTGAAAAGTCTATTAGCCATTGTACTGACTTGTGTATTGTAGTATTACTGTAGTACTGTGACCTGCAAGCTTATCTTCTCTTAAAGCTAAGTAATCTTGGCCTTGATCAGCAGATGACTGGAAACCCGAAATGGTTCAGTACTAGAATTGATGCCCTAGAAGGTTGTGTACCTCTGGAGAACTTTTCATGAATGTTCCAATAGCCATTTGGGAACTCTGTGGGAGAGGTTTCTTCTATTCACTAGTCTACCTCTTTCCCACTGGAGCTGTTATCTGGCTGTCTGGATGGGCAGCCAATGCAGGCTTTCACTGCCACATGGGCAGCAATGGGTTGCAGTGGAACTGGAAACCTTGGGAAGGCTGTCAGAGTCCATCATGTTACTTGCCTCAGGGAGGGGACAGAACTGGAGCCTTCTTATCTCTGGAGCACACATCTCTCTCCAAAGCTGATCTCAATGCTGCAGGGAACACAGTGATGGCTCTTCTGGCTCTTTAGGGAACAGTGGTAGCTCTGGTGACTTCTCTAAAGGTTACCTGAAGCTTTTGATTCTTTTTTTCCCCCACTGCAATAGCAGTAAAGTTATCTTAGAATCAGTGAAAGCCTGACAAGGTCTTTCTGTTCTAAAAGCAGAACCATAAGGAAAGAGGAAGAGATAAATGAGCAGAGAGCATTTCTTCCAGGGCACAGCCAGTGGTAGTAACAGTCAGGGGAGAGAGTTTTCTTTTAGAGATTCATAGAGAGCATGGCATCACCCACACTGGCCTCATCCCTTCCATTTAGTTTCTCACCTAAGACTCTGCCACCCACCTATATATACAGGCTGTGCTTACCAGTCCGGGAAGTGGAGAGCACAACTGGATCCAACACCAAGCAACTGCTGAATTGTATATCTGTGCCCAGGTAGGCACTATGCACAATGCTACCCTGCACTGCCATGTGGGATGATCTGGGTTTATTTTATGCTCTTGATATGAGACTATGTATTGTAACAAATCTGTTCCAATTTGGACTTCCTGGCTGTGGCAATGCTACAACCATAGGTAGCTATTCAGATCTTCATGGCAACCATAAGCACAGACCTAGATCCTCTTGCTCCTAACCACAGATCAACTACTTCCACTTATGTGCTAGCCATGTGTAAAATAAAGCCTGTAATACATGCATATGAGTACTTCTGATTCTATCCCATGAGGGGCAGAAATGACACCAAGTCATGGTTCAGATCATTAAACCCAGAGTTTCAAGATACTGTCTTCCTCTGTCTCTGTGGATTCTGGGTCAGGTACTGCTCGCAGTTATATTACTGCAATTCTAGAGTATAGACCAGTTTCTGGTTGTCCTGAAGTCAGGGTAAAACTCCCATTTTCTTTGATGATAACAAGATTCAGCCTTAAGTGCAGGGGGCCAACTCCCCTCCTAACATGACTCCACTGATTTCAGTGGAATTATTCTAGCTGAGAATATGGCTACTGACTTCAGTGGAGTTCCTGTAGATTTTAGTATATAAGAAAGCAGAATTCAGCCCACTGTGAATGCTGGTCCACCTACACAGAGAATTGTTTGTCTTAGCCACTCTGCTGGTATGCCTTGCTTGTCTACACAAGATCACACTGATCACCAGATTTGGGTTGGGAAAGAAAATTTCCCCCAGGCTTGACTAGCAGGGAGCTTGAAAGAGTTTTGCCTTTCTCTGCAGCATGGAGTGTGGGTTGCCTGCTATTGTCCTCTGGGCACATCTCACCTAGTTAGTTCCCTACCATTGCAGGGACCCTTGCCATTAGTGGCATCTCGGTCCCACCTCTTCTCCATTTGTGGCACACAACCTGAAGACCAAAATGCCTTGGTGTAAAGCAAGTTACTGTGCTCACTTCAGGAGTATCTGACTGAAATATAATGGTCTGTGATATACAGAACATTGGGTGAGCTAGTTTAATGGTCCACTCTGACATTAAACTCTTAAGAAACTTTCCATGATACTGCTCTTGTTAATCCTTTCTGCAAACACTCTGTGGTGGTGTTTCCTCAGGGCATATCTCTTAGGAAGTCCTTCCAGTTTCCAGGGCTCCTTCAAGCTGCTATGGCACAATGGCAATTACAACAAGGAGGATGTTTTGTGATGGTAACCACCTTTTAGTACCTTCCGTGTTCCTGGAGTAGCAGCATAAGAAACCAGCAGGACACACTGTTAGGTTCTTCCTATCTAACTGCTGGCCATGGACTCTCCAATAGTGGTAGGAGGGGAGGAGCCACAATTTTTTTTTTTATCCTGAAGGCAGCATTGGGCATCATTTTTCCTTAAGACATCTCACCTTTTCCTTTCCAGAGATTCCTGCCATCAACCCAACCTCCATGGTTACCAGCACAGAAGAGCCTGCAGGTGAGTGCTCTTTATTCCAGGAAGCAAAAGGCACAAGAAGGCTGCTTTCCTGCACTGTACAGCTAGGTCTGTCTGTATATTCCCTCCTGCCCCTCAACCATTCCCTGAGGACTCCCCACTACTCCCCTCGCTAACTGTGTGCTGGAATGTAACGCTGAATCATCCCCTCACACCCGGCTTGGTCACGGAGAGCCAGCAGCCAGATTTACTTTGACGAAAAATAAAATGTGCAAATGAGGTTTTAAATCCTATTTATTTTTGGAAAACAACCAAAGAAACTTGACAAGAGTTCTCTGGGGTGTTTTTTTTTCTTATTTCACTATGAAAAAATGCCCAACACCCAACTAGGAGTTTGCTTGTGCTTTGGCCAGTGCCAGCTCTAACACTTCAGGGGATTGGAAAGGGGGGTTATGGGACCTATTGCTTTCTCACACTGGTTTTCTAGGGTTTTGTTTCTTTAATCTCCTTGAGTCTCCTCCAGGCACAAGCAATTTCCCCTGGGCGCTCTTTGTCTCTGCATCAGCCTCCTTCAGGGAAAGCTTGGTTTCCCAGTCTGCCATTCTTGGCCTAAGACTCACAAGCAAGAAACACAGGCAAGGATCACCTTCTAGAGCAATGGCTCTCAACCAGGATGCTGGGGCACCCTGGGGTTCCATGGGATCCTTTGAAGGGTGCTGCAGGAATTGTGAAGAGGTATACAGATAGGAGAAGGCTCAGGCTCCAGATGTGAGGAGATGAGCAGATAGGGGCAGGCTCAGGCCTTCCCTGCTTAGCTGTTCCCCCACCCCCTTGGCCTGGTCCCTCTGCATGAGATGAGCACTGTAATAAATCAATTACTTCTTGAAATGGGGTGCCACTCAATTCACAAAAGTTATGGAGGGGTGCCTCAAGTCTAAGGACATGTGCATTGTGTCTAAAAAGGTTGAGAACCACTGCTCTAGAAGCAGGCTGAGAAAGGAATGGATCAGCTTGCACTAAGGGGGTGTGCTGATCTATTTACCGGGTCAAATTGTGCCTGGCTCTTGTATAAATAAACAAGAAAAATTCCCTCCATCAGCTCCCACGTGGGTGCCTGGCACAGCTGCTGCTGTTGTTTTCTCAGAGATCTGAGTGGAGGTTCCTGGCCAGCTTAAGCTGACTGGTTGAACCTGGTTTTTGAGTGTCCATAAACACTAGGGCAGCAGGGTGACAGTACACTATAGAAAGGAAAAGGCTGTTGTCCCCAGCATCATCTACATGTTTATGGCAGACTCAGGTCGTCATGTCTCAGGCTTTCCTGGGAGGCTCACTTCTGTGTTATGGAGGACCCGTGACAGGAAGGGGCTTTGGCAAACAGAAGCAGCTGTCCATCCCAGCCTCCAGGTTTCTGTCTGGGAGGAAGGAGCTGAAACTTCACCTACTCCTGCTAGGTCTCTTGGGCAGATGGACCATCCCCAGGGTCAACAAAGCAAAAGCTTGTGAGAGCTGTAACTGCACATTCACCTGCATGTGTGAACCAATCCCCAAAGCAGCAGACGCTGTCCACTGGATGCCCAGCTCTGAAACCTAGTCCTAGAAGGGCTCTGGCATGCTACAGAAGAGGAGATGTTGTAGCTCACCACCTTAACCTTCAAGTTGATCATAGTGTAGGAGAGACAGGGTAAGACTGATGGGTTCACTGGTATGGAGGCAGGGCTCCCTGAGCAGAGGTCTGACTGCAGTGTATTCTAGGGTTGTTGTAGACTGCCTTTAATAGAGGAGGTCTAATAAGCATTGTATAAAAACCTAGAGTGGTTGATTGACTGATTAGCTTCCAGAGTCAAGCTGTCATTGAACTGCATAGTCATCTCAGTCAACCGCTTACACCAAATATACTGATAGCTCCACATATAGCTCTGGGCTCAAATGAGAAGTCTGAGCTGACCAGCAGCCTGCCTTTGTGGTAGCACTTCAAGTTTTGATTGGACAAATGCTATGGCATAAGTGTCAAATGATCTCTTGGCTTCTGCCTTGCCTGTGACACAACAGCCTCCTTTTTCTTGGCCACTTTTCCATCCCAAGCCCTGTACAATTCTTCCATCTCATGCCTGTCTGTCTTGTCTGTCATGTGGATTTCTTGTGTTTATCTCCACAGCGATACTCTCCCAAGCAACCTCAAACTTACTGTGTATCCATTTGTAGTGAGCTTTCCTGGCCAATCCAGGAACAATGCTTATACGCTGTCTAAGTGTGTAATTCTGACACCTTTCTCTTCCTCCCATCCTTCCCTCAAGCCCTTGGTCTTCTTGTGCCCTTCAGCATGAAAGTAACAGACATCCTGCCCAGTTTCATTTCCAATCAATGCATGGGGATTATGGTGTCAAGATGACACCAAATGTGGCCCCTCTGGGTCACTCAGCTGTTTCTTGAGGGTTGCCTCACCACTAGCTGAGATCAGGAGACTGCCTGTAATCATGCAAGACTGAAACCCAGACAGGGTGAGAGGTTAGGGATTCTGTGCTTCATAGCTGTTCCATGCTATCAAGCCACCAGGATGCCTTATACTGATTCTGTTTTCATAGTGTGAATAGACTCCTACTGCTATGGGTCTTTATTAGTATGCCCTTTTAATTCATGCCTGCACTTAACTTTTGCCCAGGCATTCCGTGTAGAAAGTGTGGATACAATAGTGTAGAGTCTAGGGCTGGAAAACAATGACAGTCTCCTCATTCTTTCCCAGCCCATCAATACCTCTTGTGTGGTTTGCTCCTACTCTAACTGGACATGTGACCCCCCCTCCGCCCCCCGCAACAGCACAAGTCTCAGTCCTGTGGGGAGTTCGCTGTCCCCAGCCTCAGCCCTTCTGCACAATGACTCTTTTGTGCTAAGAACGCCGTGAGAATGTTGTTCCTCGTCTCCGTCTTCCGTGGGCTCTCGGCTATGTGAGTTCATGAAATCCCTGCTCCCCTCTGCTCCTTCTCAGCCTGGCTCAAGAGTGGGGCCTTCAACCTCAGTCTTTTAGGCATTTTTATTACCACATTTCTGTGGTTCTTCTCATCTTGCCCTACTCTCTTTTATTTGATTTTAAAAGATTGACTATTCTCCTGCAAGGAGATCCTACCTCAGTGTGCTCTGGGGTGGCTGCATTTTCTATGGAGTAGCTGAGCTTGGTATGGCATGCCAGATCCTCAGTGTGTATAGCTCAGCATCACTCCTTCCACTGTAATGGACCAGTGCCAAGTTACACCAGCTGACGATCTGGCCCCTGTTATGTGCATAGAACAGGAAACTAGATGTATTGCACTGAGGTGAAATGTAAATTTCCTAGACCAGCTTATAATGTATGTGGAAAATATTTCATTTCATGCTACAGTTATGGAATTAAGCCAGTGCTCTGGAAATCATGTGTGTTGTGACATATAATTGGACAAACAACAGGGAATGGCCTATTCTGTGCGGTGCTCCTTGTGAGGGAAGGCTGACAGTAGCTCAATTTTGATCCAGTGTCAAACCAAAGGGCTCCTCACAGACCAGATCCAGACATAGTGGGGTAGTGGTAGGATGAGCAGTGACAGCAGCATGGAGGTTAACGCAATCATCATTTGTTCCCTGCCACTGGCACATGTCCTTGAAGGGGCTCCATGCCCTGGATTTGGCAGCAAGCCCCACAACACTTGCCCTGCCTCTGATTTCTCAGCCTCTCTGGGAGCTCCACAGGCCAGATGAAAGCTTTGTTCTCTGAATAGGGCCCATGGACCATACATTTCACCCCACTGACTCACAGCATCCTGGTCCATGCTCCAACACCATCTCCTAAAGTGCCTCCTGCTGGAAGACACAGGGACTACAAGAGTCATACACCCGATTCTCTTACCCATCGTTCCATGCAGCAAGGGTAGGTGATTATTTTGGCTGGATGGCCACTTAACAAGTTTTGGCGAGCTGTCAAGGGCTGCATGGATAGTCCTGCCCCTTTACAGGTGCCCTGCCCCCTGGTCACCATCTTGGGACCAGAAGTTCCCCCCCATAACCCCTGACCTTTGCCACCAGAAGTCCCTCCCCTTGCCCCCCAAAAATACTCCTTTTGGGAGGGGGAGCTGCCATCTTGGAACCAGAATAAAACCCAGATTGTACACTAA
This sequence comes from Alligator sinensis, assembly GCF_000455745.1. Taxonomy (NCBI): domain Eukaryota; kingdom Metazoa; phylum Chordata; order Crocodylia; family Alligatoridae; genus Alligator; species Alligator sinensis. Next base: position 5,692,485 of record NW_005841839.1, on the reverse strand, counting down.
AAGTCAAATGCCTACTATAACATATTTCATTTTATTACAAAAAATATTTTTGTCATGATTTGTGTTTGTGTAGTGTATATAGAGGTGATTGCATAATAACCCAAAAATAAAGTCTTACTCCTGTATATTGTATGTATATAAGTTAGGTGCCACGGGTGAGCATAGAGGTTCAGGGAATCCAAGAGACATCCTTTCAAAGTCGTCATGGTTCTGGGTGTGTGGTGTGTGTGTGGTTTAGCTGGGGTGTGAGGGGAGCATGTCTATGGTATCCTTGCAAAGTTCTCATGGTTGGGTGTGTGTGTGGGGGTGTATGGTGGGGTGTGGGAGGGGTGTGTGCATGTATGGTGGTGGGTGTGTGTATTCTGGGGTGTGGGGGGGGTGTGTGTATGCTGGGGTGTGGGGGGGTGTATGGTGAGGTGTGGGAAGGCAATAGGGTATGTTGGGAGGATGTATATTTGGGGGAGTTGTGGGGGCAGGGTGTGGGTGTGTGGCTTTTGTGGGGTGTGAGGGTTTGTGGCGGCATAGTCATCACTTGCAGCAGCAGGAGGACCAGCAGGTGGGGGCATTTGGGGCACTTGTGCCTGGCACAGGTGTTCATACCCGGCACAGCTTCCTACAGGGGGAAGCAGTGTGCAGGGCTCCCCTCCACTTCCAGCAGAGTCCTGGGACCTGCACAGCAGGGGGCAGGGAAGGCAGCTGGCTCCAGCACATGGAGCTTCCCTCTGTTTCTGTGTGAGCGCTGGGGGCTGCACATGTGCTGTGAAGAGTCCCCAAGATAGAAGCGGCCTGGCCGGGCTGTGCACCAGCCCCACTCTCCCTGCTCCAGCCAGCTGCAGCTCTTCCTCTGCTGCTTCCCTACCTGCTGCCTGGAGCGAGCAGGATGCTGGGGAAGCAGAGCAGGTCCCCGGGGCCTGCAGCAGTGGCAGCAGCAGCCCTGCCCAGAAGCTGTGCTGGCAGGGCTGGGCCCTTCTACTCATGAGGGTGGGAGCGAGGCACAATAAGGTATGTTTGGGGGGGTGTATATATGTGGGTGCCTCACTCCCAACCTTGTGGGTGGAAGACCTGGGCAGGGTGCAATTAATTGGCACGTGTGTGCAGGCCAAATGAAAGTGCCTGGCAGGCCAGATCTGGCCTGCGGGCCATATTTTGTCCACTCCTGCCCATACAGTGTCTCTGATAGCCAGATTTGCACTAGTCTTCCCAATTTAAGATGGGACTGGAATAGCTGAAGAGCCCTACAGCAGAAGCCCTAACCTGTTCCTTCTACCTGGGTAGACAAGGGTTGGTAGAACTACACATCCAGTTACTTACAGCAACCCCTGCCCAGAAACGGTGAGATTGGGACCATTATGAGCTCCTTCTCAGTCAATGCTCCTATACCATTCCTTTCAGAGGCTCCTGCTTTTCATCCCTCGTTTTGGCAAGAGGAGAGTGGGGGATCTGAAAGAATTTGTTTGGTCTTAATTTTTTTTGGCAAGAAGGATTGTGGGAAATAAATTCAAGACAACTCCCTAGTTCATTCTGAAACAGAAGCTTTTTGCTTTTTGGCCACTAAGAGTCCTAATTAGGAACATCAAAGAAGAGACACTTTGGAAAAGGGGGGGAGAAAGGGTTTTTTTGTAAGGCTTTATTCCAAGGCAGAATGACACTTTGAGAGCAGTTGATCAAAGTACTTCCCTCCTCCACATTGTTTTAAAAATAGGAATGTTCTTAGAAATTGTTTCTAATATTTTCAGCTGCATAAAAATAAAGCTCTCTTGGTGGAGACCCTAATGTTTACTTCGTTTTAGTAGAGTGGGTCTGTGTTAAGTGGCCTGTAGTTTTATCTGTGGGTTTGTTGTTTTAAGATTTCCAGCTTCTAGCTCAAATATCTTTAATGCAAAATAGTTTGCTGTTAACCGGAGTCCATTCCAGTAAGGTGCAGAAATCCAGATTAGGTCTTGTTTCTTGAACCCACATTCCAGATGGGGACAGGGCTGTAGTTCATGTTCATAGATTCATAGAGGTTAGGGTCGGAAGGGACCTCAATAGATCATTGAGTCCAACCCCCTGCATAGGCAGGAAAGAG
>NW_005841839.1:5671925-5690392 GCF_000455745.1 Alligator sinensis | reverse complement strand
TTGAAGACCCCCAGGGTAGGGGAGAGCACCACCTCCCTTGGGAGCCCGTTCCAGACCTTGGCCACTCTAACTGTGAAGAAGTTCTTCCTAATGTCCAGTCTAAATCTGCTCTCTGCTAGCTTATGGCCATTATTTCTTGTAACCCCCAGGGGCACCTTGGTGAGTAGAGCCTCACCAATTCCTTGCTGCCCCCCCACGATGAATTGATAGGCAGCCACAAGGTCGCCTCTCAACCTTCTCTTGCGGAGGCTGAAGAGGTCCAGGTGCTCTCGTCTCTCCTCGTAGGGCTTGGCCTGCAAGCCCTTAACCATACGAGTGGCCCTTCTCTGGACCCTCTCCAGGTTATTCACATCCCTCTTAAAGTGTGGCGCCCAAAACTGGACACAGTAGTCCAACTGCGGTCTGACCAGTGCTCGATAGAGGGGAAGTATCACATATCACCTCCTTGGTTCTGTTTGTCATGCATCTGCTGATGTTGAAAATGGAGGAAAAAAATACTAGGACATTCTTGTCGTGTGCAGTTCCTCTCAGGTGCCCTTAACGCAGCTGCCAGTGTTTGATAATGCATGTATCCTCTCCAAGAAGTCTTTCCTGCTTGCCACCTTACAACCAGCTCGGGATCCTAGTTTAAGTCTGAAAGGGCCACACTTTCTTTTGCTGGTTTGTGAATCAGATATCGTTTCCAGCAGGCACTGAAAGAGTTTTGGGAATGAAATCAGGAACCCAGCCTCCTCCTCCTCTCTTTCCCTCTCCTTTCTCCCTTAAAGCCAGGGGAGAACATGTCTTTCACATTTCAAAGTCCCCCTGGTTTTTCACTGATGCTTCCCCAGTGCCCAGGCATTTGCCTCCCAAGCTGGTGGCAGTCGGATGAAGGGAAACATGGCTTTGACTGCTGCTGGTGCATGCTCCTCTGCTTTATTGATTTCTTAAGTATAGGACACACTGACCCAGATTAAAACATGTTGTGATTTCTTAAGGCTATTGGAAAAAGTTTGCTCTGATGAAAGGCAGAGACTGTGGCACTTGAGACCCAGGCATGTGTGCATGTGCTGAGCTGTCTGGTCCCACCCTGTGATTACAGCTCAAGCTACGTGTAACATCATGCTGAAACATGAGGTCCTTCCCAACCATATGATGCCATGATCTTATGATGTAATGCATGGTACAGTATACGGGCATTTGGAAGGAATCCCACGCCACCTTACACTTACACTGATGTTGCATTGGAAAACTGGGACATAGTTGAGAGTCAGCACTGGAGTCCTGGAGTCAGAAGGCAGATTTCAGAGAGTAGACAGGGTGCAGCAAAGTTCCTGTCACCCAGGTGCTATGTGGGAGGCTGGCAGCTTACTCTTCCCTACATCTCCTGCCTCTTGGTTACTTTCCCTGCTGCATCTCTTCCCCATCCCACCACGCCATGTCCAGGAGGGCCAGTTCTGCCCACACTTGTACATGTTTAGCTCTTGTATGTTCATCCAGCTGTCCACTTAATATACCCCTTGGGCCAGATCAGCTCCTCTGCTTTATTCCTTTTCCACAGAGCCTTATTGTCTACCTTAAAGCCACGGGGCTCCCCCCTACAAAGGCACTCCACCAAGTCACCCCAGGCATTTTTAAAATGGGGGCCTGGAGGGGAGTCTGGAAGCATGGCACCACTTCTTTGCTTGTCCCTGTCCCACCTAAATATTAATTTAAAATCTCATCCAAGAAGCAAGCTCATCCACCACTGAAGCTATTTGGAGGCCCTCCTTTCCATAAAAGCAATGATTTCATCTTGAAAGGCTTTCCGAGTCTGCAGCAGGTGTGTCACATACTTTGAGGTGTCTGGTAACAATGTTTCATTGTTTCAAGCCTCCTGCTTTTCAGGTGTTTGGCTTTCCCCCACCCCTTTTCTCCCCCCACTCCCATCCCAGGCGGAGCCCTGGCTGTTCTCTAGCATTTTCAGGGATCTCCTTTTCTCAGCTGGCTTTTCCTGGTTCCCATATTTCTCCCTCAGAACACGCTCCCCATGACCTCCCACCTCACACTTCAATTTCCCCAAATGTGAGTCTGGCCGTGTAATGGAATATCCTGGATCTTGTATATATTCATATTTATATTTACATTTTTAGTGATTATTATAAAACATTTTCTGTTTAGTGAAAAAAATCTTGTTCTCTGTTAGCAGAATTAGGAAAGCCCGTGGAGTGCAAACTAGGGCTTTAAAGGAATTCAAAGTCAGCAATAAAGGATTTGCAGCCGTAACACCTAATTAAGTTACATCTCTCTTAAAACAAAATATTCCTTCTTTTTTTTAAGCAGGGAGAAGTAAACCAGATGTGCAAATTAACTCACTTAGACATATACTCACACATACACATGTGTACATGCGAGGCCAAGTTCTGCTCCTTTGTTTCTCTTCAGAATCAATGGAGCTTACATCCAAGGATGTCAGGGCTATATTTGGTCTTTTTTCCACACTTTTCATTCTCTCTCTCCACCTCTCATGCACACCTGTTGTCTCTTGTTTTTCAATTCCTCTTTCATTTGGCCTCTCATAGCCATATTCTTCCTCAGGCATACCCTAACTTGTATGTCATCTCATGCATGCGTACTCACACATGCTTATTCACAGCCATGTTACATAAATGCTAACATGCACACAGCACCACACACAAGCTCTTATCAGTCTCTGTCACTCAGAGTACGCACCTACTAAGGCCTACAGACCCATCCATTCTTCCCCTCATATGTTCAGGACCTGTTTTTCCTCACAGTTAAACTGGAGTTGCATTCATGTAAAGCAAGGAAGTAAGAGGAGAATCAGGCCTTTAGCACACAGATGAACATACACACACACACAGAACCTAGTCATATAGCCTCAAACCCATAAGTCCCTACACATTGCGCGCGCACACGCACACACACACTCTCTCTCTCTCGTTCTTTCACTCTTCATCTCTCTCTCACACACCCAATAAGCTCCCTCATACACACACACACACCTACGTTCTTGCACTCTCCCTCAGACACACTTGCACATAAATGGCAGCTATTTCCTTTCTATGCCTACCTGGATGCATGCCACAAAACTGGGTCCCCCTGCTGAGCACGACACATTCAGATCATTCCTGGTGGGGTGGAGCGTTCCAAGCTGGGCTGGGGAGACTTGCTTAAGTGGAAAAAGAAGTTTAGGGGCGACTGAGGGAGGAAGGGGAAGGCGTGAACTTTGGAAAAAGAAAAGGGATTAGAGAGGCCGGCTGTGGGAACATGTTTATTGGGGGGAGGAAGAGAGGCAGTTTACTGAAGTCTGTTTCTAATCTTTTTTTCCCCTTCTGTTTCAATAAAGCTTTCATATCGTGACACAGGTGAGCAGCCCAGGCTGACCCAATCTGCTTGAGTTAAAGGGATTCATCAGGTCCATTTTCTTTGGGAGGAGAAAAAGACATGGTTTGGTGTGGGGGTTAGCTCAGTGCTAGGGAAAACCAAGGGGAGGTGAGCATTGTGCTGCCTGGCAAGGGACCTCATCATACTAGCACTCCATCTTACAGAGTGATGGACAGGCCCGGTTCTGCTCCCAGCCACACCAGGATCAACTTGCAGTAACTCCTCAGACATCGATCCCAATCCATAGCAGTGCAGCATTATCCAAGCACTTGAATAAGTGACTGATCTTCACCACATGCTTCCTAGGTAGGCAGCTGGCATGTCCCTGTTGCAGAGAAAAGGAAACTGAGGCATGGGGAGGGGAAGTCCACTGACAAAGGGCGTAGAATTCAGGGAAGCCCTCATTGTGTTCTCACATTGCCACATCCAGCTGAAGCCCCCAGTGCTGTGGCCAGCACTGAGAGAAGTTGGGATGGAACTTGGGCATGGTGGTGGTGGTGATCTGGACACACAAGAAAACTCCAGTCTTGCATTGGGGGGTGGCAGCACACATGTGTACGGGGGAGCTGACAACAGCTGCTTGGGTCTTCCCCACCTTGCCCATACCACAGCATTCACCAGCTCAGATAGTGGCACCTGCTGTGCCTACTCTGTGTCTACTTCTTCCCAGCATCAACTGTTTCATGCTTGCATGTACCCCTAAAGAAAAAACTTGCTCTTCCTTCTTTGTCCATGAAAAATAAGCAGCAGCTCTCAATAGACCCAGTAGGAAGCTCCTGCCCATTTAAGGGGCCTTTGGTGCCAGGCTTAGCCATTCTTAGAGATTTACCGAACAGCGGGAGGTGTGTTTGGTTGCTATACTCGCAATGCAGTGGCAGTGATCCAACTTGTGGCTGGGCTGGGTATTCCCAGAGGCTGTGCTATAGCAGAAGGAGAGAAATAGTGTCAAGTTTCTGAGGACTGAAATATAATGGAGAGGACGTACTGGAAAGTCCTAGGAGAAGTGGTCTAGTGTGTCAAAGTTGGCAGAGTTGTCTTTCAGTGCAGTTGTGGTGCTGCAGTGCAGCAGAGGGGATGCAGTTGAATCTAAGTGCTGGATTTCCAGGGGCTATGATATAGCAGAAGGGAGGCTGTCATGTCTTGGTGATGAAGATTCCCTGGGCATTATGATATAGCAGAGGGAATGTATCATTCCTCAATGCAGCTGGTCCTAGGGGCTGTGATACAGCATGTGGGGTGCAGTGGTATCTTGGTGCTGGGAGTTCCCTTGGAGTATGATGTGGCAGACGAGGGTGGAGTCACCTCTCAGAGCTGTGTGTTCTTGTGTGCTGTGATGCAGCTGCTTAGACCTAACAGAGCTGCATGACTGAGATATCCAGGTGCATGCAGCAGAAGTGCCCTCTTGTATTTGTGCTGGAGGTTCCCTGCAGGCTGTGAGATGTAAGTCAGGGTGGTTAAAGTTGCTGCCTGGGAGCTGCAATATGGAGGAGTGGATCCACTCAGCCATGGGAGTTTCCAATTCCCAGGTGCCCTGCTGTAATGTAATGAGGATGAAGTACTTGTCATGCTGAAGAAAACTCCTCAGAGTAGCTGGGCCTGCCTGAGTGTGTGATACTCAGAGGCTGTGCTGGGATGTTGTAGAAGGGGTTCTATACATGTTGCCGAGGGGGTTTGGGGTGTGCTGATACACAGAGCTGAGGAAGCCTGATTTACAGAACTTTTGAGGTATCTAAAGATGAAGAGGCACCTGGTGGGACTTACAGTTTCCACTGGAATTAAGGGACTAACACCCACTGTGTTCCAACGTACCTGTTTCATGTGGGCGCCTTTCACGTGGCTCAGTTTCAGGAGTCTTTCCAGGGCTTGTGATTCAACAATGAAGAGTTGCTAGAACTGTACTAGTAACCATCAGCTGATGACCTGGCCCAGATATAGCCGTGAGTCTGGTGCAAGTCACCCTTGAAGTGGCTGCATGGCATCACCAGGTGAAGTCTCCCCCACTGGGTTTGTAGGTTGTGCTTCTTCCCACCTAGGAGAGATTTTCTGGGAGTGTCCCTGGCTGTGGGGAAATTTGTTGCCACAGATGAGCGTGGAGGTTCAGGGAATCCAAGAGACATCCTTGCAAAGTCCTCCTGGCTCTGCCTGGCTGCCTTCCTTCCTTGTGTGGCACAGATCCTGCATGACAGCAGGCCTCCTGACTGGGGCAGAGGCAGCTCCAGCATGAAGACCCTCCCTCCAGCACCTGGCATAACAAAGTCCTGTGGACCGGGGAGGTACTGCTCTGAGATCAACTGGCCACTTGCCCCCCTTATCTACCAACAGAGCTGGGCCTGTGAGGCATTGGTAGGCAGCAGAGAAGGAGCCACAGAACCAGCACCCCCTGTCTTTCACCCTTAGCCTGGATGGAACGGCAGGGAAGCAATCGGTTCAATAACACTCGCTTGGTTTCAGGGGATGTGAAGAAAGGGCTCCCATCAAGTGAATTGTCTTGTGCAGCGAGCCTGGTTTCTCTACAGAAACATGGCGGGGGGCTCAGTAATTCTGTTCCCTAGGGGAGAGATGGGCCCTTCTGTCCCTTTCTGTTTGATTTGTGCATTTTGGAACTAACAGCTCTTCTTTCTGTCTTTGGCTTGTCCTTTGTCAGTATTGCTACCAGTTACGGGATGGAGAGGTACTTCCAGGTGACTCCTGCCTCAAGGCACCTCTCTTCTGTGGCTAAGGCTGCCCCCTGCCCATCCACCCACATAAACTTTGCATGTCCCTGTGCTCCTTTACTTTTGGCAACAACAGGTCCCCCCAGCTCCTCTCAAATGGGTAGATCTCCTACCCCCTGCCAGGTGATCTTTCCACCCTGGGGGAACCCAGAGCTCATGGGCTATATGTGTCATCTTTGTGCTGGGATGGCAGTTGGGGAGTGTGTCAGTGGAGCAGGTGAATAGGCAGATACCTGCTCAGTCAGGAGAATATCTGGGGAGCCACTCAAGCTGAAATAGATCCTCTTTCCAAATCCCCTTAGCATATATAACACCATGTCTGGGAAGTTTAAAAGGAGCTAGGAAAGAGGAAAAAAATACTTGGGAGCTGGCAAGGGAGAGAGGTGCTTGTGAAATGACTCCTCTGATGGGTGTCCAACTTCTCTTGACACTTTTATAGGGTTACCCTTCAGGATTGATATAAAGTGTATGATGCAGCCCTGGCTCACAGCACAAGACAATTCACTTGATGGGAGCCCTTTCTTCACATCCCCTTTGGACGAGTTCTACTTCAGCCTTTCATCTGCTCTCTCTCCCCTTCCCATTTTCCATTCTTCTGCCTGTTTTTTGCCTCTTGTTCTCACATACATCAGCACTATCTTTAGTAACAAAGTGTCCTGGAGCAGTTCCCTGAGAGCAGCAAATGCGTGACTCTCTTCATGCTAGTCAGACACCAACGACACTCCACTTACTGCAGTTCAGTAACTCCTGGCTTACCTCATTGTCCACATCCTTTTCCACAGCCAGGTCCTCAATCTGACCAAGTCCATACCACGGACTTTTTGCCAACATAGCTATGTGCAACACCACTGCATTAGCAAAAGCCCGTAATGTAGACACCACTATGCCAGCAGAATTGTGCTCTTGCTGGGGTCTCCTGTTTCACCTGGGGTGGGAATGGAGGAGACTGCAATAAACCAGACAGCACAAGTACAGCTTTGCTAGTATAGCTGCGACTGTATTGGGAGTGTCTTGCTAGGAGTGTAGCCCATGATATCCATAGGATAGACCTAGGCTTAGTTCCCTGCTCTTAATGCGGTCATATATACACCAGTGCAAAACAGTGTGTGAAATAGTACCACGTGGGAATGCATCATTGGAGCTGCTAATGCAAGGCAAAATAGGAGTGTAGGCCAGACTGCTGTGCATGGGACTGGCCACTATCAGTTGAGTTCATGGGAGCACCGATGCAGAAATGACTACATGGAGCCTGATTCTGCATTTATGTTACTCAGGCGGAGTAGAGAGACAGTAAATGATATTCACTCACATCCACTTTCAGCCCAGGGTATATGACCAGAGAGCAATGTAGAAATGGCCGCGCTGTACATGGGAATCAAGGCCATGTGTTCCAAGCAGATGGGCAAGGCGAGGAAGGGAAAAAATAACTTGGGTGAGTTCTTTTTTAAGTTCCTTACATAAATCAAGGCAGAAATTAATTGCATATTTCAGAAATGTTCCTCAGCACAAAACCAAGTGTAAAAAGCCCCAAACTAAGTCTAAAGTATTAATTGCAAGCACCATTTCCGGACTTTCATAATCACATTTTCAAAATATTAACCATGAGCAGAAACCCAGAACAATTTATTTTCTGTCTTTCTTTCTCCAGAAATAGATGCCTGCTGGGGAGGGGTGTGTGGGGGAAAGCATCAGTTCTACTGCCCTTCATCTCCCATCTGGTCTCCCCAGTTTCTTGTCTGACTCCCACCACATTCAACTTGACCCCACCCCTCCTCAGTGTTCCCCCACTTCCTCATTTCCATCTCTCAATTCTTTTATCTTCATTTCATTCCACAGCTTCCCCCACTCATTCTTCAGGTTTGTCACACACAAAAGTCATCTCATTTCAGCCCCTTATTCCTCATAGTAGTCAGTATGGTTGGACCACTGCTGTTCTGTAGCCAAAGGCAAAGATAAAACAGACTTTCAGCTAATCGGGTTTTACCTCCTATCTCAAGCCTTGTCTTGTCTTTGCGAACACGTAGTTGACGGCAGTGGTGCACTAGCACAAGTTGCTGGTCACTAGTGGGTAAACTGGGGCCAGTTCTAAGCATAGAGAAGGTCTCAGGTTATTTCTTGCTCTGTCATTCCTCTATCCTCTTGTGTTCCTCCTTCCATTTCATGATAGTGCCTAAAACTTCCAAAGCTCAGGCACCCACATTCTGTTTCCAGCAGGGATGTTAGAATATGGAAGTAAGCTCCTATGTGCTTAAGACCCTGCCTATGCAGTGCTGAATGCCAGTTCCAGCTAGCCTTTCCCATTGGCAGTTAGCTGGCCTGTGGTGCCAAATGGATGTGGCTACCCTGCTTGCAAGCACTGCTGCTGGGCACAGTGAGTTCACAGTGTGCACATGGCCTAGGCTGCTTTTTGAAAATGAGACATAGGGGAGTATTTTAAAGATTTTTAGGTGCTTAGAGATGCAAAGAAGTTCCTGGCGGGATTTTCTGGAGACCTATAGAGATTTAGTTCTTAGACACTCTTAGTTACTTTCTCCTCCACAATCCATTCTTCACAACTGGTCTCCCTACCCCTGACATGATCCCCCCGCCCCCTTCTTCTTCCCCCAGACCACTATATTGCACAATGTTTTGGTAATATTGTCGAAGGGGTGGTTGGGAAGAGAACTGAGAGCTGAGGCGTGATGTGGGGCAGGGGGGCGTGTACAGAACTTTGGGAACTCTTTAGAGCTTTTAAAAATAATAATATTAATAATCATTTCCAATCTTGTTAAACACAATTTTTTTTCCTTGAAACCCTCCTGGTTCCTTCAAGAAATTGTTCAAATCCTCCGAAACATGTTTTTCTAACTAAGCAGATTAGTTTACATCTTGTGGCACTTAAAAAAATTATTATTATACAAAAAAGGCTCAGATTTATGGCTCTTTCTCTGGCCAGATCTCCCCATGTTAGATCCTTGGCAGTGCTCTTTGGCTTCAACTTCTGTTTCTACAAAGGCCCTTCATGCTGCCAGGCTTCCTCTCTCCCTCCCATCCCATTCCGTCCAGCTTATTTCATATACACCTCTTTCCCCCAGATTCAGGGTCATGTGTGCAGTAATAGTCTGTTGGTTTCTTACGGGGAGGAGGGTTAGCAAGCTTTAAAGCCACAAGGTTTTGGGAAGCAAAATCCAGCACGCAGTCCCTGATGCCCCACAGAACTCCTGAATCAGGATGATCCATGCTGCTTGTGGTTCTGGTTGGTGCAGAGGCCTTAGTGAGGTGCTGCAGGGGGTTAGCTACCTCCGGGCACAGTGGTAACCTACTCTGCCTTGATCTGGAAGCATCTTAGCTCCATTTGTTTTTGTATGGTGCCAGGCAGCATTGCGCTGCATCCTCTCAACAGCCCCAGCAGCAGGACCCTGCCTGGCATCCAGGAATGATCAGGAGTATTGCCCAATTGAACAGCAGTTTTTCAAAGCTGGGACAAAAGTCCCATTTTCGGGGACTCTTTAGGGGGCACCAGCACACAGCTCTGAAATTTAAGACAGTCCTGGAAAATTTGAGCTGGCTGGCAGTTTTAGCAACTGTCACTCATCCCAGTCTCTCATACGCCTTGTCACCCCCCACACACAGCCAAGTCAGTGGGTTTGGTTGCAATACAGTTGCTACCTGACCTGATTCCAGCACTGTTGAAGCATGTGATATGTTTGGTACCAAGCCATGTCTGTAACCATGGCTAGGTTCTTAGACATTTGTGAAAAAGGCACTATGAGACTAATGTTTGACATGAATGGCTCTCCCCTATCTGCTGTCCCTCTTGCTTATGCATTTCTTTTTAGTACCTCCCTGGACAGTGTCACATCCTGATGCAATGATTTGGGGCTGCAACACTGCCAGCAGCTGTGGTGCTGAGGAGAAGACCCTTGATACAAACTGATGCTTACTGCTGTAAGAGGTCCCCTAAAGGGGGTTAGCCTAGGTGCAAGTACATGCAATACTGAGCCCAGTGGGGGTCCTGGTTCTGCCTGAGGGCACCACACATGATAATAATAATTCATGTCTGTCAGAGGCAGAGTAAATTACTAGCATAAGAATCTATGACTCATCCTGGATCCTCTTATGTTCAAGCCTGTACTTTGTGGGGGTCCCTGGATGCTGCATTTGAAGTCTCAGTGCAGATGTAGAATTTCACGAGATGAGAAATAGAGATGTTCAGCTGCTCATAGGTGCCTCTGTGCCATGTCAGCTCATGTGTCTGCCTTGAGCCTACATAGTCCAATGAGCAGATATGGGGAAGACACACCAGTTCCTTAGCTAGCATCATATCCACCTGCCTTGGACTCCCCAGCCTGAATGACTAAGTAGCCATGTACAGCTGAGTTAATTTGGGGGGCAGCTGTCAGCAGCAGAGCAAGGTTTAAACTCATGCCTCTGTAGTTGCCCCAAAAGGCTTTTGTAAGTCCTTGTAACTGCTGTCCTGTTAGAACCTTTGTTGATCTGATCTGTCTGTCATGAGGGCAGATACTACAGTGATGAGTGAAATAAGAAGTTGTAAAGAACAGGCTAGAATCCCTGAGAAAAAGATCATACATTGTTAACTAAAGAGAAGACTGGATTTTCAGAAATTCCTGGAGAAAGACCGACTCTGATCCCACAGAAGGCAATTGGAGTTTCACCATCCACCTCGACGAGTGTCACTGAGCCAACACAGAGTGCTTTCAAAAATCCCACTCATAGCTTTATACATGGAACAATACTGTCAAGATAAGGATCGCATAGTATTTATAACATTATTGTGCCATTTGGGTTAACCTAGTGCCTGCTCTTTCTAAGTGTCACTGACTAAGAGCTACATTTTGTCACTGTTTTGGGATTGCCAAACAATCTCAATGTTCAGGAACTAAATTCAGAAATTGTACTCCATTAGCATTGGAAAAATGATAAAGTGTACCCCTGTACTCAGTCTGCTGGATGAATGAATGATTGGAGAACCTTTGGAAGTTGATCATCATACTATCTAAGGATAGCTAATATCATAGCTAAAAATAAGGACCGTGATGTATGGCTATGGCATCAAGAGTCAGGGAACTGTAGCTTTAAGGCATCTTTGTATACTTCCAATACAAGACTATTCCACCAATGAAAGTTTCAGGAGCCTAATGGTTTCTTGTCTAGTTTATGCCACCTGCCAAAGACCTGAAAGACTGTTATGGCAGCCTGGAGTAGAAGTAAGCTGGACTGAGAAGTAGCAGAAAAACAATATTTTCCATAGCCGGGATAAAGTGAGAGGTTGTGGCAAGGAGAGCTTCTTTTCCATGTGGGTAGGTCTCCTGTGATTTAGGACAATGACTTGACACAAAGCAGCCTCAACATACTGGACACTCTGGGTTAAGTTCTCCATCATTTTGAGCTGGTGCACATCATGTGCCCTATAAACCCACAATGATAATTTGACAATATGGTCTTCATGGCTGGACCACTAGGCCCTGGGACAAAATTTTCTTCTAGACTAGGTGAAGGCTCTAATGGGCTATGGAGAGTGAATCCTGCTGTCCCCCTAGAGGTGATGTCACAAGGCCATGGTTGAGCTGCACCAACAATGGAAGAGGAGGGTTTGAAGGAAATGTAGTGTCATGGAAAAATATGGCTGGAAGGGACCTTGAGTAGGCAAAAGTAGTCCCCTGCCCCGCTCAAGGCAGGATCATCCCTGTCTAAATCATCCCAGAAATGTTTGCTGAACCTGCACTTAAAATCTGGCATTCTGTTGCCCAGGAGCATAAATAGGAATATTGGTACCCTGAGCAAAGGTGCCGGGGGGGGTGTGTATGTGTGGGGAGGGGTTGCTGCTCCTGTTTTGGCCCCCAATTCACCCACTCCATTGCTGCTGCCTGTGCTGTGTTGCACCTGTTCTCTTCACAGAACCTGTTCTGAGTACCTGTTTTGTTCACTGAAGATGCTGGCTAGGCATCTGTCAGGGAGTGTTTGTGTATAGTAAATCCTGGTTCCATGAAGAGGGTTGGACTAGGTAACCCTTCAGTCTCCAGGGCTGGCAATCAGATATCTGTCATCGGTGCTACATTCATCTAAGAGGGGATGAGAGATACAAGAAGCACAGCACAAATGACCTGGTCATGAAGTTTGCCTTCGCATGTGTCTGCACTTCTCCACTTGGAAATGGAGAGGAGATGGACGAAAAGCAAACAAAGAGTGGCAGCTCCTGGGCACCACAGGACTAGGCAGAGCGGGCAGGGACAGGCTGAGTTATAGAACTGCACTTATTCCCCTTTGCTGGGGAATTAGCTTCGTGCTGAGTTGTTTTTATCAATGACAAATTTGAAGCAGAAGGTACAAAGTCCAAAATAAAAGGGAGCCAGGCAGAAAGGGAGAGCGCAGCGGAATCTGGGGTCAGCTTGTGTTTCTGGTTTTCTTCCCTTTTTTTGGAAATTGGCACAAGGAGGTTGTTATTCTTTTCCCCAGTCCTTCTGGCAGCTCACAAACAAAGACAGCTTCATTGACTGTTTGCCCTGTCCCAGGGGAAAGGGAGCCAAGATTGCCAAGCTGGACAGAAAACCTGAGAGAGGGGAAGAAAGGAAGAAAGAACAGCAAAAGAAAGATGGGCTTAGAAAAATACGACCAAAGCAAAATGTTTGGAAATAGACAAATTGAGATGTTCAAAGGAAGATGGCAGAAGGAAGGAAGGAAGAGAAGAGGCTTTTTTGTGAAATTTTTGGGATCAAAGGTGTTGCAGAGCAGAAGAGCATACCCAAACTTTCCTACTCTGATTTGCAGGCAAATCTGGGACTTTAGAAACAGGTACAAAGCGGCTTGTTGAAGGCCTGATCCTAACTGCCTACGCAGGTGATGGAACTTGAGCAGGTCAGGGAGCACAGCGTGTCTGAGAGCAGGATTGCCCCTGCCCCCATGTTGGGCTGGAATATTGCTGCATGTGCCCAAAGAAAACCACCATCTCCAGCAGTACCTACCACCAGACCCAGAGGCCAGGAGAAGCAGAGGCATAACAAGCAGTTTCTGCACCCTAGAAGGGGTGGTAGTGGCTGCAGCAGCCATGGTGGCTGGGCCAATGGCAGCCACTACCATTCCTGAACTCCCTCAAAATCAGTGCCCAGAGCTAGTGTCCTGGTCACCCACCTCTAGTTATACCATGGAGGAGGTGTAGCACAGCATGTTCCTAACATGGCTGTTGCACTGGAGAGGGAACCCAGGAGCCAGAACATATTCATAAATGATCTATTCTTTTCTGTGTGCCCTGAACACTGACCTTCCTTTTGGATCCATGTCTGTAGCTAAAGTGGTATCTTTGAATCTGATCCCCTTCTTCTGCATCTCCCTTGTTTGCAGATCTGCACTGCATGAATGAAGTGCTTGTCCACTTCCTCATCTCTTGTCCCTGGAGTTTCTACTACTATCCACTCTACATCCCAGCCCTTTCGAGTTTAGCATGTGCAGAAAGAGGCTGTTCCCTGCCTCCTTGAGAAATGCAACCGTATCCGGCTCCACAGAGAACTCCACCAGATTTTAGCCGTTTCAGAACTCAGCTCAAAACTATTTCTCTTGGGCCAAATGTAACCAGGTGTAATGCCACTAGCTGCAATGGAATATGTGAGAGATGAGATTGGACTGATGTGTTTAACACCCTCTGTGGGACTGTTTCCAGTGCACCCGAAAGGACCTGGGGCACAGACCCTCAGCTGGTCTAAATCAGTTAAGCTCTATTGGTTTTGGTGGAGCTGTGCCAATTCACACCAGATGAGGATCTGCTGCCTGGCCTCTCTCTGCCTCTCTCCTAGCTCCTACTAGCACCAGCTGCCTTCTTCGAGTCTGGCTATGGAGAGTACAAGGACTTTCTCCTTTACTGCTCCTACCACCCCAGGCAGCCGGCCTGTGTTTCTCCACTGTCTATTTTATTTTAGATCTCAGATGAGCACACCCATGGGCTGCTTTCCTCCTCATTGTTCTTAGTATTTGTATTGCCTTATCCCCACAAGAGTCGATCTGAATCCATTATACTGGGAGTTGTGCAAATACACAAAAAGCCCTGTTGGTCCCTGTCTAACAAGCTTAAAATCCATGCCTCTCAGTTTCTCTCACCATCTGCTGTCATTTATTATGAGCTCTGCTGTTTTATTATTCACAGTAGACCAAATCCACAGCTGATATAAACTGACAGACCTCATCAGAAGTCAAAGGAACTACATCAATTTATACCAACTGAGAATCTACTCAAAAAAACTCCCAGAGAGCATCAGGGGGATTTGGTGTGTAAATAATCTGCAGTACAAAATGATACTGGGTTTTACTGCTCTTTGACTCACCATGAATGCTGAGCTAGGGCCCTGCAGATATTTATCTGTAGGCTTCTCCTTTTCTCTGGGGGTGATGCTGTCTCTGAGACAAAGCTTCTTTAAAATCACTCAGAGCGTTATCTTTCCTTGTTTCTCCTCTGCAGACTGTGACTCGTACTGCAAACCAGCCAAAGGCAATTACAAGATCAACCTGAAAAAGTACTGCAAGAAGGATTATGGTAAGGAGATCCTCCCTGCTTTTGAGTCAATTTAGCTGTAAAGAAAAGTGAGCTTGGGATGGCTTCACCCATTCCTGATTTGCTCAAGGTGCTCCCAAGTCCATGCCTCCCTGCCCATATCCCATCACAGCATCCTTCCCATGCTCACAGCAGCTCATTCTCTCCATCTTCTGCACACCATGTCCCTCAAACTAGCCAGAGCTCTGATCACTCACAGAAGAGACTTCCAAGGTCGGCAGGGACTAAAAGTCATTGCTCTCTGATGATTGCTTTGAGGCTAATGACAGTCTTCTGTTGAGGTGATGTCCATACCCCACAAAAAGTCTCCCTTTCAACTAATTTTCAGCTAGCTGATGGGAATTTGTACCTACTTGGTAGGTGCTAAGAATTAAAGGGGCTCACTATGAATGGCTTGGATGTAAAATTGCAGGTCCCAATCTGAATATTTGTTGCTCTGTGGCATTAAATATTCTGAGACTTCTGAGGCTGAGATTTGCACCCATAGTCAGGAAGTAAGGGCTGCAAGGGCAGCAGTTTCTCAGATTTTTGCCTGTAGTGTGTTTGTGGGTACCACTCTTCCAGACGCAGCAGGGTTTACAGAAAAAGAAGCCACCTTTCCCCTCCCTCCCCAGAGATCTGTGGAGCCGATGTGAACTTCTCACTTCCTGAGGCACTCCTTCCAAAGTGGTGATGAAGTGTACTGAGGGTGGGTGGCGGGTGAGTTCAGGGTGTCAAGCACTGCCATCATGGTATTGTACCAGCTCCAGGGGCAGAGAGGCCTTAAGTCTCCAGGCCTGTCAATCTGGCCCCTTTCACTAGCACTAGATTCATGAAAACAAACCTTCTAAAAAATTCCGTGCCCTCTCCTTCTCTCCCCCTCCATCCTTCTCTGTCTGCCAAATATGTTAAAAAGAACATTTTCTCCATACGCTTGTTTTCTGAGGGGGCTTGGGAGAAATCTGATGAAAATCACCCCTGTGAGGCCAGGGCTCAGAGGATCCTGACTGCACGTTGTTAATCACTCTGACACAAGTGCATTCACACTTAGGAGCGATGGGAGGTTTGTCGGGGAGAGTTTTTTGATTGATCTTCCGCAGGACCCCTTGGCTGTAGCAGAAAAGATGTTTTTGGCAAGGTGGAGAGCAATAGAAATGGTTGTCAGATGGCTTTGAGTCGGGTGCAGTGGGGGGAGGAGGTAGCTCGAATGAATGTGAGTTTGGAGTGAGAAGAGTCCAACTCTCTAAAGTTATCCCCGCCATTCAGCCAGATTTTTTTGCAGCTAAACCCATTTAGTTTCTCAGGATTTCCAATGGAATGGCACTAAACACAGTGCCTGACAAGCCAACCATGCCCCCTTCCATGGATTCCTTTAGTAATCTCCTGGGAGGTTAGAGACCATTGGTACTGTAACATGCTGAGTAGAAACAAGTCCTAAATTAGAGCATTTTAGATGTAAAACAGCCTACTGGAAATAATTTTTTCCCTGAAAATAGTCTACACAAAATTGTTTTAATCAAAAAGTCATTTTTAGCAAAAAAAAAAGAAAAGTTGTGACAGAAACATTTCAACCAACCCTACTCCTGAGTCACCGAGTACTATAGCCAGGAGAAACCATTAAATATCATTAAATCAGCCCATACAGAAGCTGCTATGAAACCAGACAGATTGTTTCATTAAAGGTTGGGGCTCCCATCTAAAAGTAGAATCAAGTGTACAAATACCGAGCCAAGGAAGTTTGCCTGTTGCCAGAACTTTATAACAATCATACAAATATTGAGCCAAGAAGGTCTGCCTGTCGCCAGACTTTTATTAAAGGAACCAGGGAAATAGTATCATTGCCAACTCCTTCCTGCTCTCTCAGTCACTGCATCTCTCTTTGCCTCTTTTCTCCCAGTCGTCCAAGTGAATGTCCTAGAAATGGAGACCGTGGCAAACTGGGCCAAGTTCACTATCAACATCCTCTCAGTCTACAAGTGTCGCGATGAGCGGGTGAAGCGAGGTGACAACTTCCTGTGGATCCACATGAAAGACTTGGCATGCAAATGCCCCAAGATTCAGATCAGCAAAAAGTACCTGGTCATGGGAATCAGTGAAAACTCCACTGACCGGCCAGGACTAATGGCCGACAAGAATAGCTTGGTCATCCAGTGGCGGGATGCTTGGACCCGGCGCCTCCGGAAACTGCAGCGGCGGGAGAAGAAGGGGAAGTGCGTGAAACCATGATTGGTTTTGTGTCTGTCCCTTATGGAAGTCCCTGCCCTTTTCCCATGCTCCAGACTGCTTCCCAGAGACTCTGTATATATATATAGTATGAATGGACTCTCCTGTCTATAGTGTATATTTTGGCAATGGTTTCCCTCTGTGCATGTATGCACGTGTGTGTGTGTGTGCATGGGTGGACTTTTCCCCTTAACGTTTATTAAAAATAACACAATAACGACAAACCTTTAATGAGGAGCAAAGTGGAAGAAGACGCTGGTGGCGCCCATTGTGTGAAGAAGCATGGAGGAGATGAGTCTGTCTGGGCACCGCCCAAGTTTGTATGTCTCCTTATTTCTGACCTCTTTTTCCTTTCAGTGAGGAGCTTGCCTCTCACTGCTGCTCCTGGTGTCTGAGTGTGAATCCTCAATGCTTTGTTTTTCTTGCTCGGTGTTAGCCTCATAGGATTGCACTAGTCTCAGCTCTGCAGTCCTTTTCCACAGCCTATGAGAATGGCCCACTTTGAGTTTCCTATTCTCTCTGTGGTAGCTGCAGCAGATCTACACTAATTTATGCCAGCTAAGGACCTGGCTTGACCTGCTGATTTCAGATCTCGGACTGCCTCTGCCTTTCTTTGTAGCCAGTATAGTTGTTGGGCAAAGGTGGAGTCCAGGAATGTTGTGGTTCAAAATGGTGGCTCATTAGTAGGCTTATCTGAGGCCCTCGGCTGGCAGGCAGGGGAACAGCGAGAGTTAAGGCACTGTCAGAACTGCATGGTGGATCCATGTGGAGATCCAGTTATTCAGGGATATGGTCCATTGGCAGAACTCTTGGTGGACCCAGCATTGGATGACTGATGTTGAGAATTCCATGCACTGGACATCCCACAGATGCTGGAAAGGCAAGGGGGTGCAAAAAGGCATGGTCAGTGTCCTGCAAGAGGGCTGGGAAGCCCAGAGAGCGATGCAGTGGGGTTCAGGCTGAGGTGCCCTGGCTGAACTGTGCTAGATAAGCATGACACACATTTTGCTCCCAGCACATAATCCTGCCAGCCCCTCACTTGCCTTTGCAGTCATGTATGAAGCTGTCTAGACAGCCTCTGCCCTGACCCTTAACACGTCCTGTCATTATAGACACTCATCCACCACCATGGGGTGGGCTTGAGTCCCATTCTCTCTACTTCCCAGTACTAGTGCCCAGTAGCAGCACCATCCACATTACCTGAAGTGACCTGAGAATGCTGGGACCTGGCCAGCTCTTCTCATTTTACAATCAGTGCAACCATGCCCTTTAGTGGGCCGCTGACTTTATGGCAGGAGACTGAATCTCCTTTCTCACTGATACCAGTTTTACACCAGCTTAGCTCATGTGACTTCTGTGAAGTGACTCCTGGTATAGGTATGATCTAGACCAAACTCAGTGTGTTGGGTCCCATGCAGTTTGCAGACTCACTCAGTTTGAATATGCAGTTTGAGTACCAAGGCCCAGATTCTGATCTCTTGTACATCCATATAAATGCAGGGTGCCATCAGGCTTTATGAAAGGCCTGTGATGTGGTTTGTTATTGTAAGATTGCAATTAATGTCCACTTAGTTTATAGAAAATACTGCCTAAAATATTCTACCAGAACAACACTGAACAGACTATGTGTCTCAGCTCCTCAAAGA
>NW_005841839.1:5665310-5671894 GCF_000455745.1 Alligator sinensis | reverse complement strand
CAGCAGGAGTTGGGGACCTTCATGGGTATCAGTGGTTGCAGGTCTCAGCGACAACAAGGCCCCTTCACTCTTCACTCAGTCCCCTGCCCTGTTTGCTAATCCACAAGCAAAGCTGGCCCAAGTACCTGATTGCCTCATGAGCTGGTGAGAGCAATATCTTGTACTGTTGTTAGGGGTGGGGAGGACAGGAATTGTATTCCAGACGGTGTCTCATTGAATATTATGCAGGAATCTGTGTTTCTAAGCCTGTCCTGAGAATGATGCATAGCTCTGAGTGCTCAGACTATTCCGGCTACAAAACCACGGGTTGCTGGCAATATGGGAATCACTCACAGTTTGCCTGAAATTAGTAATAGAAACAATGGCCAAAAATAACAAGATCCTTTATGGGTAACATAGTTTTGACTTTGGCCTGTAACACGCTTATGGTACAGCAGGCTCGCGTTCCCCAAGCTGACTGGCAGTGGGGCTTTGGGCTGACAGCCTCACTCCTGAACTTAAATTTTAAATTTTAAAGGTATTTTCTGTGCAAAATGTTCATGCGACAGATAAGAACAGTGCATGAACAAACTGAATTTTCCCTCCCAGCCCCCTCACGGTGCCTGTGTTCCTTGGGTGGCTAGGAGGGCACTAGTGAAACTGGTGAACTCCTTGACCAAAAGTGGAGTTCTTAGGAAACTTGTCAGTGAAGAAAGAAACCAGGGGTCATCTACACCCCAAGTGTCTCATCCTCCAACTGGCTGTGATTTACAGGGCTCAGTCCCCCATCCCTCTCAGCCTTTATGCAACCTTTTTCATTAGCATGAAATAGTAGTGCAAAACACAACCAAATAAGAGTCTAGATCCCCAGTTGATGCAAAATGTCCTATTAAAGCCAGTGGGACCTATGCCGGTCTATACCAGCTGAGGCCCTGGGCCATGAATGGTAGTAGACTGCATTGGCTTTGCACAAGTGTGAATAGCTGCAAGGTAGAGGAGAAGGAGACCCTGGGAGTTTTATGATGTGCCCCATTGGCCCCATAGAAATCAGAAGGGGTCTTTCTGCTGGCTTTAGTGGCCACTGGCTCAGGCCCTGGTGCCATAGTTTTTACTTCTTCCAGTTCCTTGGGGAAGGGTCTATGTGTATGCATGTGCATTCATGTGTGCTACTGCCTCTGATCTGCAGGTAGCAGCAGGAGGAGGGGCAAAGACCCTTTCCAGGCAACCATGAAAGTGAGCAATTATCATAATAGCAGTTTAACTTAAAAATTTTTGGAAACTGCAAAGGCGAAGCAAAAAAGGAAGGACTCCTTCCACCCCTGACAGCTGGTGTATGAACGTGTTTCTCAGAGGTAGCAGGCATGTCTTTGCATTCTCATGCACTGAATACCACTCAAGCTGAACGCTTGGAGAACAATTCATGCCTGAGTAGATGCAACCTCATACCAAGGGGCTGATGAGTTCCACTCAAGCTCAGGTCAGACTCGAGTGCACAGGCTCCTTACTGTCCCTATACACAGAGGTGAACGTCACAGGTAGATTATGTAAGTTGGTCCTTTCAACTGCAGCCCAAGGGCCAAACGCAGCCCCTGGCCTCAGGAAATCCAGCTCATTGCTGCCTTCTCCCTGTTATGGGAAGACAGCACAGATCAGCTCCTGGATTTTGAGGCTGGCAAACACAGAGGAGTTGTTTCTCCTCATGTTCTGCTAAAATTTTAGGTGCATACAGATCTAAACATTGAGATTCCCAGACCTCTAGGAGATTTAGATGGGAATCCGAAAGGAAAGTCATATTAAAATAACCTCATCTGTCTGTGTGCCTTTACTTTTTATTTAGATATATGAACACACATGGGCAAACTGAGTAGTTTTCAGGGTCCTTGCAAGGTTGTCCTGAAGACTGCAAAGTTTGGGCACCCATAAAGGTATGACATGGGCAAAGCACACTGCAAGAAGCCCTACCTCTTCATCTCTCTGCTTCAGTCATCTTTAGACCTGCATGCTATAATTTGCATATCCTGTAAATATCTTCCTAAATACAACGCAGCAAAAGAATGGGGGAGATGCTACAGACCAGGACATCTCCATGAAATACTGTTGAATATGTAAAAAGAAACCCAACAAATGTTATGGAACATAGTGTAACATATATAAGATATGTACTTTTTCTTTTGTATTATTATTATATTATTATTATTATTTTAATAACACAAGTCTAATATGTTTTGCCTGTCTAACCCAGTGTTTTCTTTCCATGAGACAATTTAAGATTGGATTCTGTACTTAAGTTGACTGATGGTGCTTCCTCCCCTCTATTCCACACCTAACCCAGGTGTTAGCACTGCTGACTTTCATTCCAATCTCTCCTGCTCTGCTTGGGATGAGGCAATGAGGAAAAAGAATTTCCTCCAGAGCATGTATGAAGCTGTTCCAAGGACAGCAAAGAGTCAGAGGCTTTGATGGTATAAAAGGGACAGATCAGTTGGCTTCAATGGTGCTGTGCCTATTTACCTAGCTGAGGTACCTTTCTTCTGTTAGGAGCTTGTAGGAGCAAAAATCAAAGCTAAATGTAAAAGGGATATAATCAAGATAGAAGCCACAGATCCTTGGGTCTTATTTCACTTGGGATGCAATTCCCCCATGTGAATAGCTCATGCACACAGATTAAGTCCCACTTAAATACTCAAAATAGGGCTGAAATTGGATTGGCTGTCAGCGGTGCTTCTACCTTGGGCTAGCCTACAACACAGGAGATGTCAGTCTGTCACTCTTATAACTCCAGTTATATCAGTAAATTTACAGCAGCATATGAGTGAAAACAAAACCTAGCTCAATGGGCCACAAGTGCTATAGGGTATAGCTTTATTGAACTTAATGGCGTTGTGACAGCTTGCACTGCTAGAAGATTTGTCCCCATGCCTTTCAAATGACCTCTATGTTCATTAATAGTACTACTAATGATTAAAAATCACAGGTCTGATTTCTCCTGATGCAAATGAGCACAACTTCATTGGTTTCAGCAGGGCTACAGAGCTCATGGAGGTAAACCAGCTGAGGATCCGACTCAAAGAATTTATAGCTGAGCAGAGCCCATTTGTTTGGGCAGCAAAACTCTTCTATTCCAAGCCAGTCCACTTCTCAGGCAGTGCTTTTGACTTTGGATCCCAAAACTGCAATGGAAGATTTCAATTTAAAAGGGTCTGTATTTATTGGAATTAAACAATTACGGGAAATAAAACTCCTTGTTTCATCTTTTGACTTTGAAAAACCTCAAGTAATAATAATAATGCTTAGTATTATTAATGTTATTATCATTATATTTTTCCCAAAGCCTAACTTTGACATTTCAAATGTTTGAGGATTGTTTCTTGAAAGAAAAAGTTCACAGCAAAATAAAAAGAAGATCAGCCAACAGCTGGTATAAAATCATCGCAACCAACATTCTTTCTTGTGTAATTTATGAAAGAATAATTAGCAACCAAACAGGAAACTGCCTTCTAGGCTTTCCAATATTGCAAAAAAAATAGGTGAGGGATCATGCAAACTCACCCAAACTATGGTAAAGGGGGCATTTATAGATCACTATGAAGGTTATACATGTTACAGCTGTGAGCAGTATATGTTACAGAAGGTTTTAAATGGATCAATAGTAGGTATTATACATGCTTATAAGTCATGGATAATACAACCTGTTGGACTCTATAACAGTCTAAACAATTAATTAGCCATGATCTAGAAATCATGTAACTATCATTAATAATCTGTCTAAAATCAAACAAAAGATGGCCCGTACCTTCCTAGCAGGTTACTACTGAATTATCCCCTTGACATCTGTGGTTGAAATCTTGGTCCTATTGATGTCCACAGAGCCAAGATTTCACTTAGCAGGACACGGTAGTGTCATTACATCTTTTAGTAAGTGCCTCCAAGATTGGACCCAAAGGACTGCACAAATAAACTGCACTGTTTAACTATCAGCATACCTGAGCCACACAACCCCTAGCCTGAACACAGTTGTACTAGTATAAAACTGCATATACTGAGAGGTATGCTGCCTGGAAGGAAAAGGGAATAAAGAATACTATGATGATCACTTTTGTACTGATCTAACCATGTCCATATTTGGGACTGCACTGGTATAATTATAGCTGTAGAAGAAAAGTCTAACCCTTACCAATAGTTAATATATTTAGCACAGTGGTTCCCAACTTTTTTTTGCTGCAACCCTAAACTGACCACCAATAGGACCTTCCGACCTGGCACTATGGGGGCTGCTGGGAGCAGAGTGCAGCAGCGGTCCGGGGGCAGGGGAGCCGCCATTGCCTCCTTTGTGCATGGTGGCCCTGCCCCGCTCAGCACTCCTGGGCCGCACACGTGAGTGTGCATGTGTGTGTGAGCCCTTTGCGACCCTACTGAGGACACCCTGCGACCCTAATTTGGGTCGTGCACTGAGAATGGGAACCAGTTGGTTTCGGCATATTGTTCCAGTCAGTTTAAGGCAATGTCATCACCAATGAGAAGAGCTTGAGGACCATCAGGCAGCATTGTAAATAGACATGAGTCAAGTGTGGGACACGATTTGAAGGGCATTTGTTGTCATTGCAAAGACCCCCATTGGTATAGGTCTGAGGCTTAGTGACCCTGTCCAATTTGAACACGGTTGAAAAGTGCCCAATAGTGGCGTGGGGGGTTGTTGGTTGTAGCTGTGTTGGTCTAAGGACAAGGCAAACAAGGTTCTTTGGGTAAATGTGATATCTTTCATTAGATAAACTAAATAGTTGGAAAAAATGTTCTTTGCAAGCTTTCAGGCACAAACACCTTTCTTTAGGCATAGGGAGAGTCTGCTGGTGTTTTGTGTGCTCTCCTGGGTGGAATAAAAGCCAAAATGCAAAATGCGGGCCGGTGAAAATGCAAATGCATGACAGTGAGGATCAGAGGGAATGGGAGACAATAGGTGTGAGACAGATAGGTGGAGGGAGAAAGGGGGAAATGTTGAACTGGTGAGAAAATGTAGCTGGTAAAATGCAAACAGGTTACCTGGGGCTATTGGATAGCAGGCAGGTTGTAATGTGCCATAAATCCAATGTCTATATTGAGTCTATGATTGTTTGTATCCAATAGATTTATGAAGTGAAGTTTGTAGGCTTATCTATTAAAGGTGTTTTGTAAGTTCCCTTTGGGGATTAGAACAGAGAGATTGGAGAGAGAGGTTGTCTTCTGAGAAGAGTGCACCCACAGGTAATTGGATATTTTTGTCTTCAATGGATTTTCGGTGTGCATTCAGTCTGGTATGCAGTTGTTGTTTGGTTTCTCCTACATATTCTCCATTAGGGCATTTAGTACACTGGATGAGATGTATAACATTTCTGGAGGTGCAGGTGTAAGATCCAGGAATGGTGATGGTTGTGAGATGTAGTTATTGTGGGAGTCATGGAGATGAATTGGCAAGTTTTACATGTCTTGTCCCAGCATGGTCTGGATCCATTCGGTGTGCTTTGGGCCATAGGAAGTTTGCTTCTGGTGATGATGTTGGCAAGGTTTGCTGTCTGTTTAAAGGCTAGGATAGGTGGTTCTAGAAAGATCTCTTTAAGAATAAGTCTTCTTCTAGTATGGGTTGCAGTTGTTTGAGGATTTCCCATATAGGTTGCTATGAAGGATAACTAATGGTGTGTGGTTTGTAGGGATTTTCCTTGTACTGCAGCAGTTCTTCACATGGTATCCAGGTGGCTCTTTCAAAAGTGTGATCTATCTCTCTGGAGGAGTGTCCTTGTTGGGTGAAGGCAGACAAGGTTCTTTGGGTGAATCTGATATCTTTTATTAGACCAATTTAAATAGTTGGAAAACAATTATTAAGCAAGCTTTTGGGTTCAAAAACCCTTTGTCAGGCTAAGGAAGTTTCAGGAGTCGGGGTGTGCTCTTTCTGAGTGGAATGAAAAGTAAAGAAGCCAGAGGCTGGGCTGGTATGCATACAAGACAGGTAGTCAGTGAAAATGTAGACTGAGGAGTCAATGGGTGAGAGACAGGCTGCGGGAGGGAGCAGGGGGGCAGTGGAGAAAGAGAGAGAAGGGGGATGAGTAGTGGAGAGATACCTGGGGAGTCAGTTGCCAGGCAGGTTATAACGTGTTATAAATCCAATGTCTATATTTAGTCCATGATCTCTAGTATCCAGGAAGTTGATGAAATGGAGTTCATAGGCTCGTCTCTGGGAAGTGTTGTGGAAGTTTCCTTTGAGGATCAGGACTGAGAGATTGGAGAGAGAGTGGTTTCCTTGTGAGAAATGTGCTCCCACAGGTAATTGGGTGTTTCTGTCTTTGATGGATTTCCGGTGTGCATTCATTCTGGTGCGCAGTTGTTGTTTGGTCTCTCCTACGTATTTTCCATCAGGGCCTTTGGTGCACTGGATGAGATATATCACATTTCTGGAGGTGCAGCTGTAAGATCTGGGATGCTGATGGCTTTGTTGTGGGGTGTAGTAATAGTGGGGGTGGTGGAGATGTGTTGGCAGGTTTTGCATTTCTTGTCATGGCACGGTCTGGATCCTTTTGGTGTGTTCTGGGCCTGAGGAAGTTTGCTTCTGGTGATGAGGTTGGCGAGGTTCGGTGCTT
>NW_005841839.1:5630561-5664911 GCF_000455745.1 Alligator sinensis | reverse complement strand
GTCATCGATGTATCTTAAGTATAGCAAGGGTTTGATGGTGCAGTCTTTGAGGAATTCTTCTTCCAGGTGGCTCATAAAAAGGTTGGCATACTGTGGGGCCATTTTAGTGCCCATAGCTGTTCCCATCATCTGGAGGAAGTGTTGATTATTAAAAGTGAAATTGTTGTGTGTGAGGATGAAGTGTATAAGGTCAGTAATATCTTTGGGTCTGTAATCTGTGTTGTAATCTTGTTCCTGTAGATATGTAAGGCAGGCTTGGATGCCATCCTGGTGTGGGATGTTGGTATATAGGTTGGTAACGTCCATGGTGGCTAGGAGTGTGTTGCTGGGAAGGTGGTCTATGTTTTTAAGTTTCCGTAGAAAGTCTGTAGTGTCTTGTACAAAACTTGCTCTGTGGGTGACAAGCGGTTTTAGGACTGATTCAACGAAACCTGATATTTCCTCAGTTAGGGTCCCATGGTTGGATATGATAGGTCTGCCAGGGTTCCCTTGTTTGTGGATTTTAGGGAGCATGTAAAAAGTTCCCGGGTTAGGTAGTGGGGGGATCAAGGTCTGTAGTTTTTCCTGTAGTCTTGATGGAAATGATTTGATGGTATTGTTGAGTTTCTTGGTGAAAAGGGGAGTAGGATCTTCTTGTAGTTCTTTGTAGTAGGTAGTAGCTGTCTCTTGGCTTCCTTTATGTAGTCTTCACAGTTTAGGATGACTATGGCTCCTCCTTTATCTGCTGGTTTTATTACTATTTGGTGGTTAGATCTTAGAGATTCTATGGCCTTTTTCTCTGGTAGAGAGCGGTTGTTGTGGTGGCGCGTGTTGCTGATTTCATTGTTCATTCTTTCCCTGAAGCAGTCAATGTAGCGGTCAAGGTTAGGGTTTAGCTCTTTAGAGATTTACAAGGTGACAATCGCGGGTATTCTTCTCAGTGCAAATTCGGTGGTATTGGAAAGCTTGGCTGTATGTTACGGCTTTCTTGGTGTGTTTAGGAAGATTGCTCGTTCTGTGCAGATATGTATATTGATCGGTGGGTTTCTTATATATGGTGGTTTGTATTTTACCATTTTGGATATTATCATAGTGTCTAAAAAGGAAATGTTGGTGCTGGAGTATTCAAGAGTCTGATGGAGGGGTGATAATTATAATGGTGTGGCTAGTTAAATCCTTGCTGACTGACTGTAGGGTCAGAGATGATGTGGTGATTGATTGGTGCTTGTGCTAACCATTCTTCGTGTTATTGAGTAAGTAAGGAAAATCAAAGGATTTTGAAAGGGTGGACCATATTGGGTATCTTGAGGGGAGCCAAGCTACTAGTGGGTGGAATATCTCCCCGTGTACTGGCAGTGTAGGATTATCAAGGAGTCTGACTAGTAAGTTTACTTTAGATTTTGTGCAAAGGAGATGAGGGGGAGCAATGTTATATAGTACTGGTAACCGTGGAAGTGGAGTGAGGTGCAATGTGCCTGACACAAGTCGCATTATAGCATGCAGTTGGGAGTCCACTAGTTTGCTGTGTGACGAACAAGCCCATACAGAGGCACAGTATTCTGCAGCTGAATAACACAGTGTGAGAGCAGATGAACATAATGTGGAGGCATTGACACCCCAAGCAGAGCCTGCAAGTTTGGCAAGTAGGTTATTCCTTGCTTTGATTTTTAAAGCAGTTTTCTGGAAATCTGATTTATAAGTTAAAGCCCAGTCGAGAGTGACTCCAAGATAAACTGGGCGGATACTGTTTCACAAAACTGTGTTTAAAGACTCACAAAAGTATTTTGATTGTTAGCAAGAGCTAGCAATCAAAGATTTGCACACTATATCTTAAATTAATTCAACTGGAAATCAATATTTTGTTATGACTTGAGAAACAATCTGGTAAATTAAACAACCCATTAAAACTATGGAATGCACTGTTATGCACCTATGAAAGTATCCCAGTCCTAATGCTTTCTAATAGCAACACTGAACACAGTGCGAATGATCAAACACTGAACACACTAATGCGAATAATCAAACTTGGATTATTACTTGGAAATATCTTTAACATAGGCAATCAGGACTAATGGTAGAGGTGATATTTTTATTAGACCAAGTAGATTTTTACCCAAAAAAATGTCCTTAATTGCAGTCTTTCAATTAAAGCTTGCAATTAAACAATTTTTTTGGCAAAAATCTAGCTGGTCTAATAAAAGATATCACCTCTACCACAGGTCTTGATTGCTTTTTCCTTTAGACCAATATGGCTACAACCTGGATCTTTAACATGGGGGCACCTTTTGGAAGAGACTGGAACAGTGATAAGTATTATTGCTTCAGGGTTTCTTTTAAAATATATTTCTGCAGCTTTTCAAGGTATTTTAGAGTTGATCAAAATTTCTAAATTGACAAGATTTCATCACAAAGTTGAATTGCAATGAAAAATGAGGATTTTTTAAATGGGAACCTTGTAATTTCACCTCTGTTTTACTTTACTTTTTCAAATTTAAAAATTTTGATGAGTATTGTTGTTGTGACATTGAATCTGGATAAGCAAATTGAAGAAAAAAGTTCAACGGTTGGAAAATGATTAATATTTTTTCCACATTTTTCTGTCAAGTCTAATGACTGAATGCACACATTTGAAATTTTAAACTTGAGATTTATTAGCTAGCTAGTGAAATAATCTCATCGTAGTTTTGTTCTCTGGAACTTGAATTTGTCTTGAAAAATAGTACTGAATCCTCCTAAGGAAACAAGTCTCTTTAATCAATAACAATTTATTCTCCCATGAAAACACAGTGAGGCCAATTTTGCTTTAAATTACACTAGTATAGTAGTATACTCATATCTGAGGACACCTTTTGTGGTCACTCATCTTCCCTAGAGAATGACAAGTCACACTTTCTCTCTTTCAAGCTGTCCCTTTTTGTGTGCACTAATGGAAAGAAGGTGATTACCCTTTCCTTCAGCCTACAACAAAGTTCTAGTAGGAGTTGCCTCATCCTAAATGGAGAAGTAAAGAACAATTACTCCCCACACCATTTTATTTTTCAGGTGTCTGGGTTCCAAGACTTTCAGTCAGGACGGTCTTCTATGCTTCATATAACCAATGTTTTTCATTGTGTGGGCCTGATATAACTGACCTTAGGAAATCTTAGAGCAAATTCATCTCTCCTTCCAATCTGCACATTCCTCCCTAGCCACATCAGTAACTCCAGACCTAAAATTCCCTCTGATCTCTGCAATCCAGTGGGATATTGATCTAGGAATGGGGTGAAGCCGGTGAAGGAGTAATATTATATGCCCTACCCATATTCCTGACGTTATCTCGAAATCAGACCTTCTGCTCACCAAAAACACATGCAAATACCTTGTCTCCTCCTCTGGCTTTTCTCAGAATATGTGAAGATTTCAAGTGAGAAAACAAGTCAAGAGGAAGCTCCTCTCATCTTTGGAGCTGGCTCCAACCCTTGCCCCTCCAATCTTCTGATGATGGGAATTCATTTTTAAACTCCTTCAATGAAGACAAAATGTATCTCAGAGATCTCCTGTCTGATGGTCTCTTCATTCCTTCTGCAGGGAAGACAAAACTTTAATCAGGAGACTGGTTGGATGAAGGACTTGGGGGAGGGAAGGTTGAGGTAACTTCTCTCAAAAACAGCAGATAACATTGTTCAGCAGCCATTATTTATGGCTTCAAGGAAATACATGGTTTGAAAACTGAATTGTTTTCCCTCTCAAAAGAATCTCAACCTCCCTCTCTAAATTTTCCATTGAAAAATGTGAAAAATGCTGAAGATACCTTCCATGTTGGCCATTCTTTGTAATATTTATTTACTTTACCTTGCACATACCAATGCCAATTTTGTGTTTGCTGTTCAGTCACAGGTATTTTTTATTTAATTTTTTTAAAT
Source organism: Alligator sinensis (assembly GCF_000455745.1). Taxonomy (NCBI): domain Eukaryota; kingdom Metazoa; phylum Chordata; order Crocodylia; family Alligatoridae; genus Alligator; species Alligator sinensis. The sequence goes on along the minus strand of NW_005841839.1, from coordinate 5,661,030 downwards.
GTTCATTTCCACAAAGGTCTGTTCTGAAAGTGATAAGAAATTAAATTTAACAAAAACCCTGTAGATAAATGAAATGGGCCAGTCACCCAAGCCAATACAAGGACAGGCTTTGGTACCTGCCATCAGGGTGTGTGTGTGTGTGTGTGTGTGTGTGTGTGTGTGCGTGCGCGCACGCGCACGCGCGCATGCATGTGTAGGAGGGGGCTGGAGGGAAGAAGGAGTGAGGGAAATGACAGGGTTTTCCTCATTGTTTGGCACTTAACCCTATGCAATTTGTGGGGGAAAACCAATTGAATGAAATTGCAAAAGAGATTTGAAAAGATACAGTCCTTGGGGACCTTTCTGGAAGTAGGCACAGCCAGAGAGGCTGCTATACCCATGGAGAGATCAGCTACAGTCACGTGTGCAGGTCGAAAAGGAACATATACAGTCACTAAAACATGAAAACCAACAACTATGGGAGAAAATGGACCAGGCTGCTGCAAAAACCCAGAACACCTGTGAGGACAAAGCATCAGACACCCAATGCCCAACAACACCTGCTGAGAGGGAGGTGAAGCTGCAGACCCTGAAGGTCACAGAGCAGCTACAAGAAAAGGTGGCTTTCCTTGGAGCAGCATTAACAAAGCAGGTAACAGTGGCCAAAGCAGGGTGCCAGGACCACTTCCAGGTGATAGAGGCTTTGAAAGTGCTCTTAATTGAGACTGAGAAGCAGCTAGAGGCCACAAGGCTAAAAGCCCTGAAGTCCCAGGAGGATAGGGGATCTGAATGTACAAGCACAGGGAGCCCAGAAGATGAGAGAGGCCAGCTCAGTGAGGGAGGAGCACTGGGACAGATAGACCCTCAGAGACAGGATTCCCTCCTGGATGGGAAGAAGTCCTGCCAGCGATGCTGGGTGTCTGGATCAGAAGTGAGGCAACCTGACCAACCGACACAGAGAGGAAACGGACTGATTGAGACAGAAGCTGGGAGAACTTGCTAGCCAACATAAAGCTGAGATATTGGTGGTGACAGACCGTATTCAGTAGTTACAAGAGGAGCTGGCAGGTATGGCCGCTAAACAGAAGAAAGAACAGCCTGAAGTAAGAAGTGGAGGCAGGGACCAGTTTGACCACAGCTGCACTCAGAGGTTGAAATGCCCAAGACCAAGAGGACAGAGAGCAAGGGCGGGCCAATCCCAGGCACAGCCTGAGTCAGTTAAATACTCCAGAAAAGAGACAGTGACTAAGGGCACAGTGGGAGAGCAAGCAGGAGGTCCAGAGATGAGAAAGGTGGAGCAAATGCCCAGTGACACTTCAGAAAAGGCAAAGCTGTTATGTACTGTACAGAGATCAAGCCCATCCAAGGAGACTAGAGGACTTTCCCCGCTAAAGGTAACTAGGTGGGAAAGGAGGCTGAGGACTGGAAGAAGGCCCCAGATAAATGTATTAGTAACCACCCAGGTCACACAAAATGGTGAATGGTGAAAGAGCTATTTGCGGGGAAGGTGTATAAAAAGGCTGATGGAAGACCCACAGGCTGGGGAAAATATGAGTTCTGGGACCATGAATATGCCCAGCAAGCCCTGAAAGTTCAGTGGGAACTTGGAGAAGACTTCTAGACTTACAGAGAGGTGTAAGGAGATGAGAGATCCTAGGAACCACTCTGAGAAGGGGAGAGTCAGAGCACACAACTATCTGGTCCAGTCAGACCAGAGGAAGAAAGAAGACTACATCTCCAGAGACAGAGGAGGCTAAGGGTCCTGGGAAGGAAAATAATCCTCCCAGTACCAGACCTAAGGTTGTAGTTGAAGGGGAAAGAGAGCCAATAAGGGGCTTGCTATGGGGCAAGAAGCCCCAAGGATCATGCCAGAGAGTTGGGATAGACCAGGGGACAAACCCCTTGGAGGAGTCACAGTCATCTGAAGCCAAAGCAGAGGACCAAGAGAGGACCTGTGGAGTACAGGAATTAGCAGATTTTGAACCAGTTGCCAGAGAAGGCAGCATAGGAGAAACCGGATGACTTAGGGCAGGAAACCTTGACCGGCTGGGGGCAAAGGCAGAGCTTAAGATGGCATCTTACTGATGCTGGCTAATATGGGGGGGACTACCTGTAGCTGGGTAGCTCCTGCTAAATTCCATATGTTGCTTCCTTGGGGAAAAGGTGAGCAGGTGGTGCCTGAAAACCTCTACCCCCACTGTTTGGGGGTTATCACGAAACAGAAGGAAAGCTGAATGAAGCCTTGTGGAGAAGACTTCTATAACATAAAGAGTGAAAACCTGCTCAGGTGAGTCAGGTTCTTAAGCAGGGAGGTATGTTGCAGGGCACTAAGGTGTGCCTGCTCCTTTAAGGGCAAAAGCAGTCTAGCAAAGGAGCCGGACAGGCTAGGCAGAGCTCCACAGCTGCAGACTGCCTGCCTAGCGGCTAACAAGGTAATTCGCTGGCACCTGCAGGCAGTCAGCTGACCAGAAAGAGTCACAACCCAGGGAACATATAAGCTCAGCGCTGGGGCTGGCAGGGGTCACTTTTTATCTGGCAACAGCCAGGGGAAGGATCTCCTGCACAAGAGAGCTACCTGGGACATTGTGCTGCCTGCTTTGCCACCTCCAAGAGCAATTGGCTCATAAGGCCTGAGGTGCCCCATGCAGCACAGTACTAAAGAAAGGCCCAGAAAAGGACCCCAAAACCAGTGAGCTTGAGTGGGGGGGCCAGTGGACCAGCTCCAAGTGAAGGCCCATTGGCAGCCTCCCAGTTTATTTTACCAACAAGACATGGCAAGAAAGACAAGAGGGCACCCCTTGGGGTGGAACCTCCAGGGACATCATGCAGCGCCTCCAGGGGCATCATGGCCAACCCTGAGGACCCTGCTCTGTGACACTGGGAAATGCCTCTACCATGTACCCTCTGATGCCCAGCAGGTTACACCGGATGGCATAGGGGAGGCTGGGGCCCAGCAGCCTTACCTGAGGTTCTGGCATCTGGGGAAGCTGCAGCCTTGGCGTTCCTGCAGCTTGGAGCCTGGCTGGCAGCTGGAGTGTGGCTTCAGTGGGCCATGCTCCATTTTTGGGCAGCGTAATCTGCAGTCGGGGCTGCAGCACCACATATTGCATGGCTGTGCTCATCTGGATGTGGTCAGTGAAGCTAAACTGGTCTTGGTAAGGCTTTGATGTAAGGATGTCTGGTAAAACTTCATTGGACTGAGGCACGGTGAGGGTCTAGTGTAGTCATCCATCCCCCCTTCCCTGCAGCCTCCCTCGTACACACAGATGCACACATGCAGAGCAAAAACTGGTGGCAAGTATCAAAGCCTTTCCTTGTATTGGTTTTGGTGACTGGCCCATTTTAATTTATCAACCGGGGGAGGGGGGCAGGGAGGGGTAATTGAATTTCTTATCACTTTCAAAACAGACCTTTGAGAGCAAAGTAGCTTAACTGATTTACCCCCATTGAGGATGAAACCTGCAGAACTTCCCACTTCCTTTTTGTTCTGTAGTAGTTTCCCCCACAAAGTGCATAGGATTAAGTGCCAAACCATGAAGAAAACCCTGGCTGGTAAAAATCCACATATAGCTAAGTGCCCTGAGCACTGATTTCTTCACAAGGGCCACGGCCAGATGACTACAGGCATTTGGTTTCCCCGGGACAACTACCAGCAGCACACTTTGTGCCACTGTTAGTTTTCCGTGGGAAACACTCATGCTATGCACCCTCTGGAGCATGGCAGGTTACCCTGGGTGGGGTAGGGCAGGCTGAGGCCAGCAACTGAGCTGGCCCCAGAAGCCTTACCTGGGGTCCTGAGGGCCAGGAAAGCTGCAGCTGTGGCACTCCTATAGCTGGGAGTCTGCCAGTAGCCTGAGCATGGCCCCAGCCAGCCAGCCAGCCTCCAAATGTGGGTGGTGCCACGTGCCCCCGCCCCTGATTTTTTTCTGCTTGGGTTTTGACCCTGGGAGATCCCAGGGTCAAAACCCAACCCTGCGCTGCAAGGTAGCAGCCTGAATGTGCAGTGTGCAGCACCACAGATGGGCCTGCGGTGCCACATACTGCAGGGTGCAGAGCTGTGGTCTTCTGGATGTGGCCAAGCAGAGCAAAGTGCTCTTCTAAGGAGCTAAAAGAATTTCAGAATTCAGGGGTGGATCCAGGTGTGGGGGGACGTGATGCACTTGCACCCCTCCCCCATGTGATAGGAGGACAAGTCGAAGGTATTGGTCTCAGTGTGGGAGGGCCCTGGGAAGTATAGGAAGCCACCAGAGGAGTTCAGCTAAATCCTTGGTAAGGGTGGGAAATGGCAAATCATTACCTGTAGGTGCTGACTTGGCAGGAGCGGAGTGGCGATTTATAAGCACCTGTTCCCTGCCACTGGTGTGGTGCTCAGGGAGTGATGCCACAGATGCACACCCAGAGCCAGATAAAAGGAAAGGAGCAGGGCTGTGCAGTGGGAGAGCCGTATGCCACAGCTAGAACAGATCCTGCTACGCCGGACGTGATAAGGAGCCTAGCCAGATCCCCAGTGTGGAAACCCAGGGGGGTTTCCAGCCACCTGGTGACCTAGGACCATCTTGTGTGACTCCTTGTGGACCCTGGCACCCTGGCACTGAGAGAAGGACATGTGAGTGAGACAGCCAATGTGGCCCATGACCTGGGCATGGCAAAAACAGTCATTTTGGTTTCAATTTTCCGTAAAGAAGCAGTCAATGTTGATTTGAGAGCCGCAGGCTCCTTAAGAAGGATATGGGCTCAATGCCATGAACTAATTAATGGTGAACAGTTTGATCACATTTGTTTGTTTTTCTCTCCTGGGACATAACCCCCGCCTCCAGCTGCCTTGGGGCAGATTATTTTGGCACATTGTTATTCTACCTGATCTGTCTGGCGATGGCAGCTTCTCCTGCCCCCTAGCCTTGTCTTCGGGCTCATCATCATACCTGGATAAAAAATCGGCAGTTATATTGCTTGCCCCTGGCCGGTGTATTATTCAAAATTTAAAGGGCTGCAGGGCTAGGGACCACCTTGTAATCCTGGCATTATCTATTTTTGTGGCGCTTAACCACTTGAGGGGCACATGGTCTGTTACCAACATGAATTCCCATCCCATTAAATAATATCGAAAATGTTCTACTGCCCACCGTATTGCCAGGCATTCACGTAAAATCAGGTGTGTGTATAATTACATCTTCGCATAGGGACTTTTTTAATAATTGGAAGCTCCGCGTCATTTCTTCCATCCATTTTATTCCTTTTTTGCAGGGCCCCTTTAGGGTCTCTGATAGTGGGGCTGCCAGCTCTGAAAACCATGGAATGAACCGACGGTAGTAATTAGTTAGCCCTAGGAACAATCGAAGTTGTTTGTACGTTTGCGGGGCTTGGAATTTGTTGATGGCTTCCACTTCGTCAGCCAGTGGCCTGATGGTTCCCTGTCCCACCAGGAATCCTAGGTATTTTGTTTGCTTTTGAGCTATTGCACACTTTCGGGGGTTCGCTGTTAGGCCGGTCTTCCTCAATTCCGACAGTATTGCAGCCAGGGCTTATTGGTGCTGCGCCCATGACTGTGTGAAGATGACAACGTCATCGATATATGCTGCTGCATACTCTTTGTGTGTGGGACTAAAATGTGCTCCATCAGACGTTGGAAGGTTGCTGCCACTCCGTGTAGTCCGGATGGCATCCTGACAAATTCATTTATTCCCCACGGGGTCCCGAATGCCGTCTTGGGCTGATCCCGGGGCGTCAACAGAATTTGCCAGTATCCTTTTGCTAAGTCTAGGGTTGATATAAATTTAGCTGACCCAATTCGTTCTACCAACTTGGTCACATGTGGCATAGGGAAGGCGTCAAAGACGGCCATCTCATTTAGATGTAGATAGTCTACACATAGCCTTAATGTGCCATCGGGTTTCGGTACGGGTACAAGGGAGCTTTGCCATGGGCTTCGTGATGGTCGTATGATTCCTAAATCTAACATCTTTTCAATCCCCTTATGTATTTCGCCCATGAGGTGGTGCGGAATTGGTCTCCACCTGTCCTGCACTATTGCTCCTGGCAGCGTGCGGATAGAATAGTACGCCCCTCGTGCCCAACCTGGTTCTTCCGTACGTACCTCCTGGAATTTTCTGAGAAGAGTTTGTGCTTCTTGCATTTGTCTTGCTGTTAATCCTTCTCCTATGGGGATCTGGTCTAGCGTTCTTGTTATCTCGGTGTCCATGTCACATCCTTGGGGTCCCAGATCCTCAGACCCTTCTTCTGCGAAGGTGGCCCAGCCTTCCGGTTGGTGCCATTCCCGCAGGAGGTTGATATGATAAATTTGCTTCGTCTGGAGATGCCCTGACCGATAGACTTTGTAATCTACTGGGCCTACTTTCCTAAGTATCTCGAAGGGTCCCTGCCATTGTGTTAGTAATTTGCTAGATGAGGTGGGCAACAAAACTAACACTTTCTATCCAGGCCTGAACTCCCTCTCCTTGGCATGGGCATTGTACCTTTCCTTTTGGGACTGCTGGGTCCTCCGTAAGTTACTCGCAGCCAATTCCCGGGCCAGACGAACCCGATGTTGGAACGCTCGTTGATATGTGGATGGATCTTGTATTGTCGTGGGGTTATGCTCCCATTATTCTCTAGGAATTTGCAACAATCCCCGAGGATGATGACCCAAGACCAATTCAAAGGGTGAGTACTTCACAGATTCTGACGTGGTGTCCCTCAGAACAAGCAACATCAACAGAAGAAGCAGGTCCCATTTCCACAGATCTCCTTGTATGCATCTACAGAGTATCCTTTTTATGGATCCATTCAACCTTTCTACCAGCCCATTTGTCTGGAGGTGGTACACGGATCCACGGAGTTGTTTTATTTTTAATGTTTGACATACTCCCTGTAACACTCCTGACATGAAATTTCGTCCTTGATCTGTTAAGATCTTGTGTGGGATCCCCACCCGCGATATCCATTTGACCAACTCCTCTGCAATTCATGGGGCTGTCACCACCCTTAGCGGTACCGCGTTGGGATATCGGGTGGCGTAATCGACAAAAACCAGGATATATTGATGGCCCGCACTACTGCGAGGTAGCGGTCCAATCACATCCAAGGCTATCCTTGAAAATGGAAGGTCGATTATAGGCGTCAGACAGAGGGGGGCTGTCGGGGGCCTGTCCTCCCTTGCCTTTTGGCATTTGGGGTATGCGGCACAACGGCGGGCTACCTCCTCCCCTAAACCTGGCCAAAAGAACCAGTGGGATATTCAAGCAATCGTTCTATCCCGCCCCATGTGACCCATGTGGATACTTACCTGGCTGGACTTGGATACTTACCTGGCTGGACTCATTTGAGTCCCGTTTTTGTTTTTAGGGTGAGTGGTTTTGTTTGTGTTTTTGGGTTGTTCTCCCGCCCTGGCGGGGGGTCGGGCTAGAAGATCTATTAGGTCCCTTCCGACCCTGAAACTATGAAACTATGAAACTATGAAACCCCCGGTTGGGTTAGAATGAGCTAGCCTCCAGACCGCGTGCCGGAAACACAAAGGTACTACGAGCTGTACCCTATTTGCCTCCCCTTCCCCACCTGGCTGTACTCGGTACAAGAGATGATGCCTTACCTCAAACCAAGGCAAGGTGGCTCTGGTGGGCATCCGTGGGGAGTTTGTCTCTTCTACCGCTACAGCTTGTAACTCTTGTAATCCGGCATCCTCTTCTTGTGCTTCCCTGAATTGCCGGCTGCTGGTGATGTCCTGTAGGTCTATTACCTCAATCTCATCGCTGGATCTGCCTTCCTCTTCCGGCTCTCCTAGCCAGCCCTCTCGCGTTTTTAAGGTGCGTCTTGCCATTTCTACGTCCCATATTCTCTCTAAGGTGTCATACAAGGGGGTCCAATCCCACCCTAACAGCATATCACAAGCTAAACGAGGGGCGAGACCGATCAGGAGCTCTCCTCGGTGTTCCATGACACGTAGATTGACCCACCTCCGTTGTATCTGCTGAGTCTCCCCATGGAGGCACGAGATCCTCACCAGCTCAGCTCGACAGTCAAGGTCGTTATTTATCAGTTGGGCTTTCACTAATGACTGTGCACACCCTGAGTCTAACACAGCCCATACTGGCTGTCCTTCTACCCAGACCCATACCACTGGTCACCCCCATATGGAGCCTTCTCCTCCGGCCCCGAAACTACAATCCATGGGCTCACTCTGTGAGGCTTCCTTGTGCACCTCTGTCGTTCCCCGCAGTGGGTTGTCTGGATGCCACCTCTCCAGTGTTCGTCCCGGGCATTCCCGGGAGATGTGGCCGGTCCGTCCGCAATGGAAACAAACCACATCCTTTGCGAGGCCTTTGGAATTGGGTCGCTGTCTTTCATACTCTTTAGTCATCGTAAATTTGGAAGTTGGTACTCATCTTTCTCACAGGTAGTATACCTTAGAGGCTGCAAAGGCTTCGGCTAACTTCAATGCCTCCTCACAGATTGTGGGCGAATGTTGTTGCACCCAGCGCTGGGTCCTCTCCTCCAGATCACTGAGTAATTGTTCCAGCGCAATTTGGTCCGCCAGTGCATCCCGATTACATTTCGGGAGATTGATCCATTTGCTAAACAAATCTCTCAACAGCTGAAGTAGAAGCCGTGGCCGTCTTTCCTTGGCCCCCTTCTTGGCGCGAAACTGGCGACGATAAAGTTCAGGGTTAATCTCTAGTCTATAGAGAATAGCCGCCTTTACCTCTTCGTAATCCCTGGCCTCCTTGCGAGAGAGAGACCTATAAGCCTCCTGTGCCTTCCCTACAACGAGGGCTACTTTGTTCCTTTGCCCCCTGTAGTGTTCCTGTTTGGAGCCTGCTCCACTCTCTTGTAAGCGGTGGGCTCTCCCTCTCACTCCGGATGACCCCTTGAGTGCTGTGCCGTCTCTCTGGCTGCCTCTGCTGTGGCTTGCTTTCCGAGTAAGGCTCCTCCTCTTCTCTCCACCCCACACTACTCCCACCTGTGGAGGTAACTCCTGTGCGGCGTCCACTGTTCCCCTTTTCGTTGGGGCTTCTGCCAGCAGGCAGAGGCGCTTCTCTCTCGCCTCCAGAGCTAGTATCCTGTTCCCGCCCTTTGAAGGTGCGGTGGACATCAGGAGCCTCCTTCGGCTCCACGTTCGCTGTTTTTTCCTCCTGGAGATAACCCCAGAAGGGACCTGGCATCCCTGTACTCTCTGGGTCCTTCTTCTCCTCCCCCTTCCCTTCCTTGTCCGTCTGCTTCCTTCATCCCTGCCATACGGGGCTTCCTCGTGACGTCACTGACCGGCCTCAGCTGAATAAAGGCGCAGCTAATGAGCCGCGTGGGCTTTTTCTTTGATTCCTGTTGTGTCGTGTCTCCTGTTGAAGGTAAGCAGCTTTTTCTTATTTTTCTCTCCCTGTTTGTTTGTTTTTCTCTCCTGGGACACACCCCCTCGTCCAAGTCGCTGATGAAGATGTTAAACAGTGCGGGCCTGAGGACCGAGCCCTGGGGGACCCCACTGCCCACATCTCACCAGGTTGAGTACGACCTATCCACCACTACTCTCTGGGTGCGCCCCATCAGCCAATTTTTTACCCATCCAACTGTGCAGGCATCAATGCCACAGTCTCGCTTAATTTATTGATGAGGATGGGGTGAGAGAGAGTGTCAAAGGCCTTCTTAAAGTCTAGAAAGACTACGTCCATGGCGACACCATCATCCAAGGATTTAGTTACTTGATCATAAAAGGCAATCAGGTTAGTCAGGCAGGACAGGCCTTTGATGACCCCATGCTGATTGCCTCTGAGCATGATCTCCCCTGCTGGCCCCCCACAGATGTGCTCTTTAATGATTCTCTCCAAGATCTTCCCGAGCACTGAGGTGGGGCTTACAGGCCTATAGTTACTTAGGTTCTCCTTCCTCCCCATTCTTGAAAATTGGGACCACATTAGCCATTTTCCAATCCCCCGGCACCTAGCCAGATGACCACGAATGCTCATACAGCCGGGCCAAGGGCTCCGCGATGACCCCTGCCAGCTCCCTCAACACCCTTGGGTGGAGGGCATCTGGACCTGCAGATTTAAAAATGTCTAGCCCTTCCAGAAGATCCCTAACTACATCTGCACTGACTGAAGGCCTGACAGAGCTATCCCCAAGATTGTGCCTACATCTGGTAGGTGGGATATCCCAGTCCCTGTTCAAGAAAACAGAGGCAAAGAAACCATTAAAAATATCAGCTTTCTCATCTGGCGTAGCCACAAGATTACCGTTTGTGTCTTGCAGGGGCCCTACATTGCCTGGTGCCCTCTTCTTGCTCCCAATGTACTTGAAAAAGGACTTCTTGTTGTCCTTAATTCTGGACGCTAGCCTGAGTTCCATCTCTGCCTTGAAGTATTGATTTTGAAAGCCCATGAATTAATTGGGGCTGGGACTTGATTCCTGATGACCATGAATTAATTCTGGACTCTGTTAATTTAAGAGGACCCATGAATTAATGGATTGTTGAAATTTGATTTGAGAATAAGCACACTCAGTGAGGGTGGCAGCAAAATCAGAGGTCCTGCATTGATTAAGCTGAAGCTCTGAAGCTCAAGAGTGGATCTGAGACATTGGCCCTTTGTAGCCTGAGGGTGGGAATACCAACACCAACCAGATCTCAGTCAGTGCATGGACAGGGTGAAAAGGAGGAGGAGCCCCAGGAACATCTACAACATGAGCATGTCCACGAGGGAGCCAGTAACATCCTAGGACCCTTCTTCTCGAGGCATGGTGGGCAAGTCAAGGGAAGTACCCTGTGAGTAGGCCGCTCTACAGCTCCCATTATATACGGGCTGGAGTGGGGCTCAACCAGAGAGACGGTCTCCCAAGCATCAAGGTACCACCTGTTCTGGCGTAATTGCTCACACCCCACTTTGATTCCTGCTAGACACAAAGTTTAAAACTAAGTGCCAAGCAATGGCAGCAGCATTTCTATTCAGGAAGCACTGAGTGAGTCAATTAACTTCCTGACTCATTATAATCTACCCAATTCAATCTAATCTCTTCAATACAGAGGTGTTAACAGACCTCTCTCCTTTTTAACGGTCTTGATGTTCCACCAATCAAGCCATCCTTTCTTCTGTAGTTCTGCTTACTGTTAGCTGGTCCTGGTAATATAGCTCCTATTTCACAGCCCTGCATATTGTTTTTAACTGTAGCTAAAAACATTAACTGAAGTGTGCAAATTTTAACTCAGGTTAAGATTAACTTTCAGTGAAGCACTGGACACTGTCATAATGCTCAAAAACACTATGTTCAAAAACACTAGATTTTGTTTTATGAATCTGAAAAAAGATGTGCATTTAATTTTAATGTCTACAGGACTAATAAACAACATATTTTGATTATTTTGCCTAGTTTGTTGTGTTTTTATATATAAAATCAGTGTATGTTCCAATAAAGTTCTATTTGTTTTTGTTTCAATCTTAAACTGAATAAAATAACCCAGGCCATATTAGTAAAGCTTCTAGTTTCTTTTTCATGAGACCATGATGTGTTGTGCTATATGTGAGGATACACCATGCCATCTGCACACCCCTTTTCAAAATCCTAAATCTGCCCATGTCAGAATCCATCAGACTGGCCCAGTACTTTTGCATGATGAGCATTACCTTGTACTTCTCTTAGCTAAATGTCACTACTGTCCCATTGCCTAATCCCTTTATATTATTGTGTGCTCACAGTCCTCATAAGCTTTATTCACCTAAATATTTTTGCATTCTGGTCAAATTTTGTCACCTCAATTCTCAACCTCTTTTCCAGTCCATTAATAAGTACATTATCCAAACTAATCCTGAACAGTGCTACTTCAGTGCTGAGAACAGCATTTATTCCTCTTTCTAAGGATGGCTTTAATCCATGACACAAGCTTGCCTGTTACCCTGGAATTACTACTGAATGTCTTTAATAGCTTCCTGCGAAAGACTTAATCAAAAATTTAGGGAGCGCTAAGTGAATCCTGGTCTCCAGCAATCTGTCCAGTCTTTTCTTGCTTCAAAGGGTTTTAAAAGAGTGGAGAGGAATGTGTTATCCTAATATAAACCAGGTTTAGTTTGGTATATTAATTCTGGAGAGTTATTACAGTACCTGGTCTAAATTTATTATGATCCTATCTATCTATCTATCCATCCATCCATCCTATTATTTTTAAAATTAGACATTGAGGTACAGTTGTTCATAAGTGACTCACCTTTCTTTTGTTCTTTACTTCTTCCCCTATTACAACTAAGTTTTATTCTGCCTTCTTCTACCCCCTGTCCATCCTCAAATGTTTTTTCTCATTGTCCTCTGTCCATTGGAAGCAACCTAAGTGGCTCTTTAGAGGTGGAGTCTGGGAGAAGGAAGCTCTGATGTCTTGTTCAAAACAAACAAACAAAAAAGCCCAAGTTAGAGCTCTTCCTGTGTTCTAGGAGTTTGTTCACACTTGGAGGCACACTCCAAGAGCACTACCACAAACCAAGAGGCATCTCTCTCTAGCTTTGAATGGTTTTATAGAGCTGGAAGGAACCTCAACAATCAACATAAACTATGCCGATGTAGGATCACCTGTTCCTAAACCATCCCAGGCAGATGCCTATCCAGCCTCTTTTGAAAACCTCCAGTGAAGAAGACTCCATATCTTTCTTGGCCAGCTTGTTCCATTGTCCTAGTGTCTTCACAGTCAGGAAAGCTTTTCCCTAGATTTAGGCCATTGTTACATATCCTGCAGTCTAAGGTAGGGGAGAACAATTTTTCTCCATCCTTTTTTATGGTGGCCTTTCAAATATTGAACGGCTTCTATCATTCTCATTTAATCTCCTTTTCTCTAAACAAAGCATACCTAGTTCCTTCAACCTTTGCTTAGAAATTCATCACCAACTCTGTCAGTTGAAAGATGTGCCCCACACCATCAAACATAGAAAGGCCCAAGGGATGATGATAATCAAGTCAGTCAGACCTTGCTGACATTTTGTAGGAAACCAGTTTATGAAAGCTAGTATTTTTAAATGAACTAAAACAGGCACCCAATTCCTACCAAAATTCCAAAAGATTTGGATACCTTACTCTCCTATGGAAACCCAAACCTATTCCCAAAGCACATGACAGCTGTCATAACCCAATGATTTTTAGTGCCTCGGCACATTGGAATTTTCCCGCCACATGGAGCTTTCTTTGCACGGTGGATTTCTCAGCTGCAGAGAGAAAACCCCGGTGCAAAGAGCTCCCACCACACGCATGCAAATTAGTGTTCCACTATTGGTCAATTCTAAATTATTCCTACGTGGCGGCTAGCAATTGGCTCACTAGCCGTATAAAAGGTTAGAGCAGTTTCCGCCCAAGTTGGAGGACTCCACAACCATCTTGTGGGGAACTCTGAGCGCACTGTGGAGCCTAGCAAACTCCGCATGTGTCTTGGAGGAGGACATAGGGGCCTGATCAGCTTCTAGCCACTCCCCGTCATAGTGGAAAATTTGACATACCCCCGTGTGAAGCGTTCGTGGAGTTGTACATTGACGACTCATCTCGGTTCGGTTCGGAAGAGATCTCACTTGTGTTTGTTTGTGTGCAACTGCAACTCAAGCAAGTTTCCTTCCTGCACTGTGACCATCGGCAGTGTAAGTAAAGCTTTCTTTGTAAAACCAATATGCTTCCGTGCCTAACTCTACTCCGTCGTGGAAAAACCCCACCTGACGGTCCGGGCTACTGGCCATAGCCTTAGACTGCCCTCGGCTCCGACAACAGCAACCATGGCCTCCTTGGCCCTCTCTTCTGGTACCAGCAGTAAGCTGTTACTATAAATGGGGACTAGCTATAACTAAAGAGGACATGGAAGGCTCAATACAAGCGTGTTACACACATCATCTTCTCCCCCAGATTTGTCTAAAATATGTTGGAGATGGTGCATGTTCTATGATTGCAGAGCTGGTTGAGAGAGGTTGGAGAGGTTGTTGCATCAGTTTTTGTAATTAATTTTGCACCTTGCCCATAAATAATTCACATTTTCAGGCAGTTTTATGGATACCTAGAAAAACAATCCCCTTCCCTTGGTCAAGTCACACAGCGCAGGGAGGCCAGACAGCGAAAGGAGGGAGGTTTCCCACATCAGGCCAAGAATATGGGGAACATGAGGAAACCATTAATTGACTGGCTGGCCTGAGCCGTGTTTTTGTAAGGAAGAGTTAAAGACAGGGAACGGCTGGGGTCAGAGGGGCGGCCATCTGGCAAAACCCATTGGCTTCCTTCTGTGAGTGCTTTCCCACCACTGTGGTGATGGAGAGAATGAGGTAAAAGAGAGAGAGAAACCAAGGATACAGAACCTCCACTGTCCCGTACTGGGACTCTACCTCATGGCCCAGCTATGTTCCCTGGCCACTTGCACGCTATGTGCTGCTTCCTGCTCTTGGCCGGGTCCTTGGGAGAGTCTCTCCGTAGCAGCTGCATCTGCATGCAAATACCATGGCTGACCTTTTGAACCAGGGGCAGGGAGGCAGGTGGCTCATTCTCTGCTCTGTGTGGCCGCGGTGAGGTCACAAGTTCTTTCAGGCAAGGAGGAAAACTAGCCAGGGCAATGGCGAAAGGGAAGGGGGTGTAGAGCTGGCCCTCCTGTGAGGTAGCGGACCTTTCTCTTGAAGATCACTGTGGCAGAAGTTGAATAAGACTTCTGCTCTTCCTCTCTGCAGGACCAGAATTCAGCCCCTGGCTGTGGTTAAAACACAGATCTGGGCTCAGCTCTTGGCTCTGGCGCAGACTCCCTGCGTTAGCTCAGTTGTGCTGTGTTCTCACTGCCAGACAGACGTGCAGGGTGGACATACTCAAGACAGCTGTCACAGGGACCAGGTAGCAGTCGATGCATGGAAGTGTGAGGCTCAGTGCAGGCTGTTCATGCACAGAAGAAGCTAGATAAATGCTCAGGCAGTCAGCACATGCTGAGCTCTGTGGTGTCATGGCTGCCAATGCTCTGGGGCTAGCTGGGTTGATGCTAATGAGGGATATCTGCACTGTGCTGCAGTAAATGTCTTGGGGCACAGATTCTCTTACATGGAAGAGGTGCCGTGTCCAGCTAAATGGAGCCCTTATGCTGGCTGAGGCCTCTGGGGTCAGTCAAACAATAAATCTTGATGAAACTCATGAGAGTAGAACTGCAAAAGGCATCCAGTTCCAGGTTTTGAGAGCTCTTCCCAAACTTTCATCATTAAGCCGTGCTGCATCCTCAGGAGGTAGATAAAGAGGCTGAAGTCATCTGGGGAAGCTGTGGCTCACAGAGCTATGAAAGGAGAACAATGTCAGAGCAGAAAGACAGATCAATAACCAGGTCTCCTTGGCTACTCACTAAACACACCGCCCCCACCCCCTGGTCTTGTTGACTAACATGGAGCAACACATGGATTGCTAATTGGCTGAAGGGTCGTTGGACTGCTAACTGGCTGAAGGGTCGTACTCAGGGGGGGTGGACGGGTCATATTCGACCTGGGGGGAAGTGGGCAGCGGAGTCCCCCAGGGCTCGGTCCTTGGGCCCGCACTGTTCAATTTCTTTATCAGCGATTTGGACGATGGGGTGAAAAGCAACCTGTTCAAATTTGCTGATGATACCAAAATTTGGGGTGAGGTGGGCACGCTAGTAGGGAGGGAAAGACTGCAGAAAGACCTGGATAGGTTGCAAGGGTGGGCTAACAAAAACAGGATGAGTTTCAATACGGACAAGTGCAGGGTGCTGCACTTGGGCAGTAGTAACCGGCAGCACACTTATACGATGGGGAACTCCCTACTTGAGAGCACGGAGGCAGAACGGGATCTTGGAGTCACCATTGACTCCAAGATGAACATGGGCTTACAATGCAAGGTCATGGTCGGCAGGGCTAACCGGACCCTATTGTGCATCCACAGGTGCATCTCAAGTAGGGCCAAGGAGGTGATCCTCCCCCTCTACGCGACACTGGTCAGGCCACAGC
Organism: Alligator sinensis; assembly: GCF_000455745.1. Classification (NCBI taxonomy): domain Eukaryota; kingdom Metazoa; phylum Chordata; order Crocodylia; family Alligatoridae; genus Alligator; species Alligator sinensis. Next base: position 5,645,134 of record NW_005841839.1, on the reverse strand, counting down.
TGGAGTACTGTGTCCAGTTCTGGGCACCCCACTTCAAGAGGGATGTGGACAACATTGAGAGGGTCCAGAGGAGGGCCACCCGCATGATCCGGGGACAGCAGGGCAGACCCTACAATGAGAGGCTACGGGACCTGAACCTGTTCAGCCTTCACAAGAGAAGGCTGAGGGGGGACCTGGTGACCGTCTATAAACTCACTAGGGGGGACCAGGAGGGTTTGGGGGAGACCTTGTTTTCCCTAGCGCCCCCCGGGATAACAAGGAATAACGGCCACAAGTTGTTGGAGAGTAGGTTTAGATTAGACATTCGTAAGAACTACTTCACAGTCAGGGCAGCTAGGATCTGGAACCAACTTCCAAGGGAAGTGGTGCTGGCTCCTACTCTGGGGGTCTTTAAGAAGCAGCTCGATGCCTACCTGGCTGGGGTCACTTGAGTCCAGTTTCCCTTCTGCCCAGGCAGGGGGTCAGACTTGAAGATCTACAAGGTCCCTTCCAACCCTACTTCTATGATTCTGTGAACCCAGGTTAGAAATGCCAGGTTGTTACAGGTGAGCTGCAGGTGGGAAGCTGAGTACTGGAGTGAGAGCAGATCTGGTCTCCACATTTAAGCCCTCCTTGCTTTCACTGCTCTTGCTCCATCAGTGACCCATTCCCCCCTGGAGACAAAGGAGGTTCTAGTCCTCAAGCTGGGTTCTTCCTTCTGCAAGAGTGTTGTCTTACAGCATTGCATTGCCAGGAAGATACCAACCCACCATGAAAGTCACAAGGAGCTGAGGATACTCAGCATTTTTAAAAACCCTCAGCACTATTCAGGATTGAACCTACACTGAGCAACAAACCACAAAACATTTGTAAGGCAAATTCTCTATTTATACAGTGAATGGAGCACCTGAGATTAAAATAAATGCCTGGTGCTTTCATGTCATACAAATCACATTATCCAGAAACTCCAGGGAACAGAGCTTTCTATCATCAAAATAAACACCACCCACTGCTTCCCCCCACAAAGGATCCAGGCACTGTGAAATAAACGGCTTTTCTTTATGAAGAGTACAGCATGTCGCACAGAGATTTAATAAACACAGAACATGGACAGTCATGTGAGCTAAGAGAAGAGAAAGAGAGAGAGAGCACACATGCAGGCTGCTATAGACAAACATTCTCAAAGGTATATTTTTAAAAGCCTCCAGTCCACACTTCTGTGGTTAGAGATGTCACAAGTTTGGAGAGTCCAAGTTGCAACTCCTGCCTTTCACACTGTACTTCTTGAGAATTAGCTCCATTGGAGTGGTCTCAGGTTGGGACCACTTAAAAAAACTGGAGAAGCCCTAGAATCCCTGGTGGTTCTGTCCTTGTGCAGGCTCCCAGCTGAGTGGGTGCAGGTGCCAAGGTGAGGTTCTGGGACCATCCAGAGTCATTACCTCCTTCATCTCATTACCACAGATTTGACTTAAGTGCAAGTTGGAAGCTGTGCTACCCTCCTTGCTTTGCTGACTATCGTGCTCATTTATTCAGGTCTCTCGGCACTACTTGACTCTGTCGGCCGTAAGACACGGTTGGCTCATTGGTGGGCCAGATGTGGCAGGTTGGCTCCCAGAGGCTGGCAGTTGCACTGAGTTCTCCCAAGGCAGACTGGTCCTCCCAGCTTCTTGCCTCTAAACCTTCCTGCTCAGTGTAAATGGAAGCTACTGGCGCAGAGCGGGGTGGTTTGGGTCATCAGCTCACCCTGGTGCTGAAGCCAGGTGGTGTGGTGCCTTTGCTGGCCTGGTGCCTGGCTAAGACAGAGTCTTGGGTGGGAGCAAGGAAGTTGAGACTCAATCCAAACTGGCTGAAGTGATGCCTGTTGCTGGAGGGAAACACTGGGACAATATCGGAGAGGTGCTGTTCTACCCTGTCATTGAGGTGTTTCACTCACCTTTGCAACCCTGGGGGTTTCACCCCTGCTTTGAATGTCTGTGTGTTCTCAGAACCTCCGGTGGCTTCAGCAGTCATCCCTGCAGTCCATTCCAGTTCAGGGTGAGCCTGGTCACCCCCTTTCAGTGGTCTCTGCCTCCCCTATAGTGACAATCCAGCCTTCTGGGGAAAAATTAAAATCACAAAATGCAAGCACCAGTCCTGGCTCTAAGGAATGTCCCACATGGGGTTTCCTGCACCTGTTGGTGGTGGGCTGCAAGTAGAAAGGGAAACAAAAGCAGAAAGTGCCTGGGGTACTTAGCTTGCTTCCTATGGAGGTTCCTGGCTTCTCTTCACTCAGGGCTGCCTCTCGAGTCCCCTCGCCTCTCAGAGAAGGTTTCATCCCCAGCGGAGTCCACAGTCAGACTGGCCCATCCTCGCCTGAGGCTTGGGATTATGCAGGACTCTCTGGGTCACATGATGACTCCTCTATTTTCACCCCCTGGGTCATCATCAGGCTTTGCCAGCACGTGGGCTCAGTGGCCATCTTGCTTCAGGCTTCCCTGCCTGCAACTTTGCCTCTGGCATCACCACCAGGGTACAGGCACAAGAGACAGAGATGAAGTATAAGGAAATAGGGAGCAGGGGATCAGAACCATGGAACAAGGAAACCAGGAGGAAGGGACCTCCACCAGGGAAAGGCTGCACGAGCAAACACACAAAAGGTAATAGAGGAGGTGGAGGGAGGGGAGTAAAGGAGGGGGAAAGGGCCAGGTACCCCTAGATCCCCTTCCCAGTTTAGTAATGGGGTAGCAGCCCCATTACACTCCCATGCTTAACAACATTGGCCATTTTGCACCAGTGATCCAAAGACTGCTTGGGATGTATTGTCTACCTGGTTCTCAATGAAGCCCAAGCCACTGACATGGTTAGGTCCTGGCTTCTGCAGACTTTACTGAGTATGCAATGGGACCCACAGTCCACTCTGCCAGAACCTGCCCTCTCTCTGTCTTCTCCTCTCCAGTGCCAAATGAACAAAGCATAACCCCTTGTAACCAACAGAGTGTCAATGCATCAGAGACACTGGAGCAAGATTTATCTGCTAGAGCAAGTGCAGGAGAGAGTTCTGTAATTCATTGGGGTTACATGAACCAGGGTTGTAGCTGCCCTGCCAATCCAAGCAACAGAGATTTGGGCTGAAGTCTGAGGTCTAAAGCCCACTGAGGTGGCTTTCAATCAAACCCCAAGTTATCCAAAATGATAGCCCAGGGAATGTTAGCCCTTTGGGTGATTGCTCTATGTAGGAAGATTTCCCTTCTCATCTTTGCTCCAATGCAAAGGACCCCCCAATCTTTTAAGAGAATCCCCTTGCAATGACCTGAGGAGCTCATCTGAGGAAATCCACAGTCTTGTCTGTTATGCAAAATTAGCTTCCAGAGATGGTGTGGTGAAATCACAGGCCTTCATCTTCTTGGGGCCCTCTCAGACTGTTCACTGGCATCCTCTGCACAGCCACAAATCTCTGCTGCTGCTGTCAAGTCCAACATTTCCTCTGAGTCCTATTATTAATATTCTGAAAGATCCCATAAAGCCCCAGATGGAAAAATACAACGATATTTTCACATGTGCCGTAAAGCACGTCACCCATCCATTTCAAATGGATGCGGCAATATATAAAACATACTTAAGGAATGAGCCAGTGTTCACGGTATTTAAAATAGGCAGCATGATGTAATTGGAATTTACAATATAAGAGTAGATTTAAGCTGGGACAGAGTTGCATACCATATATCTCCAATCTCACAAAGATTTGTCCTGCTTTATGATACTAAATGCCTTTTGTACCTTGTCATCTACATTTTAAATGGACGAATGACTCCTTCTGTGAAATATAATGACACAAAATGCCTATTTTTCCATCTGACTCTCCCAGGGCCTCTCAGGAGAAGTGCAATTTACATTGCCTCCACTTTGGATAGAGCGAGGGCATGCAGAGCTAGTAGGCTGATAAATGATGCAGTGACTTCTATGCAGAGATCTCCAAGGCCCAGATTCTCAGCGCATACAGACTGGTGTGCCAATTCTGTCCTGTTCTGAGCCATGGGTAGCTCAAAGACCTAGTTTTGCACTCTCTTAGCTCCCCATCTAGCTCCTACTGCTGTCATTTGGGAGGACAGTTATGGAGAGTAGCGTGGTGGCATCACACCAGCATGGATAAGGAGTGACACCAGGTAGAAGGCTGCACTGAGCTGCCAAACTGGGCCCTGTGTGACATCTGGAAGAGGCCTGGGGGAGGCAGCTGTCATACAGAGAAATACAGCCCTAGTCCTTGCTTCCTCTGGGTTCTAAGGGACTGCTTCTCTGGGAAAGCCATGGCTTCCTTCCCCTCCTGGGGCAGTCCAGCTGCTTGCATTAGTGTGTGAGGGGAACGCTCTACTTATTCACTATCATTGGGTCCAGGGGAGAGACCTTACATTGGGCTGAGGCCCAAGTGGGTGAGGTAGGGAGGGCCTCACTCTTGCCGAGCTCAGATAGGGACACAATCCTAAGCAAGTTGTCCAGGGCCATAGAACACAACAGTAGCAGAGAAAGGAGAGGCATCCAGCCCCTCCAGACTGTGAGCTCTGCTCACAGCCATCCCTGGGCTACTGTTTGCTTTGGTAACTGTCTCCTCAGCACAGGATGGCTGCTGTGAAGGTGACAGGCATGCTGCCCAGATCCACTACTCACGCCTCCTGTCTGCCCAAGCTCCTAGTGCTCCCAGGCAGCCAGGAGCTGGGCTCTGGCACCGTCCTTCCCAGCAGGAGCAATGTCCGAGCTCTTTCCCAGAAGTTACACAAACAACGGCTCTCTGACTCTTTCACTCTGAGGGGAAGAAGGAGCATCTTTCCCTCTGAGGGGAAGAAGGAGCAGTGAGCGTGAAAGGGAAGATGCTAGAGAAAGCGAGGAGAACAAGCACGCTGGAGGCCCTGATTGCCCAGCACCTTGTGCTAGCTCTGCTGTGCTCTCTCTTTCCTTGCTCTTCTGGGGGCAGGAGAGGAGCTTCCCCATAAGCCAATCAGGGGCAGGCAAACAAAGTGGCTTCTAGAATTAGCTCTATGGCACTGGTGGCTCCCCATGGCTCCAGGCAGCTCTTTGATGATACCCAGACTTTCCTCCCACCTTAAGCAGCTGCTCCTCATGTATCCAGCTGCAGGACAGTACATTGTTCCAGATGTGTTGACATCAACAGGTCACCTCTGAGGGGGCTTTTGGAGCGAGTGCCATCCAGATGATACAGCAAAGCTGGTCCCCCAGCTCTTAGAAACGGCAAACTCAAACCACAGCACAGTGTGGCAGGCACAAAGAACCCAGCTCTGCTGGCCAAGGGGACCAGGGTCACCAGCCCTCTGCTGGGTCACAGAGCACATGCAGCAGCTAATGCCCCCAGAGTCACCCATAGACCCCCCCAGCCTGAGCAGTGCAGCCTTGGTGACAGTACGAAGGAAGAGATGGAGGAGGAAAACCCAGGCAGTGACTGATCTCTGAAGATCTCATGATGCTGTCTGAGAGGCAGTTGCTCCCAGCCCAGGTTGGGGAATCCTGGCCAAACCCATCACAGGGGAGGAAAAAGCTGCTCCTTGGTTTTGTGCACAGCATGTTAGAGTCCCGCTGATGTTTTGCTTCCCCGTCACACCAACAGCTTTGAGCAGGGGCTCAGAACCCTGCCCGCGCCGGGCTCCCTGCCCCACTGAAGCCAATGCACAAGCCCACCATGAAGCTCAGCAGACCTCACTTTCCATGGCACAATTATCCATGTCCGAAGCCCTGGAGAGTCCAGCACTTCCAGGGTACAGCATATCAACCCAGCATCTCTGTAGCTTAGCTAAGAAATAAAGGGAACATAGAGAAAAACCTGTGCTACTATGTAAGCTGTACAGCCCCCCTCCCATTTATAGCTGAGAACATCAAGTAGCAGAATCAAGGCAGAGACAAGTGAAGGCTGGGATGTTCAAAATAGTTAGTGATGTGGGGAGCCCAATTTAAGGTGCCTTAAAAGGGCCTGGTTTTCCTAAGCAGCTGTGCCATAGAGGAACACCCCAACCTGAGGCATCCCAGCTCACCAGTCCTTTGAAACTCCCTGCCTATGTGACCTGTCTCCTTCCTGTTAGCTCAACAAGGCTTCGTAAAACTAAGCACAAAGCTGAATCACATCATATTGTCTGCAGAGCAGTAACTCAGGCAAGGTTTAAAGCAGCCAACACAAATAAGGCTGGCAGGAGTCCTCTAAGGGAAACAAAATAAGATACTTTTGTTGCAGGTTCTTCCTCCTTCCCCACTACTGTAGCTCCTGCTTGGACGTAGCTGCTCTTTGTCCCTACTGATTTTCACCAGGGATGGGCATGATGCTTTCTCAGAGCAGGGGGCTGCTGTATTGGGAAGTATTTCTGCCTCCGTGCTATAAGTTCTCAGACCCTTACATTCTAATCAAAGGGTAGAGGAGTCAGGCTAATGTTAACAGCGACACTGGTCCAGCGCTCGGAGATGGGACTGGAGTTCTGTTCCCATTCAGGGCAGACAGAGTTATTAGAACGAGGAGCAAGGTATAAGGAAGCCTGGTTCCTATGCCACTTTCTGTCACTGAGTCAGTATATTCCACTGGGAGGCCACGGCCCCGTGAGTGCCTCCTGCTCAGACCACTCCTGTGCAAATCTCCATTGCTCCCTACTGACAGAGCCTGAAACAGGAATGACTGACCAGCTTCCCAATACTCCCATGGCTCCAGTCCCCATTGCAGACAGAGGAACATGGCATTGAGCTTACCCTATCCTGCCTTACCTCTTAGGGCACTGTGCCCTGCATGAAAGGAGAAACATACAGTCTGAGCAAAATCCCATTACTGTGCCAGCATGACTGATGGGGTTTTCAGAAATCCAGCCCCTGGCAAGGATGGAGCCAAATTTCTAAGCCCTGTTCAAAAACATGCCATGGTTCCTCAGCTGTCACCTTGCTGTGAACAATGTTCCCTGCGTTTCCTGCCTTTCTTTTTACCTCCCATGAACAAAGGGGGAAGCACAAAATCTTTCCACACAGACACTGGGAAGGTAAGAGGAACATGGCGGAGTCCCACATGCCACAGTGGCTAGAGAACACTGCTGGGGCAGCATGGGGAGTGTGGGGGCAAGGATGGGGTGTGTAATAAATAGCTCCAAGCGAATGCAAAACTCCTCCTGGGTGAGGGATGAATAGCTGCCTGCTACTGCATCGGCACCGAAGCCCCCTGCCCTGTCCCCTGCAGACAACAGGCATACAAGGCCAAAAGCCTTCAGCCAAAGAAGTCACAATATCCTTCCTTACATGATTCCCAGCCTGTCTCCCGCACAGGCCTGTGACAGGAGCGCTGTATACAAGGGGCAGGTCTGTGTGTGGATAGTTGGGTCATAAAAGAGTGCTATCTACTGGCAGGCCAGAGCACACAACCTGGTTCGGACATTGTCAGTTCATTAAAACCGTGGGCGTTACATCCCACCTGAGAATTTCTGAGTCTTGTTACACAGCACTGGGGGCTTCGGTGCCATAGCCCAGGCCTCAAGTGGGGGAGCTAAAGGGTAGCTCTGTTAGATGGTGGTTGTGGTAGGCTGCTCTCCTGTACTGGGCAGGCCACTAGAGAGGGAAGCAACATACATTTTGCTGGTGCCCCAGCGTCTCTTAATGGAGCATTCCCACCCCCTGGACCAGCAAAGTCAAACACATCTGGTTCTGGCCAGATGGTGGGACTGGAGACTTACGAGGTCCTTCATGCTTCAAAGAGGGGGCTATTGATGGATGGCTGACCCACGGTCAACTCAGTACCACAAGGAGCCTGGTTCTGCTCTGTCAAATCAGGGTAAGACAGGAGTAGCTTTGCTGTGCTCATAATGGTGTAAAACCAGTGTGAATGGGACTAGAACAAGGCTGTAGGTGTCTAGGTTCACATAAACTAGGTATCATGGCTAAGAGGATTGACCTGCGTTGGTATGGATGATGCTGTAATGTTAAACTGGTGTCAGGAGGGATTGCTGATGTCAAGATGCATCCATATGCTGCTCTCGAGTATATGCATCCCATTTGTTTTGCTGACTCAAAACCCCTGCAGAACCGTTCCCTTCCCAGCAGGAGCGATTTGCTTTGTTCCAATAGAGCAGCATATGGAACTCCACTTCCAATGTGGAGTTGCTTGAACCCCAAGCAACTCCACAAAGTGTCCTTCCACCCCCTCTGTCCAGGCCTTCCTCTGTCTGCTTTCCTGAATCCCCATCAGCCTAGAGGTCCCCTTTTGACCTGTCTGCCATGCCTTTACCCACAGCTCCTGCAAATTATTTTCCCAAGACCCATTACTTCAGCAAAGCATGGTTTACTGTACAGTAATGGACCTCAGGACCACTATGAGAAATTAATAAATGTACTTCACCTTGAAGCTGTAGTTGCTTCTCTCCCACCAGAGACATAGGGTCAGCCCAGAAAGAAAAACAAAAGGAGCCCAGAAATTTGCAATAGTTCTGCTCCCTCTCTTCCCCACCTCAGCTTGTAAACAAGGATTCAGTTCACTCTCTGCTCCTCCCCATCTCTGCATCATCTGGCCTGAGCAAGGAGAGAAAGGCACCCTGCTGCACCCTGTCCCAGGCCTGGGAGACAGAGTAAGGGCTAGAGGTGAGGCTGGAGGAGGTTCAATTAATGTGAGAGTTGGGTTGGAAACAGGCACATGGGAGGCAGGGTGTGGTCAGGATGGATATGCGTGCAGAACCAATTGCTGGTCTCTGATGTGGGTCTGTGGGTGAAGAACTCATTAGGGATATGGGGTGCTGGGGGACATGGGTAGCCCCACAGCACCCAGCAGTTAGCAAGAGCTCCTGTCCCCAGGGCCAAATCTCTGTAAGTACGGGAGAGTTGACAACACTGTTAATGACACACCGACCTACCAGAGGTGGGCAGGAGGAGTTAACACCAAAAGGCCGAGTGCTCAACACAAGTCAAATCTGTTACTTTCAGCCTCAGGATTTTCAGAGGTGGGCTTGTGATTACTGACAATCTGGGGCTGATTAAACAGCGGAAGGTTCTGCCCTATGGCTGCCATCTTGGCATCTGCATCAGAATTCAAACCAGGGACCTCTAGCACTGAAAGTACAAGCAGCCTGGGCTGTAGCGTTCCAGAAAGGGCTGTGCCAGCGGCACACCCTCTGTGGATCTGCACAGAGGAGGGAACTGTCCTACTTAGTCCCCGGGGAGCAATTTTAATCAGTCATTGGTTTTTGATGGAAAGTTCACTCAGCCCTGCTCTTTCTTCTAGTACCTCCTATGTTGACTGTGGAGCAGAAAGCGTCTGTACATTTTGGTCTCTTCTCTTCAATGCCGTCTGCACCGTCATTCCTCTCCCTGGCTGCACTCTGTCTTCTGGTTTCTACCTCTAGTTTACCTTCCTGGATACTTCTGTCTCAGAAGAGTCTGCCTTTGCTTTGCACATCTCACTGGGATGAGCTCATCTGCTAGAAAGCTAGTTCTGTAGCAAACTAGTTTGTCAGGTTTTTTGAGCTGTTTTCCATAGAGTCCTGAATATAGGATAATCAACTATAATTTATATGCATAGAGTACAATTTACTATAATATATTTGATTATTTTAGCCCTTTGTAGGTACCCACAACTAGATCAGGATTTCACTCAATTTCTTAGTTATGTTATGACTTCTTTTGACTCTACATTTGGATCAGAAGCACAATTCTTTGTCATCGTTACTTGTCTTCTTAGTTAGTTGGGATAATCATGATTGGTCAGCTGAGTCACGTGGTAACACCACCTCTCTGTTATTAGAAAAGGGGACAGCCCTTCCTGAGCTACTCTTCAGGATTGTTTGGTTGTGCATTGACTCCCCTGACTAGGAAGTTAACATTGCTGAGGTGATCATACGTGGAAGTGGACACTGTTTTCATTTGAACGTAGCGTTTAATAGAGCTGGTCAAAGGATGGAATTTCCTCTCCGCGGGAAACTTTTATAATTTTTAAAATAAATCTAGCTTGTTGGGATTTTTGGAAGGGATGGGAGAGATTCTTGGATGGGCGAGATTCCTGGATGGGCAAATCCTTTAGAAATTATCAAAATGATTTTTTATTTGAAAATGTTGCAATCAAAACAGACCTGAGAGCTCTCAGGGCTCCAAGGAGTCATGACCTAAGGGAGCATCTACACTACCCCCACCTGCACTCTCAGGAAGGGATGCTCCTGAGTTTGCCCTGCCGGTTTGCTCCCACTTGCTTGCGGTGAATTGGGGGATGCGGTGGATAGGCTGCTCCAGGGGCACCTCACACAAATACGTTAGAGACGAAGGTCTGGAGCAGGATTGCAGGGAATGCTGTCCTCCACTATATATGTGGGTTTGACATGTGTGACTGTGTGCGCAGGGCATGCTTAGAAGCACATTACCCTGGCAGTGCTGTGGATGCAGTGTAGACACACCCTGAGAGCCCTGTCTAGAGAGGAATGTCCAAGGGTGTCTAGGTCTGGTAGTCTCCTGCGTTTGAATAAGAGAGCTGGAAAGCGCTGGGACCACTAACCCTGGGGTGCCAACTATAAAACAGTGGGGTGCTGTGGAGGCAGACAGATGTACTGGGCCAGTGTAGGTAAGCTGGGCTAGTTTTTGAAGGAAGAATGTTCTTTCAGAAAATTTCCGACCAACTCCAGGTTTTGATCCCTCTCGCTCTCTGTGGTGTTTGAGGTGGGTCTTCCTTTCTGATTTGGAAGGAAAATTAGTTCTATTCTGCAACCATTATGGCTGGCATTTGTGTGCATATGCAGTGTTTGTTACAGAATGGTAGATGCCAGGTTCCTCTTGGGGGCTTACACCTCTTTGGCTGTAAAGGCAGCTCCCCAGATTTTGTTTCTAGGTACTGGAATGGGTTGAATTATTCTACTGAATCTTTTGAGCAACCATATTTCTGGTGGGCTGTATTTGTAGATTCTTTGTAGCACAGGCAGCTTTCACAACTGGTCCCTATAATGGTTTTATAGCTTCCCTGAAGCTCCCTGATACTCATAATGAGCTTCAGACATGTAGCGTTTAGAGTACATTCAGTTTCAGTATCTGGGAGGCCATCTTGCACAGCCAAGCTGCCATTATACAGAGCAGGGGGCAGCAACCTACAGTAGGGTTACCATACATCCAGGTTTTCCTGGGCACGTCCTCTTTCTGAGTCCTCTGATCTCCATCTGGGCGTTTTTTTAAAATAGGATCCAATGTCTGGGATTTTGTTCTGCTCCGCTGGCGGGAGCTTGGGGGAGTGCGATTGGAGGCAGGGGCAGTGCTAGGGGAAGCTGTCTGGGTGCCAGGGCTTCAGCAGGGTGGTGGAGGTGCCTGCCCCTCCAGTGGGAGATGGGGGCAGGGGGTCCTTTGAGGGCAGTGGGGAGCTCTGTGGCTGGGCTGGTTCCCGTGCTTGTGCAGGCCGGGCAGCCCCAGGAGACAGTATCCAGACAAGGCTAGGCTGCCTGGCACAGCGTTGGAGGCCCAACCCAGGGCAAGTGTGCCACAGGCATCCTCTCCTCTTTGCTCCAGCATGTCTGGGGCTAGACTCGCTATGCTATTGACCACACAAATTGGAGCTGCTGCGCTCCAGCCCAGTTGGGAAGGGGGCAGCTGGGTACCCCCTCCAGTAGGGCTGGGGGGGCAGGGGGCTGCAGGTTGGGAGTGAGGGGTACCGGCAGGGCTGGGGTGGGCAGGGGCTGTGGGTCGAGAGTGATGGGCACCAGCAGGGCTTGGGGGAGTGGGAGCTGTGGATCAGGAGCGGGAACAGTGGTAGGGCCAGGGGGCTGCAGCTTGGGAGTGAGTGGCATCAGCATGGCCGGGGGGCGGGGCGGGGGAAAGGCAAGGGGCTATGGGTCAGAAGTGAGGTGTCCCCCTGACAGGTGTCCTCTTTTTTGGAACTGGAAATATGCTAACCCTAAATTACAGCCCACGGGCCAGATGTGGCCAAAAGAGCCATTTGATCCAGCTTGTAGCAGTGAGGCTTCCCTGGCATTCAGCAGCTGGAGGTTTTGGCAACAGTTGTTTTCCTGTGCCACTGGGGGAAGAACATCAGTGGCAGCTTGGTCCTACTGCCCACCAATTTACCTGCCTTTGACCCAAACTGGTTCACTCTGGCCTGTAGCCTAAAAAGGTTGCTGATCATAGATGTAGAACAAGCAGTTTATTTCTATCATTTAGTGGAAGTGCCAAGTTAGGTCTTAGTAGGTCTCTGCTATACGGCAAGTAACTGAGAGCTGGATTTTCACACATTTATTCATTATTGATAGTACCTTGCTCTGAGCCTAATTCCAGTGGGTTTCATTGATCAGCCTGAAGATTAAAGGTCCTACACAAGGTGACTAAGAATGACTGCATCTCTCATCAGTGAAGTAATTTACCTTCAACAGACTCAGGCTCCACTCTTGAGGCCTTGGGTGTCTCACACGATCCAGATGCCTTCATTCCAGTTCTGCTTCAGCTCTCATGCCCGAGTGCACCTGTGGCTCATCTCTTGGCTCAAGAGAGTCTAAACAGAGCAAGAATTAAATCAGATGAGCTCTGCAAGTGCTAAAACCAGGATACTATTATTTTAAAATTAAATGGAAACCTATTGTAAACTCCACATTCCAGTAGAGTATGGGTCACCTGATGAATAAGGGGGAACATGCTGGCTATCTACCATCTGAAAAGTAGTATTTGAAGAGTATGAACACTAAAAACAGACCTGAATTATTTAGGGTCACCTTATAGAAAATGACAAGGACAAAAGGAAATTTAATCCTAATGTATGTGCCTAATTAGTTTTCCTGTTAGAGTGTGAAATAGTCTTCATTAGATGCTACTGGTAAGAGTGCCATCACTGCGGACTTTTTAGAACTAGACCAGATGCAGCACTAAAGAATGCAGTAGGAAACTATCCTAACATTGACTCTGGAGATGGCATTGATGTGTTAACAGGTCTTTTCCTGAAGATGTCCCAGAACGCAACACTCTAGGACATCACAGACATCCAACATATTCTTGTGTACCTTTTACCACTTATGTGGACTGTGATGGAGTTTCAGCCTCCAGTTTGCCCCAGAACATCTTCAAGACGCCAGTGGATGTCATGGGGATGCCTTGTCTCTACATTCTCTGGATCCATGGATCTTTGTCTCTCAACCTTACTACCCACTTCCCTAACTATCCTTCCCCCAACTTCCTTCTTCTCCATCCCCCTTCTTACCATACTCCCTTTTTCTTCTCCCGCTTCTCTTGCTGTTCAGCTGATCACTTTTTCCCCTTTTGGAGCTCATAAATCATCTCTTTGTCTCAGTGTCATCCACATACCAATTTTTTTACTTTCTCAGCTTTAAGCCTCTTCTGTTATGCAAGAATGGGCCCAAGTTACATTGGTGATGCAACAAGGCATGGATCAGTCATTTTCCCTTTTCCTCTAAACCTAAGCTCTTGTCATTTTGTCCTCAGTGTGTCACTTGAGACCTTAGCTTACCTGGGGTTCACGTCATGCATCCTGTTTCTGCTCAGCCTTGGTGTCCATGTCCATGTCTCTCTCTCTCCTTTGCTTTCCTACCTTGCCCCTCTCTTCCCTTCCCCCAACACACATCTGCTCACTTGGTTCCAGAAAATTCGTTTCATCTCACCATTGAGTCGTTTATTTCTTTCTAGCAAGTTAAAAGCCTGTCTCCCTTGATTTAGTGAGCCAATAGCGGCTGGGAGAGAGAAAAAAAGAATGAAAGAAAGAAACAAAATAATGAAAAAAAGGTCTCTGGAACATCTGGAGTTGCTCTTAAGCAAGACGCAATATATTCAGCCAGATGTTGGTTGACTGGCTTCTACTTGCGAAACGTCAAGATGTCAAACTTCAAAACTCCATCCTCTGCCACTCTTTCTCCCCCCCGCCCCACCTCCCCTTTCTGCTCCCTTCACCCATGCTGCCCATGGAACACCCTGCAGGTGGCATAAAATTTTAGCAGTACTTTGCTTGCAAGAGGGCCCAGCTGTGATTTATGGGAAACCATCACTGCTCTGAGCTTTGGGTCACTTTAACACAAGGTGAGGGATGTTAAAAAATGGGGAGCTCTTCATGCAGCTGCATTTGGGAACAAGGACATTCAAATAAAATGATTATCTTGTCCACATGCCCTGTAGGGCCAGAAATAAGGCTGCAATGAGAGTGTCTGGGCTGTGAAAAATGTCTGAAATCTCTGAGTTTCCTTCAGGCAGTCCAATGGAGCCAGCGGGTGGTCCAGTCCTTTCCTTAAATCACTCCCCTATTGTTTCTCCATCTTAGACTCACCATAGATGTTGTCTTGAGGAGTCCGCAATTTCATTGTTGGCTGACAGGATTGTGACACTGAGCAAAACTCTCCCACATTTTCCCATCCCCTGCTCCTTGATTCACATCCGTCCTGCAATCCCACAAGCAGCCATGCTGTAACTCATTGCAACTTCTATTTTTATTGCAAACCCAGTGTTTGACCCGGGGCGTTTTGACGGCTTTGCATCCAGAGTACAACTGGGTCCTGGTGAACTATATATACTGGAGTAGAACTGCAGATGCATAAAGGGGTTGGTATTCAGACAATGAAGCAAAGGTAACTGCCTCCTATTTACTCTCCTCCAGACTATTAACTTACCTCTTACACTGCCTCTTGGGAGGTGGTAGGGTT
>NW_005841839.1:5607338-5630525 GCF_000455745.1 Alligator sinensis | reverse complement strand
CAGCAGTTAATATTTGTAGCATGCATTAAACATTAAAAACATTCTCTGAGGGTGAAGCACTGTTATTGGGCCAAAGCCTGGGATCCATTCTCAGCTCTTACTTGGGCTCAACTCCCAGCTGCTGAATTGTAACAGAGTGAGAACATCATTAGCCCATTATTATTAGGCTGCTAATAATTTCCTGACACATGGGATTGATTTGGAGCTTGGTTCTGTCTGGTAACATCTGACCAACCTGGAAGGAACTGGGGGAGACAGCATGGGCCTGACAGCTTCCACAGAACATTGCCAGGCTGCTTAGACTTTGCAAGGTCCCTTCCCTAGAAACTTACAGCGTAATGGGTAAAGTGGGCAGGCTGTGCAGATGCAGTGTAGGCAGAGGTGAGGGTGTAGAGGTGAGAATGCAGAGAAGGCAGAGCTGGAGGTGTGCACTGTGGGGCAGGACTGAAATTCATTGGCAGAATTAGGTGAGGAGCTGGGGAGCCAGGAGGAGCATAATGGAGGTCTATGAGCTGGGCCTGAGGGGCAAAGGTGTAGGATAGCAGTGAGAGGGCAGATTATGGGGCAGGATTTGGTGGTGCTGACAGAGCTGTTTTGGGAGAAGCTCAAACAGTGTTTGTTTCCACAATAGTTTGAAGATGCCCAGGGCTGCAAACCAGCTTTCAGACTGTATTTAGATTCCTGAACAATTCCTGTCTAGACTGAGCCTGGCTAGCAAGTGCCATTGGGCCGTTTCAAGAGCACCCAAACAGCAGGGAAAAAGCTCTTTAGTGTACTCAGGGTGAGACCTGCTGACTAGATACAGGTCAGTGACTCATCCATGAGAAATCACAGGCTGCCCAGATGGGCAGGCCCAGCCAGTGGTCTCTGGGTGGCTTTCACAAACAAGGGAACCTGGATGAATCATTCTTTAAAATAAAATTAAAATGAAACACCGAGTCAGCACCGCAGCTTGTGTGAATGGGCACAGCTCCCCTGACATCAGCGGGTTATGGTAATTTACATCAGCCAAGGATCTGGGCAGGAAGGAGCGTAACAGATGCAGAGAGAGAGAGCGCGAAGGTGCCTGTCAGTGAAAACCCTGCATAGCATAGGAGGTGACGTCCTTCATACACTGGACACGCTCCATCTACCACGACACCTCAGTGTAACAGCAAGAGGCGGAGGGGTAAGCACAGCCGCTGGAGGTGTCATTCTTCATAGGCTGGACATGCTCCATCTGTCAGCAGCTTGGGATGGTATCACAGGGCTCTGTGCTCTTGAATAGACTGTTCTGCAAAATTCTGGACACGGTCCATCTACCCCCCAACATGGTGCCCATCAATCACCGGACCAGGGCATCCAGGAAAGTCACCCAGGGTTGACTGTGAGTGAAATATTCCTTTTTTCCACAAGCAGCTCCTGCTTATAAATTATGAGCTGCAATGTCAAAAACCAGAACCCAGGAGTTAATCAGAGAACTATTCCAATATACTACCAGTGATGGCTGAAGAAATTAAAATTACCCCATCTGGGCAAAGGGGAACCCTGGGGTAGTTGTGTGGCACAAGAGGAATTCTGGGATATCACCCCTGTGGCACAAGAGGGAGGGGACAGCTGAGGTATCACTCTCCCTGCTGTTTGAGGCCATCTCTCCCAGGCTGCACAGCCATGCTCCTGTCACAGGCCTTTCTTTCTGCAGTCCTAGCCCTTTCCTCCCCAGTACACCTCTATCCCAAGCTTCCACCTCCGTTATTCCAGTCCTATGCCTTTGCCAGGCTGAGCCATCAGCCTGTGGAACCAGGCAGTGATGTGGGATGTGGACAATAACTCTTTGTATGATGCATCTAAACTACCGCTTTGTGGTTTCCCCACAACTCACTGTACTTGCTTATTCGCCCTTGGTAACGTTGCTGCTCTCACTCCCTTCCTGCCACAGATGGAATGTCTCCGCTTCTCCATCCTCATCTGTGTGACCGCTTCAGGATATAAGTGTGGGGAGGCAAAGGCCCCAAGGAGCCTTACTGAGACCATCAAACTCATTTCACTCATGCCACCATTAGAATTTCAATCCGAGTCTCCAAAAGCGGGGAGAGGTCATTAGAGGAATCAGCTATGCTTCTGGCAAGCAGACCACAGCAAACTGAATATTAAGTGACTCTAATATTTTTGGGGTTTAGTTCATCCCTGATGCATCTATGTGGCATGGGAGGCTCTGTGCCCTGCACTGGACACACTAAAGGGCTGGGTGTAAAAGGATTGTCCGAGCCTGGACAAAAGATGGATACAGGCAGAATAAACCCCAGAAAACATTTCCAATGATATGGGATGCCTTCATAGGAGATCTGCTTGCTCTAGTTCCAATACAAGCTTTTTGGGAGGGAGGGAAGGCAGGGAGCACTGAGTGAAATTCCACACTGGAGGCCAGACCAGACCAGATGCGCCTAATCCTTTTCGGCCTTAAAAATCTCTGCAGAAGATTGTGGTGCCATTAGTCAACATGAATTGTGCTCTGCACCATGTGTTCAGTGGGGCCAGGTGTTGTAAGGTAATATTCATCGTAGTAGGGTTGTCACATTCTGGTCCTCATTATTGTGGAGCTCTCGGTATTAATTTGGGAAGAGAAATTCTAGTAACTCCTAGATTTATGAGCTCAAATCCCATTGGAAGTCAATGGGGCTTATGTTCCTAAAGTCCTTAGGTGATTTTGAAAAATCGTTTCCTTTCAGACTTTTAAATATGCTGGCCATTGTTGGTGTTTGGGTTTTTTTTAATCAAACTTTAACCTTAACTTAGAATTTCCTGTACACACACACACACGTACACACACTAAACTTTTTCTTATGTAATCACTGTGACTTGCCATCACAACATTTTGGTGGTGAATTTCCTTCTTTTTTAAGAAGAAAAAAAGCTAAATCTGGACTATTTATTCTCCATACAGTGGATGATGTCCTAGAATACATCCATGTTTCTTAGCATCACTTGTTCTTCCAGCTGACATGCAACAAAGTCTTTTTCTGATGAAAGCCAACCAGTTCGCTTCCACCTTCTAGGGACAGGTCTGTGGAGTTCATAAAGTCCTGGAACCCACGACAGCTGTCATCTCTATAATTAAAGGCATCTGAAGAGTAATAGGACCATCAAGGGCTGTGCTTGAAGATTCTAGAGCAATGCCAGGTTAAGAGTCCAATAGACAGCTTCCCTCTTCCACACTTGAGTAAGTCTTACAGGCTGAATGCTTTAGAAGCTCAGTTGTCTGAGCAATTGATGACTTGTATATTAGAACCCCATGGTTTATGGATAGGTTGAGCTTTTCCAGGGTTTGGGATCTGATGACCATCGTGCAAGTGTCCCAGTATGTGACGAGGACTCTCCAGTCACCTTTGCATGACTGACTGTTCTGATGTGAGCTGGAAAAGGGGCAAAGACTGGGCACTCTATGCTTCCTCCTTGAAGATTTACAGAGTCCCAGGACAGGAAGAACTGGGCAAAACCCCATCTCTTCCTCTCCCTGCCCACAGCCTCCAGAAGGAAAGATGGGCACAGGTGAAAGTAACAACTCACCCACCTTGAAAACTGCTAGTCTCAGTGGGAGGCAGGTACAAGCTGTGCAGGGAACAGATTATCCTCTGACAGATCGTGGGCCTGTAGGTGGCACAATTCTGTTACAGAGATCAGGATAACTGTCCATCATGACAGCCGAAGGGGGAATCCCAAAGGAAGTTGCAGTCATTCGAAGAGACAGCTGGCTGAATGAAGCAACTACTGATAAGAGCTGCCAGAAATGTGCTCTGTCTATCCAGACAAGGTCCTTCAGTTAAATCTGATATCTTTTATTAGACCAACTCAAATAGTTGGAAAAATTCTTCTTTGAAAGCTTTCGGGCACAAACGCCCTTTGTCAGGCTGGGGAAGCATCTGCAGTCGGTCTCTGCTCTTATCCAGGCAGTGGGAGTTTTGGATAGAGCACCAAATTCTGATTCTGCACTGCCCTACAACTTCATCATTCATTTACCCCAATGTTAAGTGAGTGTGAAAATCTACCAGAGCAGAAGCGTGAGGTTTACACCTACTTTGCACTGATGTACATGACATGCGAGGCAATGGAAAGCCTGAGCCCTCCTCCATCTAAGCCTTCCAGCTCTTAAACCTAGTTGCTTCCCTGATCTCCAAACCCTGCAGACATTTAGCCTTGCCAGCTAGGGTGATTGTATCAAGACACTTGCAAAAGGTTGTGGAATCAGAAAAAAATATATGCCTTAAACTTTGATTATTTTAGTTATAAGATGACATAACCGCTTTGTGGAGAATTGCTGGCTCTGTATACTAGAACAGATAAGAGAAAGTGTTTGTTCTTTGTAACTCCTCTGCAACTGCTTCACTCACCGCGGCCTTGAAGATAGCAAAAAAGTATGTACAAATCTGATTTCCAGGTGCAAGAAGGAGGTTTGTGAACTAACCTCGCCTCCCCCATTAGTTCCCATCCTGATTACAGCAAAGAAATAATGAAGTAATATTATAGCCGCTTTTCATGCTAATTTCACTATATGATCACGTGAGTTGTAAGCAACTGTTAAAAAGTATATAAGCCTCCTGATTTTGCTCTTGGGGGGGGAACCCCTTCCAAGTGCTTGGGAAATCCATGTCACTTTGGAATCCCCCCCTACAGCTGTAGTTTCTTTTGAATAAAAGCTTCTGCTGACCTGACCCAAAAGTATGCTGCGTGTGTTTCCACGACAAGGTGTTTTCCTTAAAGCTTGAGGTCTTGGAGTCAAGTAATTACGTGAAAAACACAGCCTTTGTTAAAACAAATTAGTCTGCCTCTAAGCTCTGAGATGGGGGGGGCAGGGAGCACCATATTTGATTCCTGACTCTTGAGCAAATCACCCGGTCTCTTTTTGCCTCTGTTCCACAGCTGTACATAACTGTGTGTGTGTGTGTGTGTGTGTGTGTGTGTACATGGCCCACAGTGTCTACCACAATGTAGCCCTCAGGGGTTGTTATTACATCAATAGACAGGAGGAAGCCCTTTTGGTTTTCAAACTCCTCTTTCTTTGGCAGGCCTGTCTCTTTCGTCAGTCTCAGCCTGATCAGGAAAACCACAAAAGCAGCCATCCTTTGCAAACAAACTCCAACAAACACAAGATGCAGGCTGCAGGCAAGCAGCGTCCCAGGGAACAAGCCTCCCTGTCTCTGTCCAAAGACCTTCCCTCTTTTGTGTGCTTGATGCTGCCCAGAAAGCTGGTGCTGAGCTGGCAGTTTGTGAAAGGCAGCTCCCCACAGGGGATTCACCTCGCTGAGACCAGAACCATGTGCAGCCTTGCCAGCCCAGCACAGGCTGACATAGCTGGAGCTCATCTGTGTGACTCCTCTGGCCAGCAGCCTGCAAAGGGGCTTGGACAGTTGAGGAAGCAGAGACATTCTTAACTCATCATGTCATTCACGCACTGCCCCACCAGGGGAATCAAAGATCTGTCTGAACTCAGCCTCCTCCCATCTGTGTGTGTGTGATCCTGCCCTCAACTCAACGCATGCTGATTAAAAGCCATTGGACTTGGCACAGAACCAAAGCAGGGGAAGGGCAGCGTCATTCATGATCGCTGGGAGCCCCAGCTCTGGGGTCACTTTTGCAATTCTGAAGATGTGAACTTTAAAGTGGAGAACATCCCTGGCTCCTTAGGCCCCATAGTGTGATGCTGCCAGAGCCACCTTGATGAGTGGTGACTTGGGAGCAGGGGAGGATGCTGTGTTTTACAACAGGAGGCAAAATCCTTTGCTTGGGTGGTTTTGTTTTGTTTCAGTTTAAATGCCCATGTAAACAGAAAAAACCACCAGTGTTAGCCAGAGCCTGGTTAGGAAATAGGGTCACCAACCCTTCAGGATTGCCCTCGAGTCTTTAGAAATTAGATATAAATCTCCAGGAGACTGCTAAGAGTCACCCAGGAAATAAACGATAGGGCATTCATTAAAATAAATATTAAATGTTGAATCTGATTTATACAGTAGTCCAGTGGGATTTTAAAATGTAATAGTCATGTGCATTTGCCTTCCTGATGTAAAGTCTACACACTGTAATCTATAACTGATATATGCAAGCATGCGGGCACATTCAGATTGTGTTGAAGGCACTTTGGCGTTCCAGAAACCTCCTGGAATAGATTCAAACAGAGTTGGCAGCAACCCTATTAGGAAAGTGCTTTGGGATAAGCACACCCATGAAAGTGCTTTGGGATAAGCACACCCATGACTCTGCTGCTGCCCCTTAGGGTTCCCCCCTGTTCCATTCTGACATCCCTGTTCTAGCTGGTCAAGGCGCCTACATCCTGACCTGCAGACCCCTTGCTGCAGCAGTACTACTCCCTTCACTACAGCTCTACCAAGGCCTCAGGGAATTGGCTCAGGCAACAGATTTATTGAAGCTATTGATGTTGGCAAGCCACTGTCCTGACCACAACATGCACAGGCATGACCCATTAAAGGACTCATTACAGCTGCCTGTTGCAAGACTTCTATAGGCTTGGAGAAAAGACAGCAGACTAGATGGGCCACTGCTCTGGTCCAACTGGGCAAGTCTTGCATTTCATGGAAGAAAGGTATGGAGCTAGAATGACTGGAAATGGCTCACTTGCACCTGTGCCTCATGCTGAAGTCACCACGTGCCAGTACTGAGCAAACTGTTCTAGCCAGGGCGAGTTTCCCTTGGACTGTGAAAACTTAAGTGTTCTCAGCTGGCTATTGGTCACCTCAGCCTCAGAGCTGGGCCCATTCAACCCTTTCAAACATCGCCTCATGAGGAAGTGAAGAGACCAAAGCTGACAAGGGGCATTTCCAGGCTTCCCAGGGGATGCAGAGAAGGATTCACAAAGCAAGTGACAAATGTACAGAATGCACGGCCTGGGAGGAGCGGTTGGAGGGACACGCTTGTTTCGTCTAGAAAAGAGAAGCCTCTGAGGGGGACAGAAAAATGGACTTCCAGTTCATAAAAGATTGCTGTAAAGAGCCTGGCACTTGATTGTTCTCTGTGTTGGATAAGAGGTTACATATGCCGAAAGGGAGACGTAGGTTGGAAAGTAGGAGAGGCACTGTAACTGTAAAAGGTAGGAGGTACTGGAACAGGTTACTGAGGGAGGCTGTGGGACCCCATCACTGGAGGGTTTCGAGAATAGGTGAGGCAAAGGTCTGTCAGGATTTTCTGGCATGGTCCATCCCTATAGCTCAGTGATTCTATGGGCCTGTCTACACTTTGTCCACAGTATGCCTGAGTTCACTGCAAAGAAATAAACTCTGCCCGCTCCCTCCAGCTCCACATGTGCTGCAAGTTGAAAAGTGCTGTGTGGTTGCCATTCCAACAGCTGGGATGCTCACCCACGCTGCTCTGTTCAGGGATTCTGGTCTTTCCTCCACTCCCTGGATTCTCAAAGCAGCTCCCTACCAGGGACAGGTTTGCTTCAGGCCTGGGTGCAAAACTGACCTGTGGGCAAAGTGAAGGGAAAGGAGGCAGCAGTGACGGCTTCAGAGCACGAACCCCAGAGGCCTGGCTGAGCCCCCTGGAAATGAGCTCAGCCTAAGAGCTGTGTGGTCTGGTTTTCCTGCAGTCTCTGTTCCCTCTGGCTGTGACGTGCTGTGTTCTGTGTGCAGGGTGTACGTGAGCCGTGTCTACCGGATGAACTGTCACATGTTCAGGGCTCTTTCAGATGGGTGTTGACTGAAGGCAGAGGCTCACAGGGTGTTTTGTTTCCCCCCATGGTGGCTTGATTGAGAACATTTTGCTAAATTATATGTGTGAGTGAATCAGCGTTTGTGGAAGGAAGGCCATCCAAGGGGCAATGGGCCAGCCCCAGAGGCTGATAGGGACAATGGAAAAATCTCCACTGACTTACTGTCCTTTGGATCAGACCCTAGTAGCAGCGCTGAGAGTCAGATGTGAAGGCAGCTGTGAAGTGAGCTTCCCCTCAGTCAGCACCTGCAGCCCCCTGCTATCTCAGTCCTGACCCCACCGCATCTCAGTTAATGCCCCTCCAACCTGAAACCCCCTTGCTCTCATGGCCCTGGGCTCACCACCGAAAGCTCTACCAGTGCCCCTCAGTCTAGACCCACCCACTTGATACTTCTAACCCAGGGGTTCCCGAGAGGCAGCTCTGCCCATGTCTCTTCATCTTGATGAATAAATCCCTCTGTTATCCCAAATCTGGGCACCCCACACACAGATTTTTCTAAATTCCTCAATCCAGATGTACAGCCCTGTGCTACCCCAGCCCTAATCTCCTTATGCCCTGCTCTGTCAGAGCTCTTCTTCTGGACACACAACCTCCTGCTATTTCAGCCCTGGGCTCCCACCCCTGCATCTCTGCTATTGTATTTTAATCCTAGCCAGCAGTCTCTTTCTCCAGCCACTGTGCCTTCTTTAACTGCATTTCTGAGCTAGTCTCCCAGATCTGCTGTTGTGCTTCAGTCTGGAGCTGTACTTCGCCCAGTTTCTTGTGCTCCTGAGTCTCACCAGGTCTCAGGCCTGGGCCATAGCACTGCTACTCTGTCCCCTAGCACTCCTATGAAGTCCAGAGGCCCCAGCCAAGTCAGCGGTTCCCTGCCCCAGCTCATGGCAAAAGAGCTGCTGCACCAAAGAGTTTGCAGTCTAAATTAGTCACCTACTCCTATTCTACTTCCTGTCTCTCACTTCCCACCTGCACACACACAGCCCTGCCCCATGCATCTCATTCCCATTTGGCAGCATCTCCTGCTGTTCCAGTCCTCAGCAACTTGTTCCAGGCCATTGTGATGTTTTGGGAATGTCAACCTAAAGGGATGAGAATGGGAGAGCTTGGACCCAGACTACAAAGACTGTATCAGTATCAGGGCAGGCCCAGGCACTCATGGGAGGACATCTGGTACAGGCAGAGCCGGATTAACGCATAGGCAAACTAAGCACATGCCTAGGGCCCTAAGTGAAGAAGGGGACCAGTTGTGCTTATTTTACATATTATAATTATGGAGTGAAAAAAATATATAAAAATTTCATCTTTGGCTGGGGGCCCACAAGCTCTTCTGCCTAGAACCCACTAAAGGGTTAATGTGACCTTGGGTACAGGCACTCATGCTCAGCCCCATGGGTGCAGGAGGGTGTGGCCAGATGGGCTGGAGGACCTGGCGATTCTTTCTTCCCTCCAAACTAACACATGAGCTATTATCCCCCTGCTTTAGGGCTTCTACTTATTGCTGTAGTGGCCAAGAAGAAATTATTTCCCCCTTTCAGTGCATTACTTTATTTTACTTCTAGGTTCTTCTTCACCTTCCTCTGGTGCATCAGACGTTGATAATGGCTAGCGATGGGTGATTGTCTTGAGTATGTTGGCTCTCCCTGTGGTACTGGCAAACCTCTCAGGTGTCCGCCTGAAACCAATCACTAGATTTGGGGGCAGGAAAGAATTTTTCTTTAGGTCTGATCACAGGAACCATTAGAAGGTTGTTGTCTTCCCCTGTATCATTGGGCCTGGGATACTTCCTAGGATCAATAGGGTGTATTTCATTTAACAAAATCCCTGACATTGCAGTGACCAAGTCATTGGCAGTACCCTGGTCTCTGCTGCTGTCTTGCCATGGCACATCATAGGTGTTGTTTGTACTGACCCCTTCTATGTTTGTCATTGGGCTTTAGAGTGTGCTTTGTGGCGGTGGTGCGTGTTGGGGGTGTATGAGTACCAGAGTGAATGCAGACCCTTGTGGACCCTTTTAAACAAATATTTATGACATAGATGTTGCGATTCTCAGAAGACTGGCCCAAAGAAGCTCCTTCCAGCACTGCATTCCCATGTTAGGCTTGAGGAATTAAAGTCCAGGTGTATGGTTAGTCCCAGAGAAGAAGGCCCCAGATGGGGAAATTCCCTTAAAGCAGAAAGTCACAGAGTTGCATGCTGGGGCAGCAAAGTACTGGGGAAAGCCATTCTGCATCCATCTCGCACAGGCTGCGGTGCAGAGGACGGGCCGATGGTTCAGTGCAGGTGGTGACCCTGAGGCAAATGCTCGAACGGGGTGGGGAGTGCTCAGGCTGCCCTGTGTTACCCGTAATGACAAACAGGTGAGCAGCCGGGCAAAGCCCCAAGGAATGCACAGGCAGCAGCTGCAGGCGCAGAGCCCATTTGGAGTTTGGACGGGACAATTAAGTAAATAGCAAGGCTGGGGCGCAGGATCAAAGTGGAGCAGTACGGGGTTTATTTATTTGGAAAGGCCTGGATTATATTGGCAGATGTGTAAAAAAAGTTTCAAAAACACTGGCTCTGAGTTGAGGTTTCCTGACAGGCAGGTCATTTCTTAAGGGTCACTTTGAGGAGGGGGTGGGGAGAGCATGTGAAGAGGCTGAGAGTGGGGCCACCTCTAGAGGGGTTCTCTTCTGTTCCCTTTTCCTTCCCCAGTTGCTCACAGCCCATTTCACACCCTCCCCAAGTTCATCCTGATCCCTCCTTGGACTCCCCAGGTTCATTTCTGTTTAGGAATCAACAGTGGAGCCCATCTTGATTCATTACTTTGATGATGGAAGGGACCAGTCGATCATCTCAGCCTGAGAAGTCCACCCAGCACCCCGAGTATCACAGAATCATAGAGAAGAGTGGCTGGAAGGGACCTCCAGAGGTCATCTAGTCCAACCCCTTGCCTAAGGTAGGATCATCCAAACCATCCCATACAAATCCATAATCTAAACTCTTCATAAAACTACTGTCAACCCTGAACCTTATGGATCCAGGGCTGATTCCTGAGCTCCAGACCCCTCCACTTGCTGGCTGTTGGTTCTGATCTCACTCTACTGGGGATGCTAATGCTGGATGCAGCTCACCATTAGTCCAGCACTGACTGACCTAAAGGAACCCACGGTGCGAAACAGTGCCAGCCCCCAGCAGCAGTAGACAGTAAACCACACTGGGTGAAGATGGCATCTCCAAGTGCTGCTATAGCAGCAGCCAAGCAACCCCAGGAGATGCTGCTGAGCCCTGTTCTGTGATCTTCCTTCCAGCCAAGGTGTCGTTGCAATGGGATCAGGCTCCTTCATCCACAGCTTGTAAATCATGTGAGGAAATTACTTCCAAGTGGAGGATAAGATGAAGGGAGCTTGGCAGGGGGGACTGCCATTCTAGGATTGCTCCTCTCTTTTTGTCAGCTTGAATACATGTTTAAAATAGACCCGTGGACCTGTCAGCAGTGACAGCATCCTCCCTGATCCCATGGATGCCACCAAGGAGAGAGACCTACTAGTGCTTGGATAAAAAGGCCTGTGAAAATCAGTTCTTTCGTCAATCACCCTCAGAAGCATTTCCCCCAAGAAATTAGGATGTTTCCATGGTGAAGGCAGTGACATCCATGATGGAGTCTTGTAGAACTCTTTGCCACAGGATGTTGTAGAGGCTGATAATTGAACCAACAATGGTTCAAAAGACAATTGGACAAATTCACTAATGCTGTAATATGTCAGAGAAAAGGGGCAGAAGCAGATTGTTATGGACAGGTCCTGCATAAATGTTCTTATCCTTAGCATCCACCCAGTGCCACAGAGACAGGATCCTGGGTTAGACAGGTCTGTGGTTTGACACAGTGTGACATCTCTTATCTTCCTAACAACCCACTAAAAGCACTCAGGTATGTCAGGATTAACAGCAAGACAGGAATATAGTCCAGCCTGCTTCCTGCAGCCCCAGCTGGTCTGACTGGGTGCTAAGACTACGTTACTGAAGACCACAAGCTCCTCGGGGAGGGATAGGAACCTGTCCCCTGCAAAGACGTAATGGTTGATCTGTAAGCACAAGCCTCAGAGTATGGGGTTCCTACATACTCTGCAGTAACAGAGTATGCATGAAATGGCCAGGGATTGAGCTACGGCATGGGAACTGGAGCTTCAAGGGCAGCAGATAGCAGTGGCCCTGCTGGGTAGGAGCAGTGGGAAATAGTCTAATGTGGGAAGTGAAGAGAGTAACAGCTGAATGGTCACATCCAGAGGGGCTGGGAGCTGAGGAACTAGCTTCTGGGTTCAGACTCTGCCCGTTCTTTGAAGGGCTTGGGGGTCAAGGAAGAAGTCATGGGTTATGGACTGAGCACCATCTACTGGGAAGCAAGACTCCTTCCCCAGCAACTTCTGTGCATTCACATCTTGCTATAGGGAGACCTTTCCATCTGCTGCCAGGGCTCTGCAGTCCATGTGACCTCAGCACTTCAACAGGATATTCAGCAGCAGGAAGGGGCAGGGCACGGGCAGGTGGGACTCATTCAGCTCTCAGCTGCAGGTCTTGGCAGGACTTGGCTGGTGGCAGTGATAGCAGGTTCTAGAGTGGACCAGATACTTCTCTGTGTGCTGAGAGCAGTCCCAGGCCCCTTCCACCTGCCTCAGGACACCCACCACTGTCAAGCAGACAGATGCACTTGCATCCTGGACCCTTCCTTCCACCTCCTCTGCTCCCGGGACAAAATACTCCACTTGCCTCTGCTCTCCACTGTTGCATTCACAGTGCAGGTTAAGGGACAGGAAACAAGGTGTTGCCCCAGCTCCTGTGTCCCACCCTTACTGTTGCTCAATGAGGCCAGGGAGGGACAGAGAGGCCAGGGTAGTGAGGGAGGAGCTGTGCATGGTCTGGTGCCAGTGTGGGGCTATGTCTCTCAATGGGGCACACCCCCAGCACTGAGTGACCTTGTTGACTCAGTCAGTCCCAGTACTTGCTGTGAGCTCTGCTGTTCCCTGTAGCCTTTGGCAGGGATTGCAGGCAGTCAGCTCGCAATGCTAGTGCACAGCAGGGCACTGTGGGGTGGGGGCAGGGAGGATGGTCTAGGTATGGGTGCTGGGAGGCCCCAAGGCCCTGGGACACCACTCAGCAGCCCCAGGCTCCCATGTAAGTGAGAACCAGGCCCCTACTGTGCCCAAAGGAACATGCTGTTTTTACCACCTAACCCTGTTGTCCTGCTGAGAGTGCCTGGCACTGAGAGCTAGGCCCAAAGCACTTGGAGCTTGCAGCCTTGGTTTAGTTTAGAACCATCCAGCATCTGCCAGCTCAGGGATTTATCACTCCCTCAAATAAGTCCAGGAACAAGGTTCCTACCCTCAGCAGATGGACATCCAATTCCTAGGGCTGAGGATCCCCAGGCTCATTGCACATAGGCCCCCAAACAGAGGGAGATTATGAGTCTTCCAGTAATTCTAGATGGGACTGGATTTGAATCCACTTCCAGGCTCCTGAGCCCTTCCCTCTCAAGCCTCCCCACAGCTGGTTTCCATCTAGGCTGAGGGAGGGGGTTTCTTAGCCTTCACCATGCTCCCCTCCCTGGACCCACAGCGTGGGGTGGAATCCAGAGTGATTTGGCTGTTGTGTCCAAATCTCCTGTCCTGTGGGTGTTTTCTTTCTATCAGGATCTCACTGAATACCTGTGGCTACCGTCACGCTAATGAGCAAAGCATCCCAGGGCCTCAGCTCCAGCATTCCTGTGCCAGAGAAGAAAGGCGGCAAGATGGGAAGCAGGCAGGCTGTCCCATTTCCCTGTCAGGAGAGGAAATGGCTGAGCAGCACCACACCTCCCCTGTGCTCACAGGCAGGGAACCTGCCCCTTAAACCAACAAACCCAGCAACAGGAGAAAGAGAAAGATAACGGTGCAGAGGGAGACAGCACTCCAGAGAGGAGAGAAATGAGAAATAGGAGCAAGGAGAGAAAAGAAGGGAAAATGGACCAGGAGGAAGGAGAAAGCAGCCATGAGAGAGACAGAAAAATGGGGGAGACAGATGGACAAGCAGAAAAGAGGAGAGGATGGGAGGGTCAGGCTGACAGACAGTTGCAGAATTTGAGATCAAGTGTTTTTCTCTGTGGGTTACAGCTTGAAAAAGAAGTCTCATGGGCCTCACTCCTCTCCACTGCACTCACCCTACCAACCACTGGTGCTGTCTAGCCCTTACTCAGTCCCCACAAATTCTCCTGTCTTCCACCTCTCAGCCCCATCTGTTCCCACACATGCCTCAGTGTCTCTTACAGTGGGGACTTGCACAGGCTAGGGACAGCGCCTGTCAATGCTCACTCTCCTACTAGTGGCCAACAGCCTCACAGTGCCAGGAGGAGGCAGCTGTCCTGGAAGGTCAGGGCTGCAGACAGGGCAAATGAGTCCTTAGGTGACAGGGATCAGTCCCCTAGAGAGTGTAGTAGGGACAGGAAGTAAATGTGGCTGCTGTTTAGGACAGGAAGTGAACCACAGAGGGAATTTAGTGAAAAAGGTATAATGAGGGGGCAGGTAATCAGGACAGCAGCACCAGCCAACTCCTGGGGACAATGTCATAGTGTCTGCAGTAGCTGGGAGCATGGCATTGCATTTCATCTGAAAGGTACCACCTCTAGTGGCATGCTGCCCCTAATGTACTGCTGGGGCAATGGGTCATGATCCATCCAGAGGGAGAAGTGCCATTTACTGCATTTCGAAAACCCTTAACAGCAGCACCTGGAGGATTCCTTATAGGTTAGACCATACCTGATCTTTTTCACCAGAACTAATGTGCATCAGGCTTGTCTATCCACAGACCTCAAAGCATCTTTCAAAAGGGGCTGCCTTTTAATGTCTTCATTCCACATGGGGGGAAACTGAGGCACAGAACGGCAGAGTGACTTGCCCAAGGTAACACAGGGGCAGAGGTGCCAAGAGGTCAGCACCAGAGGAGGGCAAGGCAGAGACACAAAGGGGAAGGACTGTGTTCTCCAGGGCAGGAAATGGTTCAGCTTTGCAAGTGCAGGACCCACCTACTAAGAAAACAAACCCAGGCTAAAAGGCAGCAGAGGCGGAGCAGTCTCCAGCAGCAAGAAAGGAGGGGGATCAGGAAGTGGGCTCCAGCAGTCAGGAATGTGAGCTATGTTCCCAGCTCCTGGGCAGGTGCGCTGCCGCCTTGAAAGCAGCAGGATCGGCTTACGGCCCAGAAAGTTGCATGGAGAGCGTGCAGAGAGGGCAGGAGGGTGCCCTGGGGACTGACCTGGACAGGATTCAGGAGGGAAAAAACTTGAGCAACGAAACAAGGGTCAGCTCAAGTGAGTTACCTTCACAACACCACTCTGAAATGTCTGTGCACCCCCACCCCATCTGGGAGTCAGGAAACTCAGGTCCTCTTCATCTTTGCTTACCTGCCCAGTGCCTCAGTTTTCCCCATCTTTAAAAAGTGAAGAGGAAATATTACTCATCCACCCTGGTAACAGTCTTCAAGATCTATTCATATTAGGTGCTCAGAAGACAACGCTACACTGGTAACTGCAAGATCCCACCTGGACAGCAAGTGGCTTGCAATGTTACACGAAATGCATGAAGCTGTATTGGGATTCTTTGTGAAGCTGTATGTAAGTCACAAGAAAACATGGTTTAATTAAGGACCCCAGCTGACTTCCTGCCCCTGGGGCAGGGGGCTGGACTCGATCTTCTGAGGTACCTTCCAGCCCTAATGTCTATGAAATCTATGAATGATCCAGAATATTCCCACCTCCTCCCTGGAAGTTGAAATGAAAGATTCTTACTGGGAGGATAAAACAGAAGGAATATAGTTTGCGTGTATTTAATTAATAGATTAATTTCCACAGTTATGACCAGGTTGTATTTAAGAAAGGAGTGAGACAGTATTATGTCAGAAGTACGTCAGCCTATAATTTTACATCTGACATTAATATATTTGCATACTGAAATCTAATTGGTTAGATACGAAAAAAAATCACATATGCGAAATGAAAAACACTATTCCCTGTTCATGTCATGGCTCAGAAATTCGACTTGGTCTGACAGCAGCTCACAATGGGATTTTGGCCATCTTTACTTGATATGGATTTTATTAAGAAGGTTGAAGCAAAGAGGGATTGCTCCTGCGATCACAGTGGCACCTGGTAGGACTATATAAATGAGACAAACGGTCTCAGGAATATCAGCATGCAATGTGCTGGCCCAACTCAGCTTGATGATGCTTAGTGCAACACTGCCCGATTCTAACGGTCTGCAGGAGGGGTTGAAACCGATCAAGAGGTCAGAGAGAGGAGGCTGAGGGGGGACCTAGTGGCTGCCTACAAGCTCATCAGGGGAGATCAACAGCAAATAGGCAGAGCCCTTTTCTCCCCTGCACCACCTGGGGTGACGAGGAACAATGGTCATAAGCTGATGGAGAATAGGTTTAGGTTAGAGATCAGAAGGCAGTTAGGGTGGCCAAAATCTGGAACCAGCTTCCCAGGGAAGTGGTCCTTGCCCCTACCTTGGGCAAATTCAAGAGGAGGTTGGACGATCACTTGTCTGGGGTCTTGTGACCCCAGCATTCATTCCTGCCTGTGGCAGGGGGTCAGGCTAGAGGATCTGTTCAGGGCCCTCCTGACCCTAGCTACTATGAAACTATGAAACAACGTGGATCATCCCAAACCTGGCCTTCAATAGGGTCCAGCACTGGAGGCTTCAACGAATGGTGGAAAAAACCTGATAGTGCAGGGGTGGGCAAAATCTGGCCCGGGGGCCAGATGCAGCCCACCAGGCCATTCTATCTGGCCTGCGGGGCCCCTAAAAAGTTTAGAAAATTAATATTTATCTGTACTCAGTAAGCGGCCCTCTGCCCAAAATAATTGCCCGCCCCTGTGATAGTGGATACTGTAATAGGACACCACCCCAGGGGTGGCTATGATGCCCCTGGCGCCCCCTTAGCCCTTGTCCCCTTTAACTCCATCTGAGTAATCTCCCATTCTACTTGCCTCCCATGCCTTGATGCATCTGTATTTAGAAACAGGAGGCTACCCCAGGGCTCTCCAAACAAGATCTTACTCATAAGCACCGATGTCCCTGCTCATCACCTTAAGGGCTAATTATGTGGCCTCCTTTTTTCTTCTTCTAGCCATGCCTAAGCCTTGCAGCTGTTACCAAGTACTCCTCATCTCAGGCCTACCTTCTCTGCCCCTCCTGGGCTCAGGCCTTTGTCTCCTTCCATCTATATCTGGGCACTTTGCCTCTCTTGGCTACTCCTGGGCATAGCTTTGGGTCCCTGGCCCTGTCACTGGGCCCCTGGGCCTGACTCTGTCCCTCTCTGGGTGGCCGTAGGACTTGAGCATGTCAGTCTCCAGCTGTGCACTCCTTGGCCTTTGACCCCTATCCATGGGTCCTGGCTCCACTCCTAGGCCAGTTGAGATTTACAGGCTCCTTAGCCCCAGCAGTCTTTGGCTGTGGCCCCTCCTCAAACTTTGGCCCCCATTTCTGAACCATGGTTCTATTCCTAGGCCAGTTGAGACCTCCAGGCTCCCTGGCCCAGCATTCTCCCAGATGGGTCCCTGACCCCAGGTCTTTCCCCATCATGGCTGTGACCCTGCTCCTTGGCCTTAGTCCCTGTCCCTCAGGCCCTGGCCCTGCTCCTGGGCCAGTTGAGACCTCCACTACCCCTACAGTCTCAATCCCTAAACCTCTAGTCTTGCTTACCCCAGCTCAGATGGTATCAGGAACCTTACTACAAGGTCCTGCTGCTTAGAAGCTCTTCCCTCCACAGCTCTCAGGGCTAGACTACCTACCTAGCTCAAGCGCTGAGTTTATATCCTCCCTAAGTCCAGCCCCTTGCTGGTCAGGTGACTCCCCTAATTGCTCCCTGAGCTTTCCCCCTCTTAAACTGCCAGACATGCTAAGTGCCCAGTCCCAGATACTTATTCCACAACCTATTTCTAACCCTCATTAGTTAGGGACATGAGACCCTTGTCTATTTAACACTGGAAAAGGTTTCTGCAACACTTGACATAGCTCTGCCTGATGCTTGGCTCTACTCAAGTCTGGGATATAATTTTATAGTCACTGTAATCTCGTTATACTGATAGCTGCTGCAGGCTCCTGAACAGCAAAGAAAGGCATTCTGCCCAAGCCAAGACTGAACTGCAGCCCTGGAGGTTTTTGGATTCCTTCTGTTCCATTTATAGAACAGCAGTAAGGCCTGAGATGCAGAATGGAACACAGTGTTGCTTGGAAAAGGCAATGGTTTGTAATACAATGCCTGGCTGTGGCTACCATGAGTTTATCTGCCGCAGATCATGTCAGAGCAAAACCTTCTAAGACACCATCTGGAACTGGTTTAGTCTTCACAAAGTTCTGCATGAAATACCAATTTTCCACCCCTTTAATTTAGTTTATCGAAATTAGGAGAGGAGACTCCCACCTGCCACCACCAATTTCTCTTCAAAGGCAGCTCAGATTTTCAGTTCTCCTATGGAAAATCTGAAGACTTAACAGAGTTGGATCTCAGTGCTGGATGTAGCATGGATGCTGAACTGCTGTTGAGTGGAGGTGATGCAGTTATGCCTGGGTACTAGAGCTTCCTCAAGGCTGTACTAGAGCCAAGGTGATTCAGTCATCTCATTGTGCTGAAGGCTTCCTGATGCTGTGATGTCACTGAACAGCAAGGATGCAATTGTGGAAATCTTTGATTGCTGTGCTGCAAAATAGCAGAGGGAAGGCAGTCAATGCTGGGGGTCCCAGGGGCTATAATTTGGCAGAGGGAATATGGTTGTCTCTCATTGTTGGGGGCTCCTATATACTCTGCAGTAACACAGTGGATGTGATATAGGAATGTCTCAGTGCTGAAAGCAAAGTTCCATGACCTGCTATAATGTACCTGAAGTCAGCTTCAAGATGTAACAAGGGAAGGGTGCCCTGAGCATAAATTTGATAAATCCCACATTTTCCTATGAGAACACCAATTTGTTTCTGAGTTGATTTGCTTGAGTTCATAAGGGGTAACTGGCATGCACTGGAGTGCCATGCATGCTTGTTAAGCATAATAAACCTATGAGTAATATCAGTTCATGTACTGCAACCACCTCTGTTGCTCATCAGCCTTAATTCTGGCCTTTCCTCACTTTTGAATGCCCAACTTTACACCCTTAACTCATCACAGGACATCATATTGCCTCCTGTATCCACCACATGGAGCTCTGTCACCTGAGCTACTAAAGTCAGTGACAGCAGTAGTAGGTTATCATCCTCTGTGTTGACCAGGCCAATGGAGGGGGAGTGGGTTTCTCAGACATTTGACACCAGAGGAAATGTAACACTCAGGAATTTGGCTTCCATCCCTAGGACTGGAGGGAAGTGTGCTCTGATGGTCTCAGCCCCACTGGCCAGAATGTGACTTGGGTTGAGCTCAGGAGCTGGGAATGGTGAAGCAGAAATGGGACTGGGATGGAGATGGGCTGAAGATGGAAGGTATAGAAGGAGTCAGGCTCAGGGAAAAAAGAACAGTCTTAGTCTCCATCTTCCTAGGTTCATCATCCCAGACCCTGTCTCCTCGTTCAGTCAGTCCCAGACCTTCTTCTAGCCTTTGTATCCAAGTCAGTCTCCCCTTCTAGCTCCTCGTGGATCCTCATTCAACCTCAATCTTCTCCTCAACCTCATTCTCCCTGTGACTCCCATCCCATTCTCCTTGCCCAGGCAATATCCATCTCATCCCCTCGTCCTTGCTTCACCCTGTCATACAGGCTTTTTGTCTCGGTCTAGTCCCTTCATCCAGCTTTTGCTCCTTCTGCTTTCAAGTCAGGTTCCTTCCAGCTCAACATGTCTGGCTGCCAGCAGGGAAGCTCTGAGAATACAGAGAAAAGTATCTTGCTCACAGTCCTGAGCATCCCCAGTAGTCCTAGCAATTGTTATCAGCAATGACAGGGAAAGTCCTGCTCAACCTCTTCAGTTCTGAGCTTGGTGACTCACATTCAGTGAGAGGGATAGAGCAGGCTTCATGCAGATAGACTCTTTGGGGTATTTAGCCACTTAACTCTATCAAGACTCTGCTGAGCAAGTGCAAAATAAGAAGTTTCAAAGGATTATAAAACTTAGCTATATTTAAGCATTTTTAATATAAAGAGTAAATGACACTTTTCAGATACCAACATGAATCTCTACCACATTCCAACTTCCTCCTTCCCCCTCCCTCCACCCAAAAACACAAAGGCAAAATAACATTGGCAAAATGTATTTTTCTGCTAACCTTGTTCTCAGAAACAGCTGAAGTTTATGGCTAAATTTATCCTAAAAAATGCAGGCCTCAAGCAGATACATGGCATGGAAAATTTAAAGCTGATTATCAACTGAAAACAGGGTCTAGGCCAGGGGTGGGCAAAATGTGGCCCGGGGGCCGGATGCAGCCCTCCAGGCCATTCTATCTGGCCCACGGGGCCCCTAAAAAATTTAGAAAATTAATATTAATCTGCCCTGGGCTGCCTGTCATGGGGCCCTCAATGGCTTGCCAAAACTCAGTAAGCAGACCTCTGCCCAAAATAATTGCCTGCCCCTGGTCTAGGCAGTGCTACTAATGCTATCCAGATCCATATCTAGATCTCTCCACATCTATGGATCCAGGTATGAATATGTACAAGTCCTAACTCACTTGATGTGTACTAGCTCTATCTGGTTTTGGATGGATTTGGCAATGCCTGTCCTCCCAGGATGGATCTGACTTGTATTTGTATAAGATGAGCAGGGGTTTTGAGGATTAGATTGGCTTGTCTTCCTCTGGGAGGATCTGCATGTGGCTCCAGACAAAGGGATTTTATAAGCGATGTTGCTGGCATAGAGCAACACCAGGACATCAGCCCTTGAAGGAATTGACATTCATTGATCTCTGTGTTGGGATGGGCAAGCCTCAGGCTGGAAGGAGTGGGCTGTTTAATTTACTTGCTGTGTCTTTGGGAAACATTCAGCATGCAGGGACTGTTCTGTGCGCTGCACAAAGGCTTGAGAAGCACAGGACCCTCGTTCTCCTTTCTGACTTCCAGCAAGTCCCTCAGTCTCTTTGTGCTTCTCTTACCTATTCTGGTCAAAGACTTCAAGGGCTACTGTTTCCATCTCCAGATAAATAAAATTCCCATACACACCCAGAAACTACTTCACCATCATCATTGTCATTGTTGTTATTATGCCAAGTTCTAAGGGATGTTGAGGCCACAGAGAGTTCAAAGCCTGTGAACACAAAAGCTTTCATGTATATTTCTGAACTATGGGTGACATTTACACATGCTGTGTCTGGCACAACACAGGAACTGGCACCATGGCATTCAAAACCAGGGTCTGCCTTGCCCCATATCCCATCTCCAACAGGGACCAGTACTGAGTGCTCTAGAAGGATGGTGGAAAAATCCCTGCAATAGGAAGTTAGAGGGATCCTGAGAAAGAATCTTTCTGGCCCCAGCTAGGCAGAGGTCAGCTCATGCCCTGAAGGCAGGAGGAATTAAATCCCACAGAAAGGTCCTGGTTTGGGTTTTTTGTTTAACATCTGAACTATTGTAACTCTGGATCATCCAGTGATCCGCATCAACACCACACCCCTTCTTCAAATCCTACAAAGATGTGGGCACCCTTGTGATCTCAGGGGAAGACATTTCACGGGCATCTGGTGAAAAGAAAACAGGGTTTCCTGCGAAATGCCTTTCGCCCAAGCTGAAGTCACAAAGCGACCAACACAATGGCTTTGCATTAAGTGTTCTGGTGCCCAATGGTCCAATTTATATGTTAGGGTTGGGATGTGGTTGCTTGGCTTGTGTCCATGCTCTGAGCAATCAGATGGCAGGACTCTGCTGGCAGGGGCTGTTCTGTTGTGACTGATAGATTGGGTCTTGTGCTGGGGGAGAGGAATTGAGAACAGTGCATAAAACAAGCAATTTCTCAGAGTAACATCCTGGGAGGGGAGAAATGGAGAAAATCCCCACCTGGGACAGGACAAGCCCAAGCACATTGATTTTACTTGGGGAGTCAATGAAGAGCAGGAGGAGACAACCTGGTTCAGCAAAATGGGCCCCCTGTAGAGCGAGGTGCAGGGATCTAAGGCCATACCCTGCTGAAGAACAAGGGCTGGATCCTGCAGTGAAACTAGTGTCTTCTAGCCCAGGTTTGGATCCTGAAGCAGAGCAGAAGTGCTTATCTCCTATTCAGGTTGGCAGGAATCATAGACACCCATCCCAGAGGTGGAACTCCTTCCTGTGACTCAGGGGTGTCAAAGATCCAGCACACAGTCCAAATCCACCCTGCAGAGTTCCACTATCCAGCCAGCTCCGCGCTGTTCATCCAGCCCATAGACCACTCATTTGGCTCATCAGATGAGTATGACACCCCTGCTTTAACCCAAGCTCACCCCAAGATCTGGGCCAAGTCCATGGCCACGTCCAATGGGACCACAGAGCCCTGGATTTTGTACCAAGCCCTGACCTGTGCTACCCATACCTCTAAGTTCCCTCCCCACCATTAACCCAGTGAGCTGGAGTGAGTGGCTCTGGGGGCTGGACCTGGCAATATCTGATGCCCCTGCTCTGAGCTCTTCTTATAACTCATTGCTCTCTTCCACTGTTATGCCTAGTTGCCTTCTGGGTCCCAGTGCCCAACACTCATCACTACTGACCGTGGTCTTTTGTTCCACACTCCTTCCCCCATGGCTGTAGCTGCTGGTGTTGCTGGTGCAGGTGCATGGTCCCAGCTGCAGAAAAGGGTGCCTCTTGGGACTGGTGGTGAAAAGCAAACAGCTAATCCATGGTGAGGGGAAGGTGTGCTGCCAGACTCCTCCCCCTCATGGGTGGTCTCTTTAGGAAGGGGCTAGGTTTGTGAGGAGGGCCCCTACCAACAAGCATCCCCCAGGTAGAGGATTAGGACCTGCCTTTGTTTTCCCCAGCAAGGACAGGAAGAGCATTTGCTGTTGGCCAGCAAGTGCTTGTCAGGTGCAGAGAGAAAGCGAGATGCAGCCAAGAGCTGGAAGGAGGGAAAGGGAAACATCTCCTGTGGCTCTACTGTGCTTGCCCCCTCCAGGAGGAAGATACTGAATATAAAGTCTGGGTTTTTGGTTGTAGCCATGTTAATCTAAGGACATAGGCAGGCAAGGTTCTTTGAGTAGATGTGGGTGAAGAAGGGTGAAGTAGGGTGACTGAGCCCAAAAGCTTGCCAAGAACCTTTTTCCAACTGCTCAGTTGGTCTAATAAAAGGTATCACGTCTACTCAAAGAACCTTGCCTGACTATAAAGAGGTGCTATGGGGCTGGGATGAGGGAGGAGATTGCCTGTGTTGAGGTGCTAATCCATCAACTTGTCAGCAGCTCGTGGTACCTGTGAGCTGCATCAAGGGCCTGCTGGTTGGTTCGGAAGGTGGAGGGAAAAGCTGGGCACAGAGGGGAGTGGGACACCGCTCCAGCCCTAGATGACTGCCTTCCTGTGGCCCACCCCCATGAGAGCAGCAGCAGGGCAATGCTCT
>NW_005841839.1:5600954-5607307 GCF_000455745.1 Alligator sinensis | reverse complement strand
GCTGAACCCTCACCTGCCCTTCTGGCCTGGGGTTACAGCTAGGTCATCAGCCCAAGCAAAACCAGCCTTAGGGATAATGGTGCCCTAGGCAAACTTGTATTTCCGAATGCCCCCTCACCCCCAGCTCCCTCTCAGTCAGTGGCACTGCTGCAGGCAGAAGCAGGCAGGCAGAGGCATGGGCGAAGTCCAGCAGGGAAGCAGAGAGGCATGGTGCACCAGACAGGCGGGTGGGAAATCACCACTGGTGCTGTGCAGGAGCAAGGCAGGCAGACAGGAGCAGGCGCCACCTGAGCAGCAGCTGGAGGTGGGGGCTGGGCTGGGCACTGCTCCCCCTGCCTGGGGTAAGGACTAGCCAGGGCAGAGCAGGGCAAGAGGAGTGCACTGCTGGGAACTGCTCACACATGTGTGTGTGGCACTCCCCTGACCACAATGCCCTGGGTGCTTGCCCACGTTACCCACCCCTAAGGCTGGCTCTGAGCCCAAGGCAGCAGTGGGTAAGCTGTTTCCAAGGCTGCCCTGGTGAATCAGGTTGGCTGTGGACCAGGCAGCATGCTTTTCATCTCCCCCAGCAAAAGAAAGGCTCCTTAGCCAGGGGAGCACTAAGAAAACCCATGGAGAAGATAAGCCTGGGCACTTGGCTATACATAAAATAACAGGACTTTATTCTTTTCATCCCTGGGTCTTTGCAGCCCCAGTCCCCTGTCAGCACCTGGGGAAACTAAGGCATAGAAAGATGGGGTGTCAACCCCAGTCTTTTGATTCCTCATTTGATGCCTTAGCTGCAGAGCCACATCCCCTTGGCACAGGTCAAGCTTGTTGAAGCTTCACCCGGCAGCAGGTGGGAGATTGGGAGGAAGATCTCTTCATTCTGTCATAGGCTGACTTTACCTAGTCCTGATACAGGTTTCCAACCTGCAGCCAGGGGTGGATATGGGGTACGGTTCCCCTCACTTTACTGCCAGTTGCCTGCTGAGAGCTCAGGTCTTGGCTGCCAGACTCAGGCTCAGCGAGCTCTCTTCCCACGCACCCCGCATTCTGCTGTCCTGGATCAACTACTGCCTGTAGCCATTTAAAAGGGAAGGACAGGCGTGAAACAGTGGCATCCAGATAGAGAAACCTCCAAACACAGGGTCACTGGGAGGGTGGGGGGAGGGTGTATCCTGTGCAGTCATTGATATTGAACATTGTCCCATATTCACAAAATAACGTGGATTGTCACTGGGCTAATATAACAAACACATCTGTTGCCTGGGGTGAGGCCACAGACTCTCCAGACTCTCACTTTTTTTAACCAAGGCTCTGGTTTTGCAGTCTTAAGCTCAGCTGTACTTATTCAAGTAGTCTCCTTGGCTCTAACTCAGGTACTAGAACCAGGCTGATGCAGAGTTTGGGTTAATTTACCCACATTCTTAAAGTGGAGGGCAGACAGGCCACTGACTGCATTACACATGGGTTTGTCCTTTCAAAGATGCACTGTTTAATGAAAAGTGCATTTCATTACATCAGTGCTAGTGTAGAAGAAACTCATTTCAATTTGAAAATGGCTTTTTTCCATTTTATGTTACCTTGTTTTTTCTTTCCAATGGAAATATTTCCCTGCATTTGAGTTGTTTAATTTCCAGTGGGAGCAATATTCCTTTTAAATAAATTTCCTACATTTGATGTAGAAGCACAATAAAAAAAGAAACAACAGCAAGATAAGAGAACAAATTCTTCAACTATCTCTACAATCACAAGAAAGAGCTTCACATAGAATGAAAAGTCTCCTAGTCCATCCTGGAGGTTACTTATCTATAAATACATAAATGGGACACTTTCTGCAAAAAGAAAGTGTTCCTTACAAGCTTCATCTCTGTCAAGTACACCGTGAATAGCTAAGGAAAGGGGTTCTAATAATTCTGAGCCAACAGGAATTCTCTGCAGGTTCAAGAACTTTCACATTCAAGGACTGGGGCCATTGTCAATATATATTAGATTGACTGGTGTTAGAAATTTCCTCTGATTTTTGTCAAGAATATTTTTATTACAAGTCTGGGACCTCAAAAAAAGCCTCACCGTTGTGACTGTCAAATAACGGATGTCAAATAGTAAGTTTGCTGATCTTTCCAGAGCTGTAGCGATTGACAAAAAGTTCTTCAGTCCCACAACCTTTTCCTTGGAAGCTTCTTCAACCCGAACCTTGCAACAGTGCACTAGTGAATGAGAATTTGAAAGTACAATAAAAGAGAAACTGAGGAGGAACCAAAGTGCAAACTATTTGGTTTATTGTCATTCTTCAAGTTGAATTAAATGCATCATGGACCCACAGGGACAGACTTCCATCTTCAGCTCCCTCTGTGCAAAAATGAAGTTTATTTCCTACCTATGGGGACTTTTTACCATCTTGTACCATCTACACTTTTCCCAGAGCCTGATGAAGGGACTTTGCTCCCGAAAGCCTGCAGAAAAGGACAATTTTCTTGCCATTTTCCAGTTGGCCTAATAAAAGGTATCATGGAAGTCACTCATCGTGGTGTCCTGTGACCAGTGGGGTCCCCCAAGGCTCTGTCCTTGGACCCACACTGTTCAACATCTTCATTAATGATGTGGACACTGGAGTCAGAAGCGGACTGGCCAAGTTTGCCGATGACACCAAACTTTGGGGCAAAGCATCCACACCAGAAGACAGGCAGGTTATCCAGGCTGACCTGGACAGGCTCAGCAAGTGGGCGGACGAGAATCTGATGGTGTTCAATGCCGATAAATGCAAGGTTCTCCACCTTGGGAAAAAAAACCCGCAGCATCCTTATAGGCTCGGCAGTGCTATGTTGGCTAGCACTATGGAAGAAAGAGACTTGGGGGTCATCATTGACCACAAGATGAACGTGAGCCTGCAATGCGATGCGGCGGCTAGTAAAGCGACCAAAACGCTGGCTTGCATCCATAGATGCTTCTCAAGCAAATCCCGGGACGTCATTCTCCCCCTGTACTCGGCCTTAGTGAGGCCGCAGCTGGAGTACTGCATCCAGTTTTGGGCTCCACAATTCAAAAAGGATGTGGAGAAGCTTGAGAGAGTCCAGAGAGGAGCCACGCGCATGATCAGAGGTCAGGGAAGCAGACCCTACGATGACAGGCTGAGAGCCCTGGGGCTCTTTAGCCTGGAAAAGTGCAGGCTCAGGGGGGATCTGATGGCCACCTACAAGTTTATCAGGGGTGACCACCAGCATCTGGGGGAACGTTTGTTCACCAGAGCACCCCAAGGGATGACGAGGTCGAACGGTCATAAACTACTTCAAGATCGTTTCAGGCTGGACATAAGGAAGAACTTCTTTACTGTCCGAGCCCCCAAGGTCTGGAACAGCCTGCCACTGGAGGTGGTTCAAGCGCCTTCATTGAACACCTTCAAGAGCAAACTGGATGCTTATCTTGCTGGGATCCTATGACCCCAGCTGACTTCCTGCCCTTTGGGCGGGGGGCTGGACTCGATGATCTTCCGAGGTCCCTTCCAGCCCTGATGCCTATGAAATCTATGAATTTTGGAACCAAGAGTTCTAGTTTTTTGTATGTCTTAATTGTGACAGGAATTTTCAATTTTAAAAGCTGTTTCAGGTTTAGTAACCTACGGCACAGTCTTCTCCTTGCTTTATAAAGCAGTAACATTCTCACTGTTTCCAGCCAGGACAGAATCTGGTTCTTAGGATGATGGTTATTAAAGGGGGCTGCAAGCTTGAATATTAGTTGTAATGATATATTATATTTTGAAATAAGCTTTCCTGGCCTTCCCAGAAAACACATAGCTCAGGTGAGCTCCAGCCATCCTTATCCAGACGTAACCATTTAGTTACTAGATGAGCATAAAATACAGGGCAAAACATGCCTGAAACAATGAAGCTTTTAATATTTTTTAATTTCCTTTACCTTGTGAACACCCCTTTGCAGTACAGTGCCACCTGGTGGTCTCTGCAGGTATCTAGTAGGAAGGAGGGTAAGCAGAGATGTTGAGATGCAGTGAGATTAGGGGTTCTCTGAGTATATAGCACCTGCTCTGCTGGTGTTCATCGTGTTCGTGATACAACTTAACTAAAAGCCTTGCAGGGAAACCTGAGAGGCCTTGCTGCCCCAGGAACATTGCTTTCCTTCTCATCTCCTCCAGCCACCCTCCTTTGCTTGTCACTGTGATACTGAAAGCCCCGACACAAATCTGCTCTCCAGGGGTGAACTCCACCTATACTCAGTCATTTCCTAGTGGTCAGGGGCTCATGAGGTCATTCATTGCTTGTCTCCCCAGTCCAGATCCCTGGTCTTTCCTCTCTTCTTTCTGCACCTTTCTCCAGACTTCTCCCCATTTTCCTTGGCATGTAGTCTACTCCCAGCTCTCAGATCTTTGCACCTAAATTCCTCAGATCTGCCTAGGCAGTAATGAGGCCCAAGCAGCTGTGGGTGAGAGTGTAGGTCAGACCCAGCAGGCACTTTTGGTCCATTGCTTTCCTTCACCTGTGCAACAGTGAATGGAAACAGGAAGTTCATGCTAGTTCAGAGGATCACTCTTGCAAGAAATACAGAGCTCCTCAAGACTCATGCCTCCTCAGAGA
The DNA here is from genome assembly GCF_000455745.1 of Alligator sinensis. Classification (NCBI taxonomy): domain Eukaryota; kingdom Metazoa; phylum Chordata; order Crocodylia; family Alligatoridae; genus Alligator; species Alligator sinensis. Next base: position 5,602,736 of record NW_005841839.1, on the reverse strand, counting down.
GCCATCATCAGCTCAGCTGAATGGGTTTACATTGCGTGCACCTGAGGAGAGCAGAGGGAAAAGGTTTGAGTGGTGTTTATGCTGGCCCTCCTGGCTGGGAGATAAATGGTTCTCAGTGTAACTCAGAGCAGCCTCAAAGCTGCTGTACCTCTGTAGGAATGGCATCACCACCCACAGGCCAGGGTGAGCTGCACATGCCTGTTCCATACTCGCCAGGCTTCTTCCTGCCCTGTCTCTGGCGCTCATGGGGAGTGAGAAGAGGCACAGAGACAAAGCAGATGGGAGCAAAGGAAGTGATGCCAAATAAATCAAGGGGAGGTGGGAATCCCCAGACCCTTTGACAGCTGAGTCAACTAGGGTAGTCTTTGAGCATCTTTTCCTTCTTTGTGGAAGGTCAATGTTGAGGAACAGCTGCAGAGGGCACTAAAGAGTTCCCAGCCGCTACCAGTAGGCCACTGGTGTGGAGAAACTCACACTGCTGGTGTCCCAACTGGCACTGGCAGGCACTCCTGTGTGGGAAATGTAATATTCAACAGTGTTTCTCTCTGCAAGCTGCACTGTACTTGAAGGCACCAAAAGTCAAATGATCCCAGCTTCTCCCAGTTTCCCACTCCCCCTTTTCACTTGGTCCCACATCACTTCCCCAATGTCCCAAACAAGACTTCCAGCTGCCCCTTGGGGTCTCTCCACACGTTCCCTCCCAAGCTCACTTCCCCTGCCATCCTGCACCTTTGCCTCTCCTTCTCTCCCTTGGCTAGGTCCCCAGCTGAGCAGGTGTGCGCCCATTCCCAAGCCCCCACCGCTCCTTTCTCTCTAGTTTTCTTTAATTAGATGACAGAGAATGCACCCTTTTGAGGCTGATAATGGATTCCTTGCATCCCTGACATTGCTGGGCTGCCTCACTGTAACCCTATTCCAGTTAAAAGCCTTATCTGATGAGCCAACACCACTGGGCCTCCTCCCCACACCACACCTGCAAGGCTTGGCCTGGCTGCCATCACTGACAACGCTTGGATGATGCTCAGTGGCTTTTTCAATTACACAATGTGATGATTAACTGAGGGGAGCAGGAGAAACCTGGGCTGTTTAGGAGCCTTTGCATGACAAGTCCAGCTCAATGGATAAACTGCAAAGAAGGCTTCCTTTCTTGTCACTGTAGATAAGAGCCATAACACATCTCTCTGTTGTCCACAGATCTCAAAGCACTTCACAAAAGCTGGTGATACCCACCCCAGGTGGGTAGGGCAGTCTCACACCTGAAACTGCTCTGCTCCCCGTTAGTGGGTGGAGGCATAAGTCACATGAGTCTTGAAAGTGGAGGTGGGGGGGAGGAGTTTTAAGTTAGGAAATCATGAGGTGAGAAACACCAAGTTCAAAAACAGACGCAAGTCCAAGATTCTTTGCTACTGAGGGAAATTAGTTGGAGTTGGGGATTTTGGCTGGAGTCTGTTACAAAGACAGAAAGGAACTGACTTCTGGTTCCACGTGCAGATCTCAAAGAAATTTTACTGGTTTCTCACCTCAGGATTGTAGCATGAGGCTATTACGAGGCAATGCCCTATGCAGTACTAGTGGACGGTAGGGCTGCACAAAGCTTCGGGTGCTGATTCGATTTGGAGGAGATTCGGCCTGATTAGGTGGCCAAATTTCCAAATCTGAATCGAATCAGGAGACCAATTAAAAGGTCTGAATTGATTTCATAGTTTCATAGTTTCATAGTTTTAGGGTCGGAAGGGACCTAATAGATCTTCTAGCCCGACCCCCCGCCAGGGCGGGAGAACA
>NW_005841839.1:5583907-5599104 GCF_000455745.1 Alligator sinensis | reverse complement strand
CCACCCCACCCCCGTCAGGCAGCAGCCGGTGAGTGCAGGCTTTTTTTTAAAGTGCTGGGCGCTGGGAGAGCAGGTGGGGCAGCCATTGAGAGCGGGCAGGAGATGGGGCCGATTCGGAGATTCAGCCAATTCGGCTATAGCCAAATCTCCAAATCAAATTCAGCTGAATTGATTCGGGATAGTGATTCGAATCACCAAATAAAATCACTGTCCCCCAAATTGGCCGAATCCAAATTGGAAGCGAATACTAGCTGCTTCTCACAGGTCTAGTGGATGGGGTACTGGATGGGAAATCACCAAATAAAATCACTGTCCCCCAAATTGGCCGAATCCAAATTGGAAGCGAATACTAGCTGCTTCTCACAGGTCTAGTGGATGGTGTACTGGATTGGAACCCTGTGGAGTTTGGTTCTGTCACCAGGCTGCTGTGTTGGGCAAATTGCTTCACCTTTCTGTGTGTTGGTTACTTTGTCTCTACAATGAAAGTGGATATATTTGCCCAGAAATGGGTATAAAGGGGTCTTATTTGCTTGGTAGGCCAAACCCTGAAGTCTTTCCTTACCGGTTACTCATTCCTTAGACAATATTCCTATTAAATTCCCATTACTGAGTGAAGATAAAACTAAAGCTTTGCACAGGTGCCTGGATTTGTCCCATGATGATCATTTGGACATTCCCTAGTCTTCCTAAATGAACATAAGCCTTTGGTCTCCTCAAAGCTGTGATTGCAAATCACGCCTTTCCTCTTCGATTCCTGTGCTTGTGTGCATCATGCTCTGCAGGGGTCTATTTACCCACAGCATATGGCTTAGTTTGCTTAGAAAGCTCTTCTGTGAGGCAGGCAGCAGTAATTCTCTTCTGCTTACCAGACTCACAGGCTGTAGGTTATATTGCGGAACCAGTAAAAGTTATTTCAGCATGTACTTGTGTGGTCTGAGTCGTTAGTGAGCCTTGCGATAACTTGACTGCAAGCAGCAATGCGTTAGGGGTTTGAACTGCTTTGTCCCCTTCCATTCTGCCTAGTTCTCCCCAGAAACCACAGGAGTGTGAGACACCCCAACATTTTCTCTTTAAAACTCAGTGACAACTATCAGTGACCAAAATAACAGGCCCCAATAAGGGCTGAGTGTTATCAATCACTATTATGACTGCATTAAAGTATCATTTTAAATCAATTTCTTTTACCATGCAGATTTATTTCCACACTCCTGTGTTATTTTTTCATTCAATCATTTTTCAGACAACTTTGTTTTTCCTTGGACTTTTTTCAATGTTAACGAATGGGGTCGGAGCGAATATTCATTTTCACGGTTCCAGCTCATTGAGAACAATAATGGCAGTAAACAGAGGGCATCATTGCTTAGGAATGTAAAACATTTGCTTGTGGTTGAAATTACTAATTTATTTATTTATTTAGTTATTTTACAGGCAAGATTATATATATTTTAGGGACTTTTAAGGACAAGCTGATTTTCCCCCTCATCTTTTTTATGGATGAACCATAAATTTTACAGATGGTGGATTGCTCTGTCAGTGCCACAGGAGCCCAGCTGATCATTGGACATCAGTCTGCAAGCTCATGGGAAGCTGTTTTCCAAGAGAGGGGCCTGAGCTACAAAATTTGATTTGGCATCCAGGATTCTCAGAAGTCAGGTGGTGTCTGGATCCCAGCCTGAAGCCCAGGCCTGTCTTTCCTTATTCTCAATTCTCTTTCTTTTTCCTGGAAAAAAATAAACTAGCCGTTTAGGGTCAGCTAACAGCTGGCATAAGTCAGTGCATGTTAGCTCCACCATTTTATAACCAGCTGAGCATCTGGGCATTATTGCTTGGGGGATGGCAAAGTGAATTCCACTGAAATGTCATCTAGTTGGTCAATGAAGGATCCCATTTGCTGAGAGAAATTCTCTAGTGGCATAGGGCTGTCATAAAACTCCTGTATCAACCCCTCCCAGAGGCTACCCTCCCAGAGGGTGTGATGAGGGGAAGGACGAGCAGCTGGGATGTCCTTCCACTCTGTGGACCCCTGACAACGTAAGAAAAAGCAAAAGTCACCTGAGCTGTGCCGAGCACAGGTTGACTGGTCCAGAGGTTCTGGGCTCAGCAGAAAAAGGGGAAGGGGAGTTACGTGAAGAGTCCCCCCCTTCAGATTCCTCCTTCTCCTCCCCCTAGCTCCTTTTAATTCTTACTCCTGACAACACCCATGTTGAAGCCCCAGAGAGGCTCCCAATTCAGCTTTAAGGGCCGCTCCAAGCATCCAACTCAGTGCAGCATTTCTCTTTGAAGTTTATCATGAAACAAAGTAGGAGTTGGTGCTCATGGCTGAGGGGCCTGGTGGCCAAATGTTGAATGCCTTCCCCTTGGTGCAAGTTGAATCAGTCCAGAGGATCAAGAGCTCCGTATATGAGAGCAAGGCCTCTGAAGACCAGGGCAGGAGTGGGTTTTACTGACATAAAAGCTATGGGACTAGGGAAGTTCTGAGGATGCCACCCCTCCCTCTCCAGGTCCCCCACTGCAGCCCTTACTCTTCTGGCCAAGACTCTTGTGATCCCATTAACCTCGGCCTGAGCAAAGTGAGAGTGGCTGAAAAGTATTGCTGCTGGGATCCCACTAGGATGGAGTCATTTCAAATCCACTCGCCAAGACTGCAAAAGGCCCAAGGTCAAAGCTGTCTGGGAAAAGCTGAAGGGCTCCTTTGCGCTAAGCGGAGCAAAAGGCAACAATGTGAAAGAAGAGCAGACTGTATCATGTGCTCAATTCTGGTGAAGGCCAAAAGTCACAGCTAGACCTGATTGGCTCATCCACATCTCGTGCCACTCAGGGCAATGGCTAGTGGAGCACAGTCCCAACCCTGGAACTGATCTCCTGGAAGGACGCACCATCACCCAGTACTGCCATAACAACTCGGCATTTTCTCATCTGTTTTGTGTTCAGCATCCCCCTGATCTCAGCTTCCTCAAAAAAGAAGAGCCTAGCAAAAAGCTGGCTGAGGGGTTCAGTGCGTGGCTTTACTATTTAAGATACGAGAGCAAAAGGTTCTGTTTCATTTCCTCTCAGAGAGAGAGAGAGACAGACTTCCTTAACACGCCAACCCCCAAGGCACACATCCTACATCTAGGCCAGCAATTGCTGTATCTGCACACCATCCTGTTACAATAATAATCACAGCTCTGTCTCTTGCTCCTGATGGACGGTTTCCCATCCATCAGCACAGCCAGGCAGACAAGCACTCCTTGACCTTACACATCAGGCAAACATCCCAAAAGAAAACACAACTATAATTTCATGGGAGCAGCTGTGTTTTCCCCTTTTGGATTATTTTTGCAGATTTCATTCCCAAAAGTGGCTGTTCATTATGAAGCTGAATGCAAATGCTCGGACCTTTCTTCCCACTTGCCTCTTCCTCCAATTTCTCTATGAAGGAATGACGATGCCTCTGCAGATTCTGGGGTAGCACAGGAGTCAGGGTGTTTGCATTATGAGAGTGAGGCTTTACCTGAGAGGGAATTAGATAGGGTGATAGGATCTGCTGGTGGGGCGGGGGTGTGATCCTTGATCTACAGCAATCTGCCACAGAGGGATGGGACCCCTAATCCATGTGGATCCTACAGCAACCAAGTAACTTGGAGGAAGGGAAATCATGAAGGAATATAACAAAAAGGCCCTAAACTACAGACTGGGCCAAGATGTAAAACTGCTCAGACATTTGCCTTATTTGCTTATTCAGTTGGATTCCAAGTCAAGGTGTTTTTTATCTCCTTTCAGTGGCTTTTCATACAGGCCATGTGCCAATAGGTGCATTGGGTCATCAGACTGTGTGCTGCAGTAACATTAAATAATGTAACAAAAAGATGGGATTAGAAAAAAATGCATACTCAGGGGGAAGTTCCCTTTTTGAATTTAAAGACCCAGCCATCTTCATTCATACTCCGCAGCCTCCACACCCCATATTTTTGGGAATATGCTACCCTGAATTTCCCTCTTCATGATCATAGCTGTTTGGCTCCTGTTCCTCCATGTTTGTTTTCTTTAAGGGTGAGGTACTGGGTGTCTCCTGTCCATTCGGGGCAATCACTGTGGTGTCTGAGCACCCTTTAACTAAGGTGGGGCAACCAGGGCAGCATCAACTTGGGGGGAGAAGGGGCTGAAAAATAACATCTGCTGCCACAGCCACAAGTCACTGCAGCCCCTGTGTGCTGCATTGCTCTGGGTACCCAGCTGCCCTGTTATGCCTCTGCCCTCTGTATTTAATGCATTTATCCTCCTAATGCCCATGTGAAATAGGGCAGAATCACTATCCTCACTTGACAGAGGGAGAAGTGATGCATAGGGAAATGAAGGGCTTCTGTGCATTACAGGACTTCTATGGGCTGAAGTCCTAATGGCAAATGCAGAGAATCCACCAGATGTAGACACCTGCATGACCTCTCCTGGAACCGCATGGCTCCACTACAACAGCTGTGTTAGCAAGGTGTGCAGCAATCTTGGGGAAGTGCTTGCTGACAGAAAACACAGGTATATCCAGTGGTGTAACTGTGGCAGGGTGACAAGGTAGTCCCCCCTAGGTGCCAGTTTAGAGGGGTGCAGAAAAAACAGCTGCTACCGCAGCCACATGATCAGGTCAATGGCACAGTGAGAGCCAGAAGTCATGGCTGTAGCTGTGCATGTGGCTGACTCCCCATTGTTCTTGCCATTACACCTGGGCCACTCTGCTCTGGTGGAGTCTCACAGCCCCTTGGGCTGGTAGCACACCTATGCAAGGTACAGGGCAGCAGGCTATCAGAGGTGCTGGATGCTGTCTAAGTGGTTTTTGGCACTATGTCTGTGTGAATGCAGTGAGAAAGGTGGCGGACTGAAATCTTGAGGCACTGGAACCACCAAGCATGGACAACTACAGTGTAAGCTTTTCTCACCCTTCCACTATATGCCAATCTTGAGCTGAAACAACCTCCATGAAGGGAAGAGAGCAGCTTTCAGTTCTCAGCCTCTCTAATGTGATGCTAACCAGGAGGTCAATTAGGGCCATACCCAGTTTTACCCACTGGGTATCCAAGTGGTGCCTAAGCACTTGAGCGTCTACATGGGACCCTATTCCACACTGCTTAAATCCCTAACGAACCATAAATGTGAAAGGCAGATGCGTCCTTCTCCTCGTCCTCACCTAATTTTTTGTGACTTAGTCTGAAGGCTGAGATGCAGACATGCTAACAGTTTTTCAGGGATTCAAGTAAGAGAATAGGATCACACTCAGATGCCCAAGTGCCATTTACATATGTAATAGATGGAATAGGATCTGGTCCTTAACATCCAGTTTGCTGGCAGTTTTGGGAATGCAGGCTCCACTCTCTTAAGCAGCAGTTCTAAATGACAACCTTGCAGCTAGATATGAATCAATGATACAGGAAAAGGAGACAGAGTTCCTGCATTTAGACTGAGCATCCTAACCACCAGATCACATCAGCTTGTGTCTGTATAATGCTGAAAATAATGTTGTATGATTGGCCTCAAGCCATCATGCAGCTTTGGAAAAAATGGGTTTAAGCAACCAGTCTTGGTCAGAAACATCCCTTGGTCCCTTTTCATCCTATTCCAAAATCTATGAAACCAACCTCAAAAGACATCATTTCTGATCTGTGTACTCCCTGCCCTAAACCCAAGTTGGCCACCTACTATGTATGGTGAAGGTTTAACCAAAGCACAGAAAAGATCAAATATCTCTACAGCCTTGCCCCAGCATATGCATTGTCTCTTATGTGAGAGAGCTTGTCTTGGCAGCCAAACTGAGAACAAGGCAAAGAAGGGAAAGAAAAACAGAGCCTACCCATCCTGGAGACAATGACGTGGTGCAGAGGGTGAAGCCACAGTGGCAAGGGGTTCGGTAAGCCCGAGTGGATGCCCTACAGGCCTTTCACCCCTGGTGGCTGTAGTTCCAATGTGACCAATGCAGTTAGTTTGATTTATCAGTATTATGTCCTCATTCTCCTCTCCAGCGGATGTGTCCCTGAAGTTTGGTGGTACTGGCAATATCTGCTGAGAAGAGACCAAAATGCGGGGATGCAGAGGGTTCATGTGAGGAGCCTTTGTAGAGCCATGTGGGAGTCATAGATGAGATGGCACAGGGGGTGAAAGCCAGAATGAAGGAACCTTGGCATAGGGGTGAGGGAGCTCAAGGGTAGGTTGCTGTATGACATGGCTGAAAGCACTGACTAGCTGGGAGGAAGAAAGGAGAGCAAGGAGGGGAGCATGCATCGTGCTGGCCAATACTAGCCAGGCTACTGGCCCCTTCAATTTAATGAAAACTAAAACTTCCCAAAAATCAATGAACCAGTGTCTCCAGTTACCTTCAAACTGTGGGACTTCAACTCTTTGGTTAGCTGGAATTGTGAGAGGTGTTGGCCCTGAATAGAGATGGAAATGCAGCCCCAGGGCAGGGAAAAGTGCACACAATACATCACAGCTGGGACTTGTTCCAGGCCAGGGCGATGCCAGTACATGATGTTTGGAGGAAGAAACAAAATCTCAAGCTGTGTTGCGGCCCTGTCAAGCTGCTCTGAGCTAAGTCCAAAGGTCCAAACACCCTTGGACTTTGGGACCACGTCAGAGCGCTTCTAGTTAGGGCCATGTTGAGAGTGGAGCCAAAATCCTGATTCCCAGCACTTCAGAGACTCAGGGAAGTTCCAGATCTGGATCTGCACGTGAAGGCTCCTCCCAAGCACTCTGCAGACAAGGAACATCCAAACCTCTCAGTACTCTTAACATGACCCTTACAACTTTCACACTTCTCTCTCCCCACCTCCTGTGTTCACACATTGCGAGCACTTGACAGCAGATCCTTCCAAAAATCTGTTCTTCTTGGAGGCCGACTCCCCCAGCTGCAGCAGCCCAGTGGTGCTCTGGGAGACCATCCATATCACAAGAAGGAGCCTGGGCTGGTTTTTATGACCTTTGAAATTACTGACACCAGGAAAGGTTTTTGAGAGCATAAAGCTGCAGTGCATATGTGACCAGGGCCAGGGGAAGGGACTTATTGTTAATTCTAGGCAAAATGCAGTTTTGGACAACTTGGTAAAATCACCTTCAATTAAGGGACATGAAAAGGGATCAAAGGCAGAGCTGATTGACAGGGCAAGGAGGTCCAGTCCAGGGAGAGGGGAGAGGGGAACGGGAGGCCTTGTTTTAGATGGGAGAATTTTTAACCATCAAAACAGAACCTTGAAGAGTTGTGGCTACAATCAAATCAACCCCAGAGTCCCTTTGCTTCCCTCTCCCTGCTCCCCTTTACACTGATCCTCTGGTTCTCCAACACCCTTGTGGGATGACTAACCAGTCTCAGTGACCCCACAGTTTCAGGACACACTGTGCATGCCATTGAGCTGTATTCATTTAATGACATTAATTAATTTCAATGTGCACTCGTGTTCCCTACAGATGTCAGCCACTAGCTCACATGATGAAAGGCCTCTGCTACTCCCGCCCCAGTACCACCCACACAGCCTTTGCCTTCCTTGGAAAGGTTCCCATCGCTATCAGCAAGCCCATTCACGGACCTTCAGCCTGAAGGCCAAATGGTCTGCTGCTGCTGCACCTGCACTATGCCTCTGTCTCACCTCAGCTGAGATCCTACTTGTTTCTGTTATGGGAAAAGAAGTCCAGAAATGCAGGAACCCCTCTGGTGAAAGGAGCTTGTGTTATGAGGCCCTTGACTGTGCTGCTTCCACTGAAGGATGGCTCATTTTTATAGCACAGCATCCCCTAATGCCATGAGGGCTAGAGGCTTCCTCTCTGCTATAGTATAGAGGCAGGGAGATCGAGGACAAATCAGTCAGCCAATCCAGTAGTGTAATTAGGGGTGGAGAACAAGGACATCAGCCTTGGGCACCAATCTTGAGGAGGCACAAGAATGGTGGTTGCTGCCACTGTTGCCACCAGCCCAGCCAATATAGCTGCCACCTAGGGAGAAGAAGCTGCTTGCTATGCTTCTGAGCTGGCCTTAACCTATGTGCCACCACATTATTATTTTGTACTATCCATTCTTGATTTGCTTCACTCTTTGCTTTAATATCAATTCAGGGGTCAAGCACCAAGCAAGAATCAGATCCAGAGCTGTAGTCACTGGCTCAAGGCACCCAGGATACGTATTAGATAAGAGGCAAGATCCAGAGTTATAGTCACCTGGCTCAAGGAGAGGTGACACTGAGTGGACTGCCAAGTAACTGCTCATGTGCTGTGACCTGTGGGCATCAAGGACAGGATAGTCAATCAGGTCCCAGGTCAAAAGGATGAGATGAAGGTGAATCCTCCTAAATTGTGTCTCTAAGGATAAGTCATAGCATTTGCCCAGTGTGGCTCCTAATTACAAGGAAGGAACAAAGTCTATTCTAGTAGCTGGCCCATGCTCCAGGCAGGTGGTGGGATCTGGGCCACACTGGGGAAGTAGTGACACAGCCAGGTCTCCATCTGGGAATCAATGGAGCATAGGTTGGAGCAGGCAATTCCATCTGTTGAATGGGCTCCGCAGCAGTAGGCCAACTGCGCGAGGCAGTGGCCTGGCTTGAGCTTTTCTACTTTCCAAGAGTGAGTCAGTCTACAGCAGTGTCCACATACCACATGTTAATTGTGTCTGTACCTCAGGTCACAAGGGCTCTTTGTGACCTCTTCATCCCTTCCCTGGGAGTCCACACAGGGCCAGCCACCAGCCAAGTTTAGCATTCTCTCCCCTGTCCTAACATGGAGGAACTCAAGGGAGGTAACAGAGGCAAGGTCCTGACAACATTAGAAACCCCAAAGCTCCTTTGATGAGATATACTGCCCTGATCCCAGTGTCTTGATCTAATCCCAGCATTCTGACTCTCTCTTCCTCTCAGGCATCTCCAGCAGAGGAAACTACTGCTCATTTTAGCCCCAAAACTACTGTAGAATATTGCCAGTGCAGAATACCTTCTGCAGTCCACCTCCGAAACTCCTGCGTTTCAGCTGGGTATGTGTGCGCTTCTAGGCAACCAAACTATACATCTACATTTGATAGATACATGGACCTAAGAAAGAACACTGGATGGCTGAGACTTTAAAAATGAACATATATGATTTAGCTCCGAAGTTTATAAGTTTACATTAAAACCAATGGAAGTTGCTCAGCAATCAGTGCTTTTGATAACTGGGTCACTCAGTTAGTTGTCAGATCATGAATTTATGACTTGATACTTACTTTTTAAAGTCCTGGTGTACAGCTTTAAAAATGTAGGCATTTAAACTCCACAAGATCATGGGCTGGAGCCACTAGGGTGATACCAGTAGTGTAATTACAAATGATGGCTTATTAGAATACCTTCCATCCCATACCTTCTCCACAACAACCCTCAGGGGACACCTGCCTAGCTTCCTACACTATTTGCTTCTTGTCAGCAGTTAGATTAGGCAGCAAAGTACCAAGTACAGCACCCAGCAGCCTAGAAACACAGCATCTGGTGAGACCACAGACAGAAGCTAGGGATCACTGCCCTGGGGACATTTGCATTTTGCAAAAACTTGTGCACATTCCTGAAGGAGATCCCAGTGAGTGCAGATGTGTGGCTTACATACTCAGTAGCCAGAGGTGGGGAAGGAAGAAGAGAGGGTACAGCACTCAAAGGGTTAAAGGTGTCCCTCCAATGGGGCTTGTGCTGTGTGCCAATCCTCAAAGCCATGTGTTTGAAATCCTTTCTGCTATCTCCTGAAAATATTTACAGTACACGCAGATAAATTAGCTGTAGTGCTTATTACGTCTCCCTGGAAATATATACAGCAGTTAAAGATGTTTAAAAAAAATACCCCAAGCCGTCTCTTTACTATATCTGGAAGATATTTCACAGTGAGGGGAATTTACAGGGCAGGGTGGTGGGGGATCACATTTATTTTCACTCGAGTAGAGAAAGTTAAAGGACCCTTCACTGAAGTTTATTTTCATCTTTTCTTGCAAGACAGGGCCAAGGATTCGCTTAGAAGAAGATAAGAGTCTTGCTTTCCTGCCTGCTTTTTTCCTTTCTCCAACGCTCAGTCTGAGCTGTCAGAGAGCAGTAACAGTGTCTCAAGCTAATGGGCATTCAAGGCCCTAACAAAAGTCTTGCCTGCATTCAGGAATAGCTCCAGCTGGTGCTGAGTACAAGCCCTGCCTTGTACTTGTCTAACTGCATAGGGTCAGTACTGGTGCTAAACATACCAAGGTAACAAGCTAAAGACACAGAGTCCTGGCCCCTAATCACTAAACTGGGACTATACCCAAGCTGACACAAGAACCATGGGTACTACACCAGCTGAGATTGCCATGCAGGTGAGGTGCTGCTATTGCAAAGCACTTACATCATGGAAAGGACTCTAGATGGTTGTCTTGAAGGCACATCTGCCAGCCAGCCTTGAGCAAGTAGCATCTTGGTCCTAGCTCAGGAAGTGAATTAACTGTCCTGCCTTAAACCTTTCTTTTCTGAGGAAGGTTATAAAGAAGGCTGTGGCAGAGCAATGCCAAATTTTCCTCATTTCTAAGATCCTACTAAGGTGTCAGGTGTTTACCATGGAAATGGTGTGAGCTGGCAGCTCTGGTCTGTTACTCACCCTTGTGACTGACTAAGTCAAGGTGTCCATGGAGGTTTTTTATTAGTTCTATCAGCAGCTTCTGAGATGATAGAGCAGGAGGTACTGATTGCCAACCTGTGGGATCTGGTAGATGTCCACAGTGACTCCCTATACTCCTGTCTGAGGGGTCTCAGCTGAGGTGTTGGGTAGTTGGAAGATGCCAACTACCCAACACCTCCCTTCTGGTCAGGATCTGTGTGCGAGGTCACAAGCAGTGGTGGTGCAGTACCATGCCCTGCAATGCAAACTGAAATGCCCATGGCACTCTGCTGCATGTCTCCCTCTCATCAGATTCAGGCGGAGAGTTCCCAGTGCCCACTGAAGAGAGCAGCCTGGATAAGAACAAACTTGGTGGAGGTTCCATCCAGATACAGCTGGGATGGTGTTGATGATAGGGGAGAAATAGTGACATTTCTGGGCTCTGTGATGTTTCCATCTGCCAGTCTCAGGTAGCCTCAAATGCATTTGGCTTCCCAACAAAGGGTTTTTCTTTCCACATTTTCATTTGCTGTTGGCAAAGAGATTTCAAGATCTTCCTTGCTCTTCCAGACAGGAGGTGACACAGCTGTGGATGGCTGTAAGAAAGGCTGAAACCTCTTTGTTACAGGCACAGAAAAAAGCACAGCTCATCTCCATGCATTGACCCTGCTTCCAGGTGTAGTTCAAGGTTGGCATTAATCAATTAAATTAGTTTAGCAGCAAGACTGTCATGGCAACCACAGAACCTCCCCACTTGGCAATGCACCATAACCCAAGTGAGCTTGCCTTTAGGCCATGGTTCAAAGCTCACCATTTTCACAGAGTCCACAATAACCAGGGCATTTCCTTCCCTGGTTAGGGGAAGGGGCATAGTTCTGCCTGCAGCCCACGTGGGCAGAGGAATGGGGATGCCTGGTGTGACAATATATGCTCTGATGCAATTCCAAAGCACACTCTATAGTGCTAAGTAGTGAAGAGAAGAGGCTGTTTAGAATCTGTTTAGTGTATATGTAAGTGCTCAGATACCATAGTGTAAAGCACAGGATGGATGGCTTTCTTTAGGACAGACATTCTTCTGCAGACAAAACTGCACCTCCACAGCCCATTCAATCGTCAACCTTCCTGCTAACGTTGATGTGCATAATGACATTGCATGTGGTGTTAGCACCTCTCCACAGTGAATTATATCTGGAAATTTCACAACTCCTTTTCTTTAAGTCTCTGAAACTCCATGAGATATCCAAGACATTTTGTCCCTACCTCTCAGCACTGAATTGGAAGCAGAGATCCCAAAGGCAAAGACTTTGGGGACTTAGTAATTCCCCTGGCCAGTCCATTCCCCTTTCTTGTTTTGAAATTAATCTCTCATGTTATTTGAATGAAAGCAGTCTAAAAAGAGGCAATCAATGCTTTTCCCAAAATAAAGCCAGAGCCATACTTATAAACATATAAATCATTTCTCATTTTTAGATTCAATACAAGATGTTGTTTCTCCTTAAAGATTAAAGGAGGGAAGGAAAAGCATTATGAAGTTTTATATAAACTGAACACATGCACTGAGTCTGTGAAATGGAACAAATTGTTCTCACAACGTGAGATGATAGCAAGAGCCCAAAAAGAATGGAAGGATTTGATTGGCTGAGAGCAAATCACGATTTACAAGGTGACTTTATTCTAACAAAAGTAAGTGACATCTTACTACATAAGACAGCAAAAAGTCATCTTGACAGTGAGAAATCAGACTGGATGTGTTACATGTACAACTGTTACTACTGTTATTTACATAACTGTAGCAGCTACAGGCTCCAGCTAAAATCACAAGGCCTCAAAGAATTTAGAGTCTAAACAGGCAAGACACACAATGGGAGTATTATTATGCCCATGTACAAATGAGGGAACTGAGGCATAGACTTGCTCCAGATCAATACAGAAGCAGGGCTGGTCCAAGGGTAATTGGCGCCCTAGAGCATACCGCTGGCAACATCATCCGAAAAGACGAACCCCTACTCCTATATCATCTTAGAGCTCATGACACTAACTTCTTACACCTTCCTTCTCCCTTCCAACCACCCCTTTTAAAATCTAAATCACCCTAGCTTTTATCAGTTGCATTTAAAATTGTCCCTGTTGCATTTAAGATTTCGTCAAGAGTAAGACATTTTAGAGTGGGAGTAGGGGATCCTCTTTTAGGATGATGTTGCCAGTGGTATGCTCTTGTCATAAGTCCGCTTGAGAGTTGAAAAGGTAGGAGTCGCAATTCTAGTGATCTTTCCTCTGAGATCTTTTCAGAGGTCTTTCTCCCCTTACTGAACCAAAGGTCTTACACCAAGGTGGAGCTGTAGCTGACCAGGGCTGTTATTTAAAATGATGTACCTGTTATTTTGTTTTGCATATCATTTTGGCACCCCCCCCCCAAATTTTGGCACCCTAGGCAATCACCTAGTTCACCTAATGGTTGGACCAGCCCTGAACAGAAGCATAAGGCAGAAGAGATGTGAAATCAGTCATCACCTAGAGTTTAAGCACACACTCCTCTTTTGAATGCTGAAATGTTCCTTCTCTGGCAATAACCAGATTTAAAGAAGGGGCCTTTAATAAATTTTTCTTGGTGCCTGTCTCTATACAGGGGCAAGTAAAATTGATACAAGCTGGCCTGAGTTTGAGGTAGAGTTGGCTGACCTAACCAAATGGGTGCAACTTGACATTATTGTTTGTAGGTCAAGATGTTACATAGGATGTAAAAAAATGCGCAAGTCACCCAGGCATCAGCAACATTGCTGTCCCTCAGGACCTGTGCAACAGTGGCAGCCTGCCTGGCATCAAGAGAAGTGGCATCAAGTGGAGTGGCATCCAGAGCAGAAACAGACAGACCCCAAGGGGTTCTGCTTGGCAGATGGGACCGATATGGAGACAGACTCTACTGTCAGCATCAGTGCAGATTGGCCAAGGGAGGCTTGTTTATCATCATCCCCTTCTGCACAGTAGGCAGGTAAGTGCTAGAAAGGCCTAAGCCAGCTGGAATAGGCAATGACTGTTAACAGGGGGCATAACCAACTCTCTTGCATGTATGGCAAAAGGAATGGCAAAAGGTAAATCCTTGTACGTCCTTGCTCCAAAGCTGGGAGTGCTAGAACTTTCCAGGAACAAAAGATCACCAGAACGTGTGACCATGGGCTGGAGGACTCTTCCCCTCCCGATGTAACTGGCAATGACTGAGCCATTTGGGCTGAAATTTTCCAGGGGGAGGGAACATTGTGTGAACCAAGGAGATCAACTGAACATTGATGAACAACATTGTATGAACCAAGGAAATAAACAACAGCCACCAAGTGACGGAGAGCAGATTTAGATTAGACATTAGGAAGAACTTCTTCACGGTCAGGGTTGCCAGAATCCTGAACGGGCTCCCAAGGGAGGCAGTGCTCTCCCCTACCTTGGAGGTCTTTAAGAGGAGACTGGACAAGCACCTGGCTGGGGTTGTCTGACCCCAGTGCTCTTTGCTGCCCAGAGCAGGGGGTCGGACTCGATGATCTACTGAGATCCCTTCCAACCCTAAAAATCTATGAAATCTATGAAATCTGTGAAATTCATAACCGGCTGGAGGCAGACAGGCAGTGGCGAGGCATAGGGGGCCTCCCTGGCAGGCTGTACTCCCCACTTAGGTGATGGGCGGGGGGACAGGTGGGAGCAGTGCCCCCCCTGTGAGCACTGGCCGGGGAGTGGGAGCACTGGATGAAGTGCCGCAGCCACTTCCAGGAGCACTGCAGCCGTTCTCCGGTCGGTGAGATTGGCCATGAGATTGGCCAGTCAGTGACTGGTCGCTGGAGGGGGCATGTGCCCCCCTGACTAAGGTGGCACCAGTCCCCCATGCAGACAGCTAACAGAAAATTTAATTTCCAACAATTAAATGCTGGTTAAGCTATTAGCAACTCAAAATAGGGTCTTATGATGGGAAATGTCAGTCAGCTGTGTTAATAGCCGCACCTACAACATGCTAAGTGCACGCTCAGTGTGCAGTTCTGTTATCTCTAGAATACCAGCACTACTAGTTTTTTCTAGGGGCCTCTTTTCCCTGTTTTTCAACATGCGGAAGCCATCTAGATAACCAGGGCCGTTCCTCACTTTCACAGCAGATAAGCTAATTGTCGGATGTGCCCTTTGAGATAAGAGGATCCCAGGTTTATGAGCTAACATGTGTTCCTAGGAAACACCATCACGGAGTCTTGATACATGTGATAAGCCAACGAAGAACAGACTC
Source organism: Alligator sinensis (assembly GCF_000455745.1). Classification (NCBI taxonomy): domain Eukaryota; kingdom Metazoa; phylum Chordata; order Crocodylia; family Alligatoridae; genus Alligator; species Alligator sinensis. The sequence goes on along the minus strand of NW_005841839.1, from coordinate 5,584,265 downwards.
CCTTTCAGGAAAACTAGATCTGCTTCTGAATTTTTTTTCAACTGTACTGAGCTAGGTTCAGCGATGGGGATAAATATAAACAGGTCATTTTCTTTGGGGTTGTCCCTGTTCTCTCCCCCCTAGTGCTACAGTGCAGTGAAAGGCTCTGGTGCTCCAGTTCACCTTGTGGATGACCAAAATACAGTCTTAGGACTAGGGAGATGTCTGTGCCTCCAGAGGACTCCATCCCTATAATGGGGGCACTTATGCCACCCGAGGGGGTAATAGAATCACCCACCAACTTTGGCAACTCAGAGTTGGTTGCAAGCTGCACTTTGGTCATTCTCGAGGTGAAAGAATCCTGCCCCCTGCCTCCCTG
>NW_005841839.1:5531652-5583876 GCF_000455745.1 Alligator sinensis | reverse complement strand
ATGCCCCAAGCATCCTCCTCGGTGCAGCATCTCACCAGTGGGTTAGCACTTTTCTATTCTCCGCAGTCAGGAATATCAGCCCTTCAGTGGGTTGCTGGTTCCTGGTCAGACTGAAGTTCCTTCACGTGCCCCAGGAAGAGAACAATTTCACCCAGGCAGCATTTCTGGGGTGTAACGAGACATTTTTAACAAGTAGCTGCAAAAAGTAACAAGTTGGCTGTTTCCCCATCCCTACACACACACACACATACACACACACAGCACTGAGCACTGAGCCTTGGCACGAAGCAGGCTTCCAACAACAAGGTGTCCTGTACAATGAGGTTTTAAACAGCCCTCACAAAAGAGGTTTGTTTTCCCCTTGGGGAGTCTCCATGAGGAGCCGACCTGCCCTCTCTCCCTAGCAACCGCCGGCATTAATCTGAAAGGACTGCAGCTGGGAGTCGGGGAAGGGACTGAGAAGGCATGTCCCCCCCACGCGCCCCCTTCCGATCAATGTGTTTGCAACCCTGACTTCAAATAGGATCAGGGCCTCCTTTCCAACACACACCAAGGCTGCAGGAAACCTCCCCCCCTTGCTCCTGAAAGAGCCAGCTAGTAACAGGGTTGAGCATAAGGTTCGCCCTAGGAGCCCAGAGCAGAGTGTTGCCTGCCAGCTTGCAGAGGGTCTGGAGTCTCAGATCCTGGCATTCCCTGCCAGCAAACATCTTGGAAACTGAAACCCTTCTTCTGAACAGCAAGCATGGGATTAGGCACATCCAGGAGCAGACAGTACGATCCACAGGGAAGGGCTAGAGGGAGCAGCAGACTTAAGCATAGAAAGAGGCACCCTGAATCTCCCTCTCTAAGCAGCTGGAGGGAGCAGGAGAGGGGAGAATGGGAGGAGGAGAAGGAGATGTAGAAGGATGGAGATAACTGGCACTGTAAGCGGAACAGCTCTATGCAGTTTTGCTAATCCCATCATAGCACTGGCATGGAGGCTCTGCTGCATCGCAGGCTAGAGATGGCTCAGCAGAGGTGGGAGTTGCTGTGAAAGAGAAAGAATATGCCGGGTGGATGGTGTCTGCAAGACACCGGAAACAGCCTTCAATGAGGAACACCCCCGAGGAGACAATGGCTCCTGCTGTTCCCACTGGGTCACCACCGGAGAGGAGCATCTGCATCCCAACTCATCAGCAAGTAATCACAGTGGGGGATGCCCAGTCCCCTCCTCCCAGCCCAGCCTGTGGGAAATCACACTCCTGTCTGCTACTGCCTCCCCCCTCCAGCCCCTGCCACCCACAATGCACACCTGCAGCACGCAGGGAGGGGCAGAAGCAAAGGAGCACTACTTCCCTCCCCCAAGGCACTGTCCCAAGGAGCTAGCAATCCTAGGAGCAAGGCCTTGCTCTGGTCCCAGAGAACAAACCACTGTGAGCTCCCCCGCTAAGCCACCCTCTTTCCACTCCTTTGACATCTCTTCCTTCCCCTCCCCCCGAATCGCCATCACTCACCAGACTTTGATTATGGCCACAAAGGAGCCTTGGATGAGCCACAGCGAAGCTGGAGGGAGGGAGGCAGATGATGAAAGAGCTGTCAAATGGGATTAAACAGTAGCCGTCTCCCCTACTGCTGGGCAAAGGGAAGGGGGGCAGATTGTACAGGATTGTAATGCATGAGCCCTCCTGTGGCTGAAACCTGCCAGGCCCTAGCTCACAGCAACCCCCTCCATCCCCCCCACACACTCCACTTTTGCCCTGCACGGGGGCCAAGGAAAGAGGGATGCTGCTAAAACACTGCAAAAGAGGAAAGGGCACAGGGCACACAGTTAACCCCTGCAGCGCAGGACCTGGTGTGGGGCATGCAGCTAACCTCTTGCATTGGAGGAAAGAAGATATAGATCACGCAGCTAAAATCTGCTTCAGGGGAAAGTGGCTGGGAATGACAATTCATATGGCCCATCAGGAAACAGGGGAGTGGGAAATACAGGCAAGACCTTGAGACAGAGATAACATTTGGAGGACACATACCAAATGCCATGTGATGGAGACTGCAGGTGCAGCCAACCCCTGCAGTAGTGAGGGTGGGAAGCACTAAAAGCCTGTGCGGTACAAAAAAAAAGATACACCTCTCTGGACCAGCAGAGGAGTTTGACTCACTCCATTGTGGAGGGATAAGGCTTTGATATTAATTTCTATAGTATTAAAGTCATTAATTCTCAACCAGGATGCTATGGCACCTGGGGTTCCTGTTAGGTGTGCAGACATGATTTACAAGATAAACCCAGATATCTCAAACAGAAATCCAGGGTGTTAGAAATATTATGACCTGATGTGGTCTTAATGGGTTCTTTGCAGCAAAAGAATTGCTCTATTATTTTTAGTGTTGTCAAAAAGTAAGTGAAAACTAAAAGCGGGCATTTTACAAGGGGTGCCTTGAGCCTACTGAGAGTTGGCTCAAGTCTAAAAAGGTTGAGAACTACTGATTTAAGTCATGAAAATTAAAGAACATGATCAATGATGCCAAGCAGCAAAACCCAGTCACCATGGCACTCCCTAGCCAAGAAACAATGGCATCGTTTTCACCCTTTGGGGTTCCCTCCCTATGGCCCCCATTGTCTCAGGGGGTGCTTAGAGTAATTAATGATTAATTTCATTACTAAGTAATATCACCCATCTTGAGAACTCTGAGAAGCCAAGACTGGCTGGTGCCAAAATCCTAAACACTTCTGTCAGCAATACCAACAGAGAATTTTGTAATGGGGGTATCCTGAAGGTCACTTCCAAGGGCTGCCATGCTGAGTCTGTCCTGGAGTCAGGAGCAAGACTCTGAACCAATGAGAAGTGGGATATTGCTATCCAGGAATAATGCCAGAATAATACCAGGGGCTCAGATTTAGAATATGAACAACTGAAAGAAAAGACAGAAGTGAATGAATGTGAAGCTCATGCCCCAACACAGACTGTGCCTTCTAACAGTGCATGCCATTCTGATGTCTGTCTGTGTATTAGCAGTAGGTACAAAACCTATAGGGAAGATGCTACCATCCTGCAGGCTCCAGCTTGGTTACTCTCATTAGATCAGAGATATGAAGGGCTCTGTAAGACTTGATCCTCCCCTGTTATTGACCTCAGTGGTGAAACATCCAACCCCAAATTCTCTTGTCCTTCCCCACAGACCAACGCGCAGCTGATCACCACAACATGGGACTTGGAGTTCCAGCCAGGCTTAAGGGAACAGAGCTCCCATAGGTCATCTTGAGAGAGGTTGTTCAGTGGATCTCACTGAAACTCTCCTGCTATCAGCCTGAATTTTCCTTTGCTTTATTCTCCCATGGGGCTTAAGTAAGTAGAGCCGAGACATACAAGATGTTCCTGGAGGAATGCTGTCCCCTCTGGGCTGGAGGAGTTCAGGGGATGAGAGTCCACCACCTGTGGGCACTCTGCACCCCGGGGGTCATTCAGATGCAAAAGCATCTGTGGGTAGGCATGCATGGCATTCACCCAGGTTGTTAGGAGAATGGATGTTTGCAGACCTCAGCTGTGCACATAGGTCATGGGCCAGGCACAAACTGGCCCTTGGAGTATAAAGAGAGTAATTAATTAACGCAACTCCCTTTGTATTTTATCTGGGTTGGGGTGTGCTTGCCAAGCAGGGAAGACATCTGCAGAGGCACAAGCCTTAGCCCTGACCTAGATTTGACAAAGTCCACCCATTTTACCCACCTATAAAAGGGCTCTTGGCCATTTGACCTGCAGAGTTAAAGGCACCTGCATATGATGCTGGCCCAGTCTTGCCCTTGTGTGCCACTGGATGTAGGAACTGGGGAGCTTTAACCACACTGCCTGAGTGGCCATTTGGCTTGGGCTGACCTTTGACTTCTCATGCTGTGGTCTCTGTAGAGCAAGTAAAGACACATTATATACTTAAGCAGAGCCCTGGAGAAGGCCTCCCTCCTGGACAGCCCCTTGCTACACTGAGTTCCTCTCACAACATACCCTGGTTCTCTCTGGGGCTGGGAGTACCAAAAACTTTATGGGCAAGTTTGCCATGTCCAGCAGCAATGCCCCCAGGAGTAGGTGTCGGGGCACCAGCTTAGGAGGCTGCTCACCTGGAATAGCGCGGCCTATATGAGGGCACAGTTGTCAGACCCCATGGGCATGTGTACGTGTGCACAGTTACTGTGCAGTAATTTAGGTTACTGCTCAGTAACTGAAAATTACTGCACAGTAACTATGGCAACTTACGCCAACTTCAGCGTAAATTTGCTACCTGCATATTGCAGGTAGCAAATTTACACCCAATTAGTTACTGTGCAGTAAGGCACCTTATTGCACAGTAACACTGTGCGTCGACTGACTTGGGACTAACTTTAGTCCCAAGTCAGTCCACACACAGTGTTACTATGCTGTAATGCCTGCTCGTGTACACACTAGCCTAAAAACCACTTACTGCGCAGTAACTTGCTTCACAGTAAATGCACGTGTAGACACACCCAGTAAGTTTGCAGTATAGACCTGGTTTAAGAATTCAATTCAGCTCTGTCAGCCCAGTGCCATGAGCCCTTACTACTGAGGAGGTGACTGCTTTACTGCCCTGCAACACACATATGCAGTAGTAGAGGTCTGCAGGGTCAGCCCATCAGGTGGTAGATGGGATAGTCTGGTGGTGAGATATTAACTGAGGAAATTGGGGTCCAGCTCCATGCTTTGCCACAGGCACCTTGTTTGACCTTGAGCAAGTCACTCAGCACAGTTCTACCTTATGGTGAGATTACCTATGATTGTGTAGGGGGCTTGGAAAGCCCAAATGAGTCAATGCAGCATGCCTTTGCTACACCCTGTCCCCTCTGCCTGGGGCTGGAAGGACAGCATGCAGTCCCACTCCCATATGCCTGAGATGTTGCTCAGGGGCCATTTCACAGAGCTTGGCTATGGGAAAGGAACCACATCCTAGCTGCCAGCAGGTCTCATATCTCACTATCCCCAGGAAGAAGCTGCACACCTAGATTCACACTGAGTTACCACCACCAATCTGAGCTCTCTTCCTCAACACACATATACATATGTGATGAGATGACTGAGGATGACTCCCAACCTTATCTCTCTGAATCCGGCCTCATCTCTCAGTTAACTAGGGCTAACCACTATGTGGCCTCTTCTCTTTGGGGTAGCCAGGTGACAGGGCTCACAGCCCTCTAAGCATAACTGAGGACAGAAACCCTAGCCCCTTCCATTAGAAGGATCTTGGGAGAAGAGTCTGTCTGTGGGGAGAGTTTTAACAACTAGAGCCAGGCCCAGAAGCCAGCTCTCAGTTTCTTCATCCTGTAGTATGCTGCCTGTTCTGAGCTGCACATTTTTGCTGTTGGTACCATCTCAGCCCAGACCCATCCCAACAATCTTGTCCAACAGCAGCAAAGCAAGGCAGAGGGGGTCTGGAACTCCCATGAGGGACATGGTTGATTTAGAAATACTGGGATTTTCAAAGGCAGGAAGGAAAAGCACTGATCTGAACCACAGCAAGGGAGCCAGAGCTCTTCTCCTGGCATGGCCGACTCCCCAATATCGCCTGCTCAGGAGGAGAAGGCTAGTGGTAAAACACTACTCACTGTTTGTTTGCAATGGCCCCAGTTTTCCTTCCTAAACACAACCCCCATCACCATAAAAAGAAAGACATTTCTATAGCCCCACTTTGCATCTTTCCCTTTGACCCCCCCTTCATTTGAGCCTCCAGATGAAAATTCACACACAAAACCCCCAAGCAAAGCAGAAAGCGCTCACCACCCACTCTGTCAATGGCAGCTCCAGTTTCTCACAGCACCCTCTTTTCTCTGCCATTCGTTACGGCCCCGTATACAAAAGCGGGGGAGAGAAAGAAACAAGGAGAAGGAAAAGGAAGGAAGATAAAAAAAAGAAAGAAGGAGGAGGACAAAGAGTGAAAAGAACCAGGTCTGTCACCGAGAAAGAGAGAGAGACAGAGAGAGAGGAGGGGAAGGGGGGGGAGAGGGGAGAGGAAATAATTAAATAAATAAAGCACCTAATAGTTTTCGGGGGTACTGAAAGACAGGCTGACCAACGCTGAATGCTAAATGCCTGCTACACAATCCATCCTATTTTGCTACAAGAGGAAGCTCTGTCCAAATAGGCTCATGTTTATTCATGAGTGAGTCCCAGTGGCCCCTCCCACCATATTGTCTTCGGTTATCGATCACGGCAGCCTTTATTTTGGGGCATCTGTCTAGCCTGATGAATGGCTGGGGGGTAATAAATGAGGCTGTGGAGGCCAGGGAATAAAGCACATGGAGCTGGTCCCTGGACTAGGTGCTGGGAGAGAAAGGATGTGGCTGCTTCATCTTTCCTGCCCTTCCTGGATGCTTTTAAATCAGCCCCAGGTTGATTTCCTTCTTCATGATGGTGTTCTCCCAGCTCTGGGGCAAAAGACTCTACAGTTCAGCAAGGGAGTGTGGATCTACATTCCCCGTTGAACAACTAGGGGTAGAGGAATTCCTGTTGTCCAGCCCATCTGGTTCATAGATGTCCTCTACAGTCGGAGCTGGTGTTTCCCTTTGTGCAGAGGCAGAGGTATTGCTCTGGCTCCATCTATGACATACTCAGTATTCAGTCATCTGGGCAATGCTTAGCATGTTGTGAGAGAAATTCTAGCTTGAGGAGCTCACAAACTAACTAGGGGCTTGCAAGCTAAATTGAAAGGGGGTCAGACTCCTAGATCCTAACCTGCATCAGGGAGATGGGGCTCTGAAGTTGCTACAGTCCAGGTCACCCACTTCATGCCTGTGAAGGACCCGTGTGCATCAGGAGCTTGGTAGGCAGTAAAAGCAGGTGTAACCAGAGCACAGTACATCAGGGGGGATGATCTATCAGCAACCTAATGATCGAAGGGAAGCTGGGTGACAGTGACCATGAGCTGATCACTTTCACTATCCACCGTAAAGCTGGCAAGTCAGTCAGCAATGCAGAAGTCCTTGACTTCAGGAAAGCTGACTTTGACAAGCTCAGGAGGCTTGTTGGTGAGGCCCTAAGGGACCATGACCCAAAGGGAAGGGAGTTCAGGATGAGTGGTTGCTCCTCAAGGGAGCGATCCTGGAAGCACAAGGAGTGTCTATCCCATCTCAGAGGAAAGGCAGCAAAAGGGCACAGCAGCCCCTTGGTTCTGCAGGGAACTTGTGGACTTCCTGCATCTAAAAAGAAAGACCTGTAAAGGATGGAAGGCTGGATCCACCCCAAAGGAGGAGTATTCTGCACTGGTCCGGACCTGTAGGGAGCAAACCAGGAAAGCCAAGGTTGCGATTGAACTCCAACTGACTACACATATCAAGGACAATAAAAAGTGCTTTTTTAGATATGTGGGAAGCCAGAGGAAAAGCAAGGGTAACATTGGACCCCTGCTGATTGCGTCAGATTTTCACCAGCCCCAAGGGATGGCCCTGCCCAATATGGTACGGGACGGCCAGGGTGAGAGAGAATAGTTACCCTACATCAATGTAGACCATATGAAGGAACACCTTGAGAGGCTGGACACCTTCAAGTCAACTGGCCTTGACAATTTACACCCCAGGGTACTTAAAAAGCTGGTAGGCATCATAGCTCAGCCACTGGCATGGATTTCGAGAATGCGTGGAGCTCAGGTGAAGTACCCAAAGAGTGGAAGAAGGCCAATATGGTGCCTATCTTCATGAAAGGGAGGAAAGTAGATCCAGGGAATTACAGGTCTATCAGCCTGACCTCTATCCCAGGGAAGATCTTGGAAAAAATTATCAGAGACCATTCTTGACAGGCTGGCTGAGGGCAACATCCTGAGGGATAGCCAGCAAGGGTTTGTTGCGGGTAGGTCTTGCCTAACCAATCTCATCTCCGTCTACGACTAGGAGACATATCACCTGGACAAGGGAGAAGAGATTGATGTCATATATCTTGATTTTAAAAAAGACTTTGTTCTGGTGTCCCATGATCTTCTCGTGAAAAAAAAATGGCCAACTGCAGCCTCGGCTACATCACAGTCTGATGGCTGGGGAATTGACTCCGAGGTCAGACCCAGAGAGTGGTCATAGATGGAAGTAAACCATCCTGGTGCGCCATGGTCAGTGGGGTCACCCAAGGCTCTGTTCTTGGGCCTATACTCTTTAACATCTTTATTAATGATGTAGACATTGGTATCAGAAGCGGACTGGCCAAGTTTGCTGATGACACCAAACTTTGGGGTAGAGTGTCCACACCTGGGGATAGGATGGTGATCCAGGCTGACCTAGACAGGCTCAGAAAATGGCAGATGAAAACCCGATGGCGTTCAACACCGGAAAATGCAAGGTACTGCACCTGGGGAAAAAAAAATCCACAGCATGCTTATAAGCCTGGCAGTGCTACGCTTCCTAGCACCATGGCCGAAAGGGACTTGGGGGTCACGACTGACCACAAGATGAACATGAGCCACCAATACAATGTCACAGCTGGTAAAGCAAGCAAAACTCTGGCTTGCATCCATAGATGCTTCTCAAGCAAATCCCAGGATGTCATCCTCCTGCTGTACTTGGCCTTGGTGAGGCTGCAGCTGGAGTACTGCATCCAATTCTGGGCTTCACAATTTAAAAAGGATGTGGAGAAGCTTGAAAGAGTCCAGAGGAGAGCCATGTGCATGACCAGAGAGCAGGAGAACAGGCCTTATGAAGAGAGGCTGAGAGCCATGGGACTCTTCAGCCTGGAAAAGCACAGGCTCAGGGGAGACCTGGTGGCCACCTATAAGTATATAAGGAGTGTACATCAGGATTTGGGGGAACATCTGTTCAACAGAGCGCCAAGGGGTGACAAGGTCAAATGGTCACAAACTCCTTCAAGACCGTTTCAGGCTGGACATGAGGAAGAACTTCTTCACTGTCCAAGCCCAAAGGCCTGGAATGGACTGCCTCCAGAGGTGGTGCAAGCACCTACTCTGGACTCCTTTAAGAGACATTTGGATGTTTATCTTACCGGGATCCTTTGACCCCTGCTGACTTCCTGCCCCTGGGCTAGGGGGCTGGACTCGATGATGTTCCAAGGTCCCTTCCAGCCCTAATGTCTATGAAATCTATGAAATCTATGAACCATCAGTGTCCTGGGGAATTAGTGAGTGCAGTAGCCCTGTTAGCTCTACTACATTATAAAGATCCACAAGCAGCTGAAGGCTAGATACAGATGGACAAGACAGCAAAAGAAAGAATGAGACACTGTTCTGTAGGCCTTTTCCTGCAACTACTCTGAATCGTCACCAGCCACTTCCTGCCAGGCAGCTTCACTCTTGCTGTTGAGAGAGAAAGCACAGAGGGGGCTGCCATGGCTATGCCCCAAGAAATGCAATGGTGAGGCAGGGTATGGCCCATCTGAATCCTTTGTCCCCGGATTGCCATGTCTTAGAAGCAACAGGGAAGCTGTCTGAGACCTCAGACAACTTGTTGCCCCTTTTAGAGCAGTTGTGGATATCCATCATGTGTACTTTGCAACATTATGACACCTCAGAATTTAGGTTGCCATGGTAATAACCTCCAGGCCTCTGTTGCTACACAACAACTCACATTGCATATGCTTGTAACCTTCCTCCTAATCACAGTTTTACCTGCACAATTCTCAGGTTGATATGTGATGCCAATGACATGGCTTGTCACTCAGCCACAGGTACTCAAGCAATGGCAATGAGCACAGGATAGACTCCTAGACCTGGAATAGAGGGGCACTTATACATGAATGTGTAGATCAGTTGCTTCATGTTCAGAGTAGCAAGATCAGAGCTCAGCACATGCAAATACCAGTACAAAACACCTAGGTTGGCCTGGGGAAGCTGAGCATAGTATAGAAGAGGTGGACCATCCCTTACTGCCTCTCGGGCAATCCACATCAGTGATCATTCCAGTAGGGCTAGAAGTGCAGAGGCCTCTCTACTTCTTCAGGTACCCAAAAGCTGCTGTAATAAGTGGCCTGTATAGGAGTGGAGGGCCTCTGTCAGTCATGTGTAGTTACAAGTCTTTATAGTACTTCCCAGTGTGAGTTTTCCTCATCACAAGGAAGCTGGGATTGAGGTTGGCTGTTCATAGGGCTGGATGGTAGATAATTTGGTGGGGTTTAATTAACTTCTCAAATCAGTATCTCAGAACTGGTTCCCCCAAATGTCAATGAAATATTACCAATATTAAATACATTTAAAATAAGAAGTATCAATATAAGACCGGGATTTGTTCAAAAGGACATTTTACTTGATACTTCCCCCCTGCCCCTCCAAGCTCCATGATCTACAAATATGAAAAAAATGATGCTCAGAAAAAAAAATCCTGGTTAAAAGGAAATGCAAAAGCACCATCAGTAAAATGTCATCAGTAAAATGGTGGGCGAAAAGAGATTAATAGTAATAGGTATAAGGGACAGATTTAAAGAATGTAGGCAAGAGATAAGGGAAGGTAAAAAAGCAATGTACTATCCACGGCCATTAGAGCTGAAGATAGCAATAAGGCATTTTGATACATAGTGGGCATGCCTACACATTCATTATTTCACAGTGGTTACTGCACATTTAATTTTGTACTTGTATAATCAAATACTAAATAAATGCACAGCTATCAGAGTTTCTGTGCAGTAGCACTGGCAAACACCTTTTAAGTGATGCTACTGTGCAGTAGCCCAATAACACTGCACAGTAGTGTATTAACACTGTTTGTGCTGTGACATGCTACTGCGCAGTACTGCGCAGGGCTATTGCACTGTTAGCGTCTCATGTAGACATGCCCACTAGGAATAAAACAAACCCACTGTCAACTATAGGCCTTATGCTAGATGCAGATAGTAGAAGGATAAAGAAATGATGCAGGAAAGGCAGGAATTTTCAATAGTTTTTTTCTGCTCTGCATGTAAAATGAAGCAGGAAGATGGATTTGTCACATATGATCTAGTAAATGGAATAAAAAAATGTACCATGTGCAACAAAAGAGGATGTGAAGTGAGATGGTATGTGTCAAAATGAAATATTTTTATGTCGGTAGACCAAGATAATTTCCACAGAGTCTAAAAAGGAGCCAGCTGAGAAGTTCTCTCGACTGCTAATGTTAATTTTTAATAAATCTTGGAAACCTGGGGAAATTCCAAATAATTGGAGGGATACCAATGTCATTCCGATATTTAGGAGAGAGAAACCATGGAATTATATGATAATTAGCAATATGTTGAGCCTAAGCAAAATAATAGGATGGTTAATCCAGAATTCTTATCAACAAAGAATCAGAGGCAAATAAAATATGACAGTCAGCACAGTTTCATGGAAAGTTGCTCTTGTCAAGCAAACCTGTTATCTTTTCTTCTTTTTTCTTTTTTTTGTTCCTTTTCTTTGCCCGGATTGCAGGTCTAGATGACAAAGGCAACCAAGTTGCTATAGTGTACTTGGATTTCTCCAAGGCATCTGACTTTGTACCACATGGAATCTTGATTATAAAAACTTGCATTATATGGAACCAACATGTGTTTAGGTACTTACACATGGAAAAAATATCTGACAGTGGGGGGCTTTTCAATCTTGCAGACAAAAGCATAACAAGAACCAATGGCTGGAAGTTCAACTTAGACAAATTCAGCCTTGAAATAAGAATTTCCTAGATATCAGGGTAATTTGACATTGGAGCAGCTTCCCAGAAGGGGGTACCCACTATGACTTGGCATCTTAAAGACAAGATTAGATAAAAGAAAGGCTCTGATCCTGCTTCTGGAGAAGATTCTGCAGCCGCTGCAGGCAGGGAGTGAGACTTCATGGCCATGGCCTTAGAATCTACATATGTATCTGTGACACCCCATATTCATTCCCACCCTTTATAGAGCATGCAGAAAATAGGAACCTTTTCATTGCCCTCAACATGTTCATGACACTTGCACCAATTCATTAAGCTAATAACTACCATCAAGCTGGTGCTTCAGGGCATTAGCCAGACATTAACCACTGCCAGGAGATCAGGAAGGATTTATTTCCCCGTGATGTTTAATTGGCTAGATATATTCTGTCTTCCCTCCCCTCCCTGCATCTTTTCTATGAAGCACCCAGGATTGGCTAAAGATGGAGACAAAACACCATGGGGTTGCACAGAAAATCCTTTGTCTTCAGTGTCTGGCTGGTGAGTTTTGCTTGCATGCTTGGGATGCAACTGATTGCCAGAGTTGGGTCGAGAAAGCACATTCTCAGTTGGGGCAGACTGGTGGGATGCTGGCCATTTCTCACATTCTGCATCACGAAGCACAGACCTGCTTCTGCCAGGATCACCTGGGAATACCCATTTAACCCATTATCTGCCACTGCATGTGGCATGTATCACAACTCTCTTTCTGTCTCTCCCAGTGGCAGACAATATTTTAATTTATTCTCGTGACAACTATGAGGCTTTAGACTAAACCAGGTTATGAGGCTCAATGGGTGAAATGTAGTGACCTGTGCTCCGTGGGAAGTCAGACTCCATCAGATCACAGTCCCTCCTAGCCTTGAACTCTGAAACACGGAAATGCTCTGAGGTGGACCAATGGCTGCTCAGAACCACCAGAGGCCTTCGAGAAGCCCCATAATACTCACAGGCTTCAAGAGGCCCCATGCAGCTGTCTCCATGGGGAAGTGGCGAACAGGTCCGTTGGCCCTAGTCCCATAGACTCAGTCCCTGCCCCAGGAAGACCACAACGTTAATCCTGCCATGAATATGCTGGAGGATGGAGATCAAAGGTCCATTCCCTCTTCTTTGGCAACCACAGGGGAATTTCTTGAGTGCCTTCCCTTTAGAAATAAGAGTCCATGGGGTTTCTTTTCATCTAGGGGACATGGAGCTTCTCTACCCCAGGAGTAAAAGGGGGTACAGCCTCCCTCTGTTTCTCTCTCTTGGGTCTCATTTCTTCATCCCTTCCCCATCCTGTCCTGTGAGGCTCTGATTTCTCTCTGCACCAATCCTCCCCTTCCCCTCCCTACTCCCCCCGTCCAACCTCTACAGTGATGGTGGACAGGTGTTTCTTCTACCAGCTCGTTTTCTTCCCCAATGTAGGCAATGTATCTGACTGCCCAACACCAATCAATCCTGCCCCCAGACATTGAGGGGCTGGGGGCAGTGCCCCTGAGCATGAGGGAGGCCCAGAGCTCTCTGCCTTCCAGACATGGTACTCAACTGCCACCAGCCTCCCACCTGTTCAGCAATGGCTCCTCACAGAGGAGGCCAGAAACGAGATTATTTGGAACTACTAATGCCTGGAGACACTGCGGTCATGTCCAGCCTGGTGACAGGTAATAGCTTGGGTGCAGCTGTGCAGGATGAATCAGCCTGCTGGATACCAACCAGTAACATGCAGCTGGACCTGCACCCCTGCCAGAACTGGTCTCTCACGTGACTCCACTGGAGGCAAGATTGGCTTGGTCCTGCCAATGTAACCCACTGGTGGGTGTATTCTGTCTGTATGCCTTTGTGCCCAATGTACAATGAGTCTCAGTCTATCACAGCCCCAGCTCAAACTCTGGATATAGCAGGTTTGATCCTTGGTGTACTGGTGGGTTGCATATTGTTGGTTTAGCTGATTCCTCACCTGAGACCTAATGTGTAGAGAAGATGTGGGAAGAGCCTGAGCAGAGATTGCAGCCAATGAGAGGAAACCTGGCTTCCCAGCCCAGGGACCAGATGGTACAGGCAGCAGGCGAGAGAGGGGGACAAGGCCATGTGGATGACATAATCCAGAGCAATAATGCAGCTTCCTGCCAATGACCAGCAGTGTCCAAGAGGCTGCCTGCTTCTGGAAAATGTGGTAAAGGAGCAGCTCACTCACATTCAAGAAGTCTCCAACCTCTAATATAAAGAAGCAATGTGGTTGTGGGTCAGGGAAGGGAGCCTATGTTTCCCAAAAAGTGTGACCAGAAATACAGTGAAGCCTTACAAAGAGCAAACTCATGCTAGACAGCCTCCTTTCCTGAGACCAAAGCTCCATCAGTGGTGTTATATGGCCCTTTAGGTTAGCCTGGGTAAGGCACACATGGGAGCGATGTGGCTAGTGTCACATCCAAGCTGCCTTTGAGCCCCCAGTATAAATGATTACTTACCCATTTACAACTGGGGCAGCCTTTGGGACAAGGCCAGAGCAAGGCTCATACTCCTTCTTGACCTGTAGCAAGATACCTTTGCCACTCTGCCATCGCCTGTCTTGGGAGGCTACATTAAACCATCTTTATATATACAGAGTGTAGTTCTGCATCTCTCCTGCCTCCTACTCTAGAGATCAGCTCCATTACAGACAAAATAGCATCCACTTAGAGGACACCTCTCATGTATGCATGTGGATTTTTGCCCCCTTTCCTGCATCATTAGGGAGAGGAAGGGCTACAATTGCGGGTTATCCCTAACCAGCATAATATTAATCATTGCCACTAGGAAAGAGCTGCACCAAACTTGCAATCAAATGCCCCTGAATGTGCAAAGTGTTCAGTTTCCAGACCCAAGACTTTGCAAAAAGACCCCAAAGGGGCTGAAGTGAACCAGTGACAGGCAATAACGAGAGCCTAGAAGATCCAACTCAGGTTGGGGCTCCCAGCACCAAGCTCTCTACAAACACATGGTCAAAGATGGTCCCAGTCCTAAAGAATGTGACAACTAGAACCAAGGTAGATAGAGAGTAGATGACTTACCAAACCTCACAGAGGATGAACTGAGCCTAGAATAGGCTCTCCTAGGTGCCAAGCCAAGAATTTAAGCAGCAGGCCCATCTTTCTTGAGGCTCTACCTCCTCACTTCAATTAATGTCTTCTTTATCATTGTTCCAGTTACTTTTATTTGCATGGTGCATAACCTGTAAATCTGCTTTCTTTCAGTGAATGTTGGCTATAAAAATGCATCCCTCCTGACCCGCCCAAAACTCTGACCTTAAAACACTGATTCTCCCAACTCTGGTTCGAATCAAAAACATTTTAGGTGGCAGGAGTGAGAGGGGGCAGAGTGGGTGGGAACACAGTGGAAAAAAATGTCCTAAAGTTTCAGCCAAGAAAATGAAAACTATTCCCTCCTCATCTGTGAGCAAGCAGAGAGCACAGAAAGGAGTGAACACACCAGAGCAGGAGATAAACTAAACCTGTCTAGACAGGGAAGGGGGGCAGTGGGGGAGTTGTTAAGTGTTGAAATCTTGAAGCTAGTAAGATTACATCCACAATTCCTTCTGGGTACTGGGGGGCAGCACTTGGGAAGGTGTCAGAGAGGAACTGAATGTATTCAGATGATGAGCACCTCACCAACTTGCTCTCTGGCCAGCCCCAATTTGTGCACTGCTGGGGAGAAATCTTTCCACAATCTATATTTTCTTGGAGACCTCACTTCCCACTAATGAGATGCTTCCTAGGCTGTAATTTGGGCAAGTT
The DNA here is from genome assembly GCF_000455745.1 of Alligator sinensis. Classification (NCBI taxonomy): domain Eukaryota; kingdom Metazoa; phylum Chordata; order Crocodylia; family Alligatoridae; genus Alligator; species Alligator sinensis. Next base: position 5,568,513 of record NW_005841839.1, on the reverse strand, counting down.
GGATTCTGTTAAGAGAAAGCCAGAAGGAAATCTTCCCAGGGCTTCCTCCTTGTGTAATTGAATGCAAATTGCTCAGTAAATATCTTAAACAAACACCCCTGTGGCAGTGGAACAGACAGGTGAGAAAGGAAAGTGAGCCTCATTTTCATGGGGAGGCTCTGCACCAAAGTGATGCTCCATGGACCTTCGCATGCTGTGCTTCTTGTGAGGAAGAATGAGATGTACCAGGCTCTCCCAGGCAGCTCTACATCCATACTCCCTACCAGAGCTTGTCCAAGGGTTTGGTCTGGAAATCTATAATTCCCAGGGGTCTGAGTTCCTCCCTGCAGCCTGTTTGCTGTGTTTCTAGGGGCTGCTTTATCTGCCTGTTAAATTATGACTCATGGTAAAGGTGATATTTTTTATTAGACCAACAAGTTTTTTGCAAAAACATTTCTTTAATTGCAAGCTTTTGGGTGCAAGCACCCTTCATCAGGCATCAGAGAAAAGACTGTAAAAGTTCTCCTGGGTAGAAATGAAAGTTCATATTTCATAGGAGAGTTAAAGGTGGTAAAATCTCCTGTTTGGAAAAGTTCATTTTATATGCAGATTAGGCCCAGAGAAAATTTGGAATAGTCTGTTTACCTTGCTGTTGTTTGTTGGTAAGCAGGATGTATTCATATTCCCATCTGGTTATGGTGTTTCATATTTCACAGAGGACTCAACAGATGGGATGCTCCTTTGGGCAGGAATGTCTTATCTGGTAAGGTGTCTTTGAGCTATGTTGTGAGGCTCTGTGAAGATGCTAATCATGTGTTTTCCTTTTTTGGGAGGTCTCACTAGACTCATGGCTGCCACCATGTTTCATGGTGTGCTGGGTAATAACATGAAACATCTTGTTTCTAGAATTCAACTGTCTCTTTATTGAGAATTATTTATGGAACTAGCATTTCAGCCAGGTGCTAACAGACTGACTTGCTGGTACCTCCTGAAGTCATTCTCTTTGCAACCTGGGCTCTTCCCTCCAGGTGCATGGATTGTGCAGGTCTGAAGATTTTGTTCCTACCTGAACCTAGTGTGGTGGTGTTTCCAGCTGTGTTTTGGTCCAGCCCAGACCCCACAATGACTACTTCAGTAAGTTCATGGGCAACAAAATTCCTGACTCATTTCTCCAGCCCAAACCTCTGCAGCTTGGGATAAAAGGAAGGGGCTAAAATACCATCATTTCAGTAGGGGGCTGCTTTTCCCTTTCTCCTTTTTCCATAGCTATTGAGGTCAATAATCTTAAAAGGAGCCAGTGCCTAAACAGTGTCCTGCCCATCCCACCATTCTCTGCCCAACACACATACACGCTTTCAAATTTTATGTTCCTCTTATTTCATCAAGTCTTGAGTCAAGAAAAGTGGGAACAGGGGACCTGCCCATTGTAATCACTTGGTAGCAAACTGGACTGAGGTCATCAAGCTATTTCACATTAGACAACAAGCTAGGTCTCAGATGTTCTTGACTGTTGCTCACTGATGATGGACTTGGAGATGCACTGCTGACTTAGAAGCACAAGGCTCTATATATCCCAGTATCCATTCCCTGGAACCAAGGAACAGCCAAATAGACTGATTTTATACAAAAATTGCAAGGGAAGAGAGAATGAAAAAGCCAGTTCACCAAACAACTAAGTTCAGTGACTCAGCAGTATAGGCTGATTCCTGTCTATGTCATGGGTGGGTGTATTGTAAGCACAGGTACATGTGTGGACATGTATGTCTACATGTTTATTGTGTCCTCATAAGAATTTGTCCATATAGCCATGTTTTAAGAGGAGGGGTAGGACGAGGGTATATGCTTATATATGGACACCAAGATGTGGACAGTGGAACATTGTTCCACTTTAGGTGTGTCTGGGTGCATGCACTTGTACATGTGCACTCATCTTTGTGGGGCACCTTGAGAGGCGTTCAGACTGCTGAACTCCCAGACAAAGCCCCATCAGAGAGCCATCAGTGACACCCTGTCCTCCCTAGCTGGTCTGTGGTATCACCTACTTCAATCTTTCCCGGCTCAATGTGTGGAAAGAAAAATTTCTAACAGCCTGAAGTGCCTTGCTGACAGCAGGGCAATGGGGTTAGAAAAGGAGGGGAGGGAACTGCATTGCAAAACTAAGGCCAGTTCTCTTGCTCACTGGCAAGGAACATTTCCTTTCTGGTTGAACACTTGGAGTCAAGGACACAGGAAGCTGCTGCATCGTTGACACCTGGGAAAGGGGTTGGAGTCTCTTAGGGCTTCAGCTATAGCATCCAGATTAGATGGGCTTGTGGGGGTGACCCTTTCCCCTCGAGGAGAAATGAACACTTGCATAGCACTGACTTCCCCTGAGAGAGACATCAGGAACATCCCCCATACCTCTACACCTCTACCCATAGGGTTGAAGGCATATCACCCACCATCAATCTAGGCTCAGTGAGTCAGGGTTAGACAACACAGCAGTGAGAACACCTGCAAATGGTTGGTATTGCTATTCTGCTATTGTTCTTGCCTTCCTTGACAGTCATCCTGCTTGTCCACTGGTGGGAGAATACCCCACAAAGCCACAGCCATATAAGCCACACCTCAGCATGTATGCGTGTGAATACATGCATGGGGACACAGATGTAGTAGTACATGTAGAAGCACAGTCACAGTCAGATCTACAAGCGCACAGAACATGTGGCAATACTATGATGCATTGCACAGACTTGCTAATAGACAGCAGCAAATCTTTAGCTAAAAGTATACAAGGCAGAGACATGCACACACAAGCAGACATGGGTCAGGGTGCAGTCTGGCTGGGCTGTGGGCTTGGGCACAGTGGAGGGTCAGGGTTTAGTCAGGCTTGACAGTACTGAACTGTTCTATTGGAGTCTGCTCATCCTGGACTGACACCTGGAACTAGAAGGGACAAGATAGGCCCTGTCTAATGTTTGGCTCCACGCAGACCTAAAGCAAGCAGGACAGGAGCAGATCAAATCAGAAACACCCCTCCAAGAGTCAGCCATCCAAGTCTTGGTTTCTCACACAGATCCATAAACCCCCCGACAGAGCTCTCCCCCACCCCGCAGGAAGCCCTGAGGGGAATCTGAAAAGCCATTAACTGGGATAGCAGACCAAGGATCGCTAAAGAAACATATGGGGCTGCAATCAGTACATAGGGTTCCTCTCCACCACCTGCCGTGAAAGAGCACCAGGCAGGCCCTGGACTGCCACTGCTCTGAGCAGAAGCAGTCATAGTCAAAGGGGACTTTTCTGTGCATTTAATTTCACATGTGCACATGCCCCTCCTCCATCTCTCAGCTGAGAATCTTATGGACTGATAAGGAAAACTTAACACCAATTGAACTAACAATTCCCACTGTCACTGTTTCAGAGGGTGTGTGTCAGTCCTCGGAGCCTGGTACAAAGCTTGCCTTGCTTTGTCATTTCAGCTCTCGGTGGGCAGGAAGGGAGGGGCGGGGGTGAGGGGGGTGTTGCCTGGGACCCTGCATTTAGATACCATCAAAACACGAAACGGGGGGGCGGACAGTGTGCAATCTGAATCACCTTGTATGGCTATTTCCAGGTCTACTCGAGGAAGCTGCATACCGTGTTCTCAATCAAGAAGACACACACACACACACACACACACACGTGCACACTCACACAGCCCTGCTCCCTCTCCATTCACAGGGATTTTGCTGCCACCTTTCAGTCTGTTGCAGAAGCACAGCCAGCAAATGGTGACACATAACCAGCCTAGAGGAGGCGAGCTTATGCAGTGTGAACAATACCCATGTACATGTGCCTATCATGCACACATGCAAGTGTTTCCCCCCAAAATCTTTAGATGTTTACACACAGCAATGGGGAGAACGTAGCATCCCTGTGAGAAAGTCTTCCCAAGGAGCCTCTCAGGAGTACCACAAAGAAAGCAAAGTCCTACTAGGGTGAAAGGAACAGCCACAGAATAATGACAGGGGTTAGACAACATTTTAGAAGGGATTTCCTAAGGCTAAAGAGGTTTTATATCCAGGGCCAAAGGTGCTGAGTATGTAGGGACCCAAGGGCCCTGCCCCTCCCTCGGGAAGAGGGCTGTCACCTGAAAAGTATAAAACTTTCCACTTCTCCATCATCTTAGCCCCTGCTTCCCTCCCCAGCAAAAATAAAAGTTGGCACCTATGTCCAGAGCTAAAAGCTATTGTTGACTCCAGCTTCTCATAGATTTAGGTGTCTGTGAGGTTTTAGTCCTCTGTTGAACCAACAATCAGGACAGATCCAACCTGAACATTCGCAGCAGTGTGTGTGTGCTCATTATTGTCTCATTGTTGAGTACCTCAGCACCCAGAGGTCAGATACTGTAGTCAGCACAAAGCACTGTGTTGCCATTTTCTCTCTCACGTCCCCTCACTACCAGCAGACCCATCAGGTCCAAGGAGGAAAGTGGCAAGATGCTTTTTACCCACAAGCATACAACATTTTAAAGTGCCTTCCTGTAATTTTTCTCACCCACGCTACTCCATTTTCACCTTGTAGCCCAGCATGCTGTTTCTATGCTCCCCATCTCTGTTTCTTGGCTCTCTGCTGGGGTTGCCTGCCCCTTCATGCAACCTCTCTCTTTCCCGTTCAGTATTTATATATCCCCTTCCGTACAACTGTCCTTGAGACCTGCCTATCAGGGACCCCAGTAAATTCCCTTCAGACTCATTTGACTTTTGTCTTGATCTCTCCAGATTAAAAAATCCGTCCTCAAGATATGTGACCTCCTGTTACTGCTCCTTCAGGTCAGCCATCTTTGCGAAGGACCCTGGTAATTTTCACTTGACCGTTGCCTTTATGAATGTCAATGCTCTTCAACCTTAGCTGTCCTCTCATGAGGTGCACTTCTTTTCCTCAGGGAATGGGGGACCAAGAAGCAAAGTCCAAGGGGTCTAAGAAGGTGGAGATGGATAGCAAGTAGCTGAGGTGAGGATCTCAACAGCCCTCTGCCCCAATCCATCTCTTCTATTTCCCGTTGCCAAACCCCACTAGCTTCTCTGCCTCCCGGCCTTTCAAGCCCTAACCTCAGTAGGATGGTTGTCTGGCTGAGTAGGTGAGCAGGTGATTTACTGTCTGAGCAGTTGGACTACCAGCTATTCAGGCGACCTGGAGATAAGAAGGCTGATTATGGAACTGAAATGGTGTAGTCTGGGAAGTGAGGGGTGGTACATGCCATGTGCTGTGAACTAAAGTGGGTTTGTTATCATCTCTTGTTGAGAAGGCAATAGATTCAGACAATGTGGTCACACTGGTTATACACAAGCAGGTGCTCCATTGCAGACACCTACAGATCAGATGTCCCCAGATGCAGAAGGTTCATAGAAACGGAAGTTCCAGCATGACCGGGTGAAACAGAACCGGGCTTTTGTATACAGTCTGCTATGCCTGGTAACAGGAAAGAGAATTGTTGGGACATAACACAGCTGCTTGCCACATGAAGGAAAAAAGAACTGGTCAGAATACAGAGGGAAATCTTTGCAAAATGTTCCTGGACTTGGTTTCTTTTTTCTTGGTTTTTTTCCTACTTTTTTTGTCAGGGGGGCAATGTTAGTTTGCATTAGCAGAGTACCTGGCCCTGTTTGTAATGAACAGACAAAGAAATGGCTCTGCACACCTGGAAGTCCTCTGGCTATGCCTTGAGCAGGTTTGTGGGAAGGCTCCTCTTCAACGCAACCATCTCAATGACTGCTTCCTCTCATGCAACAACAGAAGAGAGAGATGGTTACAAACGCTGAAGAAACCATTCCAAAACCCTCTGACTACGATCCATCTGCTGTTCTTTCCATTGTTTATAAAGTTAATGAGTTACTAGAAACCTTGCATTTTCCTCCTGAACAAAGAAATGCAAGCATTTGGGAAATTATTGGAAACAAAAGCGTGTCAAAATGGATGTGTTGGCTGATGGGAAGTTGCAGAATGCACCATTGGCAAAGACAGACCAGAGGGTTGATGAGCACAATCACCAATTCACTGGTTGAGATTATAACCAGGCAGAAGATCTGGAAGGTGCAGGGTGAAGGTGATACCCTAGATTCTCACAAAGCCCTCCCCTTCACTTAAAATTTCCTGACAGTTGCAGGGTTAAAGTAAACCCATTAGTTTGAGCTTGAGCCCTGATGTTTTGAATACAGATATAGATGTGCATTTACTGTCTCTGTGTTTATGCACTGACTCAGTGGGTGGGTAGTGTGGACCAGAGCTCTGACGTGGAGAGGGGTGAAGTTGTGGAAAATACCCCAGAACTTTAATGCTCCCAGGCTTCCTACCCAAAACCTTCAGGGAGGTGAGCCTAGATGGGGCCTCTCAGTTCTGAGATAGAAATGAGACCAGCTGGCTTTTTCCCCACTTCCTGCCATTGTCATAGATTCATAGAGTGTAAGGCCAGAAGGGACTTTGGAAGATCATCGGGTCCAGCTCCCTGAACCAAGCAGGAAAGATAACTGGGGGTCAGGTGACCCCAGCGAGGTGACTGTTTAGTCTCCTCTTAAAGATTTCCAGGGTAGGTGATTGCACCACCTCTGGAGGGAGCTTATTCCACAGTCTGGACACCCTGACTGTGAAGAAGTTTTTCTTAAAGTTGAACCTGAATCAGTCTTCCAGGAGTTTGTGTCCATTACTCCTAGTTTTCCCGTCAGGTATCCTGGTGAACAGTTGCTCACCGAGCCCTTGATGTACTCTCCTAGTGTAGCAGTAAGCTGCTACTAGGTCCCTTCTCAGCCTTCTTTTCTTCAGGCTGAAGAGTTCCAGATCCCTCAGCCTTTCATCATATGGCTTGCCTTTTAAGACTCTGATCATATGGGTGACTCTTTTTTGGACTCTCTCAAGCTTGTCCACATCCTTGTTAAAATGCGGTGCCCAGAACTGGATGCAGAACTCCAGCTGCGGTCTCATCAGTGCTGAGTAGAGCAGAAGAATCATCTCCTTGGTTTTGCTGGAGATGCATCTATTGATGCACGCCAGAGTATTATTTGCCCTACTGGCTACAGCATCACACTGCCAGCTCATATTTATACTGTGGTCTATTATTACCCCCCGGTCCCTTTCATTCATGGTGCTAGTCAGTTTGGCGTCGCCAAGCCTGTAGGTGTGTTGGAGGTTGCTCATCCCGAGGTGGAACACTTTACATTTCTCGACGTTGAACTTCATTAGATTCCAATCTGCCCAATTTGCTAGCTTGTCTAGGTCTAGTCATCTTCAGGCCACACTAGTGACACCGCCATGAAGCACAGCATGCCTACTCCATGAACACTAAACCAAAGATTTGTGTAATGCAGCCACCTGAGAGCAATGCTGGGCACATATCAATAAGCTTTCTTCCTGAAGGGCACCCCACTGCTCTACAGCAGCAATGTTACACACATTTCTGTGTGTGGAGCGGATATGCTATGCTTTGCTATGGCACTCAATAGCACAGCCTAGAGGTACTGTAGACATGCACTCTGTCCTAGTCCTTGCTCTTGGCTAAAACAGTCCATAAGGGGTTACCAGTGTAGATGGGTTATGGGATATAGTAGACTCTACAAAGTAGGAGACAAACCTTAGCCATTTTAATCTCTTCTTTTCTTTTCCTCCCTCTATTGCAGTTCCAGATTTTAGAGGAGAGATATTCTCAGAGGCAAGGTTCCTGTGCTAGGTAATTGTTCACTGGGGAGCCTCCATCCACCAGCTGGATTATTCCTGAGCTTTCCATACAGGCAGATACTTTCCACTATTCAGCACATTATGAACTATTTTGTGCACCACCCGCCCCACCCAAAACCCTGCCAGTGTCTAAACATCTGCAACTCTTTAACATGTGGCATTCTTTATTTTTCTTGGTGGTACAGTGAAACCTTCCTTCCCCTCTGCTGCTAGAATGCATGTGCTATCCAGGAAGCTGTTTTCTACACAACATTAATTCTGATAGAGGGGAGCCCCAGGCCCAACATCACACACCCACTTGTCCTGTCCTGCTGCAGTAGAGGAAGAGGGCTCCTTCTGGAAAGTATGCCTAATGCTGCCTTTCAGCATGGCAAAACTGAGGTAGTTAGTCATACTCAACCAGCTTATTCAGAAAGGGTTAGTGCCACATCTTTTGCGCCATAGACATGTGAGCACTGGCTGCTTCCCTTCCCCACGTTCTTTGTTATGAATTGGTTTTCCATGCATTTCTGAGCTTTTCTGGAACATTTAAGTCACTGGTGGCTGAAAGGGGAGCACATGCATTTGAGTTCAACTCTGTTGGGTGCCCCTCCACTTGGGAGCAGTTGTCGTGACCAGGACGCCTCTCCTCACCTTCAATGGGCACATTGGCAGTGTTGGAACTTTTTGTTCTTCTCACAGGTAAGGTGATCACCATTCACTTGGGGTCCATGATGGGAAGCGAAGGTGTTCACAGGCACACAGACACTGTACCTGCTTATCCTTTCATCTTTAAAGAGCTGGGGCATGGGTATTCTGTCTCAGTGGTTAGAACTGAGCATACAAGCTGAGTGTCAGGAGCCAAAGGCAGGAATAAAGCCTGGGAAAGATCTTAGAACAACTACTACAGGTTTCACTGTTGACCAGCCAGAGGGTTGCTGCCAGGTATGTCTTAAATACCTGAGTTGCTGTTCTCAGTAGTCTGTCCTGCAGCATGACAAACCTATGGCAACCCTGGACATAGCTAGCTGACTAGTGCATTCTGTTATTGTTTCATTGGCCCCAGCTGGGACACAATCTGGCCCAAGTTGGTGGTGTAGCCCTGTGAATCTAGGCACATTCCCACACCATCACTCTTCCCCGCACAGATGCCCATGCAGCAGGTGTGGTCAGTCTCTTCCATCTACACATGTGATTATCTCCATCTACTCATCTTTCCCCACCCCCACACAGATTACAGTTTATCCCTAATAAGAACAAAACTCACTCTGTTTATACCAGGGTCTTGAAACATATTCTCTATTCTGTTTTATTGATGTGCCTTTCTTACTAGTGTAGCCAAGCCCTCACCTAGCTATACAGTTACTCCCTAACTCCCTGCTCACTTGTTTTCTGGTATCATTAAAAAAAAAGTCACGCATCTTCATCTACTCCACATTGCAAGTGAACTGTTCTCTTCCATCCAAAAGCCCCCACATACAAAGCCATTATCTCCTACGTCAAGTCATCATCATATTCACACACAAGTTCTTTGCACACAGTTGCCTCCTCATTGCTTTCCCTCCTGCACATACACATGCATAGCCCCAGTGTTTGCTGAGCTCTTAAACACTGCAACACTGGCACCCCCAAAGAAGACACAGATGCCCCAGCAATTGAGAAGCACAGGTAACCTCACAGTCTACCTTAAAACTTCCTGGAGTCAGGAAATCTCTGGCAGCACAGGATCAGCCTGCTATTCAGGCAGGCTGTTCTGCATGTGGCCTGACAGGAGTGTGTGAGGAGGGAAGAGAATTGTCCATCCACCTGCCCCAGCAGAAAGACAAGGGGATGTTCTATCAGACAGTGTCCACCAAGCCAACTGGAACAGATGATCCTGCGGGAAAGGAGAGACTTTTCTAACCAGCAGTTGAGCCCCACTGACTTCAAGCCAGAGCAGGGAGTTGAAAAAAGTGATGCAGGCATTTTAATCCAAGATGCTCTTTCCCCACTCCACGCTGGGCTGGAAAAAACTCAGAAAGTGAAAGCAGTTGACACTTCTGGCAGCAGGGGTCAGCAGGGGTCAGGGCTAATCCAAGCGTAGCCCACAGGAGGGATGGGAGGAGGTAGGAGAAGGGGGAGGAAAAAAAATCAGAGCTGGAGCACTGAGAGGTAAAAGCTGTGTCAGACACTCCCAGGAGAGAGGAAACAAATGTATAATCAAAACAAACCAGCCGGGGCTCGTGCAGTTGATGCTGGCTCTCTGGAGGGGAATAGCTTTACATTCAGCTGCTGGGGGATGGGGTTGAGCAGGGCTCAGGGGTGCTGCTGAAGCACAGCCACAGCAGGGAGGAGCTTGATTTTCCTTGCTGGGGGATGCGCATGTAGTGGTTGGGCTCTTGGTTTGGCATAGTGCACAGACAAGGGAGAAAGTGGACCAGTGATGTGCTGTGGAGGAGGTGGGGGTAGACTGGCTTCTAGAGCATATGTCTGTCTGTGACCCAGCTCTTCTGGCTTATATTAGAACAGAACAAGGACAGGCAGATGGGACCCTACCCTCAGGGCCACTCTGAGAGTTGCACCAGTCTCATATGGCCATAGTTTCTGAAAGCCCTCTCTGTTTCCCCAGGCCATTGCTCATATGGACGTACTCCCTTTGAACTCCAAGCTCAGGCACCACAAAAGAAACCCCCTCGTCCCCAGAAGAAAAAGAAGACTGAACATCACTTGTCTGAGACCGTGAGGGAAGAAGATACTTTTTGTCACAATTCCAGCTGGATCTCCCAGGGGCCAGTGGGGATCTTCCAGTGAGTATGACCTCCCACCAATAAGAAGTAGTGTCAACTCAAGGACTTCTCAATCTAGCCAGAGAGGGAGCTGGCCTGTTGAGACTGAAAGGTTTAGCCATAGAACTGCCAGTTCTAGCTGCTAGTTTAAAGCCAGCTGCAGGCCATGGCGATTAAATATGATTCCCTTATGAAGGTTATTTGTTGGGCTATTTGTACTGAGTTAAGGGTCTTAGCTAGGCTGATGTGGGTGGACAGGTGCTTATACCACAAGAAACAGTGGTTAGTACTTTCACTTGCAGCATCAGCAGAGAGCCCATAGCATTTTAAAAATTATCCATCACAAAGGTGATCCTGAAAATGAAGAGAAACATTATGGGAGTTCCATGATGGCAGGAACAGCAGAGCACTGGTTTCAGCCCAGAGCAGAAAGGAGATCTTTGCTTTGCACTAAGTGACCGACTTCATCCTCTCTCTCTCAGGCACTGATCCAAAATACGTGATGACATTAACCAGGGTCTGATAACAAAAGCAGCAGCAGTCAATGGAGCTCATTTGTTTTATATTGTGGGGACGCGCCAAGATTTTAAACAGAATTACTAACAAACAGTAGAACAACTGTGTGGGACTGTATGGGCCAAACCCAGCCAGAGTGTAAGTGTTTTGAAATCACAGGAGCAATTATGCAAGAGATTCAAGCTAGTTAAAATCCTCCACTTAAAACTTTAGATAGAAAAAAGGCTTTTTTCCCCCCCTCTAAACCCTTTTATTTGCAGAAAATGTCCAATTCACCCCAATTTTTCCATTTTTCTTAGAGCCAAAAATCTGTTTGGGGTAAAAATATTTATTTTTGAAGGGTTCTAGAAAGTCAACATTTCTAAAAGTATTATGAAAAAAGAAGAAAAAAGATTCCTGTGAAAAACAAGCATTTTTGTACAGCTCAGCCAGCGATGACTACACAAACCAAGCAGGATATTTTAACTTACATGTGTACACACATACATTTCCACCTGATCTTGCCATTGAAGTCACAGGTCTGAAATGTTCTCCTGGACTCAGCACTGACATTCCTCTAGACCAGAGTTTTTGAGTGAATGTTATCTACACTGCCCCATTGGATGTGGGCTGTTATTTGTATCAACCCCTAATCTCCAGCCAGGACTGCCTACCTCAGACATTAAAAGAAAAATGACCATAACACAGGCTGGCCTCCCCAAGAATCCTGCAATCAAGAAGTGTAAGATTCCAGCCATCTATTCTTTTTCTTTGCCTTAATGTTTCTGGGCCTTCAGGTCACACTTGGATCACTTTGTCAAATTTTCCTCCACAGCTACAAGATCTAGAAATGTCCTTTCCCTCAAAACCACCAGAAACAAAACCCCTGCCCTGCTCCCAGTATTTCTCATGAAACTGCATAACTATAGGAGCTCAGCTTTTAGCAGAAGAGCCCATAACATGAAACTGACACAAAAAACCTCTGCTGGCAACTTTATAAACCATGTGATTGGACTTCTCTTTGCCTATTGCTTTATCACCCCAAAGAGCACCAAACCTCCCAGAGGAATGACAAACCTGATGAACAGCCAGCAGCACAAACAGCTGTCCATCTTGTAATGCTGCTTTTGGAATAATTTCTCCTCTCCTGCTTCCCAGGCACTGTCAGTAAAACTGTGCGCAAGACACACTGTCCTCAGCTACACTGTTCTGGAGCAGCTACAAATTGTTTTTTAAGCACAGGATGACTCAGATTAGCAGTGAATTATGGAGCCTTTCACACCTCTTTGTATCAGAACACCACACCTACATCCACCAGGGTTTCGCATCAGCACCATGATGGAAATTATTGTCCCCATTTTATTGACAGGGACCTGAGGCAAGGAGTGACCAAGCAAGACTATGGCAGTCTAGAACTGAACACCAGTTTTGAGTTGGATTTGCCTTAAAAATAAACTATCCTCCTCTCTCCACTATGTAGAGAGACAGTCACAGTCATCACCATCTCATGGCCAGCAGATGGCTTGAGTTTAATTAATCTAAGGAGGCAGGGATGTGCTCAGACTAGAAAAGGATCCACATTCAAGGAATTACCAGCGTAATAGCAATCTAAGCAGTGGGACCCAGGACTGTGGGACGTAGGTATCAAATTCCATTTTTATGCTATGTTACTGGGTGAAAGCACATCAGCAGCATGTAGTATGGAGAAAGACTCTTATTAGCTTTACCTATGCTGTATCGTCATGGAGTCAAAAGGTTTAGTTTCCAGGACTATTCATCCTAGAGCAGCTCATTCATCTTGTACCAATGTTAAATTCACTAACAAATATTTGAAGAAAGTCTCAGAACTGGTGATTTTATGTACTCAACTTATTATGTGTACTGTCTGACGTTGCTGCAGGAGATATTGGACTGAAAAAAGAAATGGGAACTTTCCAGCAGTAGGCATCATGAGGCTGAGCACCAAGTTTTGTTTAATTCTATGAAGAGGTTTACTCTTCCATGCAAGACACCATCCTACATGTTACAATGCAGGATCCCTTGTATTGGGAAATACATCACCTAGTGCAGAATCACATACTCCTCTTGTGCTCTACTTGGACAAATATGGATAACCCTCCTTGAGAGAGCAGGGGGCATGCCGTCTTTTGAAACCAAATCCAACATGCATTAGCATATCCTAGTTCTAGCATGCTAATCACATGAGACCAAGCAGAACCCACTTTAAGATTTACTGATCAGACAGCATCCAAGGGGTTAAGAAAGCCAACCCTGCCACAAGAGGTTTGAACAGAAACTCCACTAGAGACCTTGAAATCCTGTTAATTGATGCCACACATGTGCTGCATTTAACCTCCGACCTTACTTGTAATAGTTTACACAAGTGGCATCAAGGCCAATGTTTCCTAATGTGCTGGGTTGCCGAGGCAACTGTCATGTGACATTCTTAACTATGCAATCCAGACCCTGGGAGGCAGTGCAGACTACCTCCAATGTACAAAAAGCCCAATTCATGTGTGCACACATATATGTAGCCACATATGTAAACCTTTCTTTGGAAGCACCAGCAAGTTACTTCGGTTCGTAGTTTAATTAGGAACACCATCCTGTAAGAGTGAATGAGTTTGGACTTCTTATGCACTAAGGATTTCCTGAATATGTTTTCAATATTCTGATTTTCTTGTCTCAACCTGCTCCAGCCAAGATTCGTTTAATCAAGAAGCAAACTGAGTTTTGAGACCAAATGAAATTAGCTTCCAGTTGGAAGCTGAAGTCGTTTATACCGACCATCCAATCAGGGGAAAGAAACAAGACCATGTGAACTAAAGGACCTATCAGAGAGCTTGACTTCAGATCCTCCTAACTGATGGAATGCACAGTCTGAACTGTTTATGAACACATCATGGGCTCAAATATACTTGCTCAAACTACTCTTTGAACCATTTCAAATACCAAGAAAATTGAATAAAAATTGGAATCTGTGAACATCATAAACACAGAAAAACTCTACATTCATTGCCCTAATCATTTGCAGTGAGACCTAGCCATGGTCTTTATTTGGAAGTAACCAAATCCTTATGGATGGAGAGGGGGCACTCAAAAGGGCAGGTCCTCAGTTACATCTCCCTTACTACAGTAGAACCCTGAGGGCTAGAGCACAGTGTGACCACTTCTGAGTCATATCCGGTGGGTGGGGAAAATTGTTATCATCATTAATATCTAACAATATTATAGGGGGTGTTTAGAGGCTCTAATCAGGATCAGGGCCCTGTTGTTGTAAAGGCTGCTGAAACCACAAAGACTTGGGTACAGACCCATTCAAGGATGTCAACCTCCTTATTGCCAATTGATGCCAATCTCTAATTCCAAGGAACAAACTTGGAAAGGTACTGTATGCTGTAGGACATGCTCACACCAATGCATTTTAATATCACAGCTCTGCCTTTCAAACCAACTGGTAAAAGCTTTCCATCATTTAACTGAAACTTGAACAGCAAGTATAGATGCAAGTATTGGGCAGGACATTACCACAGGAATATGATCATTGCCTGGTATGAAACATGCCCCAAAAAGAAAACCTCAAGGATTTCTGCAGGTACTTGCTTAAAAGCCCTTGTTATTTTAGAAGCCAATGCTGTTTAAGTTTGGCAAGACAGCAAGCAGCTATGAAATCAATGGGTCACTCCCACTCCTGAGACTTCTAATGTTAGAATCGTTTTAATGTACCCTGGGAAAGGGATTCCAAGTTAGCAATAATAAAAATTAGTGAGAAAGGACATAAGTGTCTTACCTGCTCTCTGCTAATGAAGACTTGATAAGTATTTGCCATTGCATGGCTTGTCCATCTTTAGCACACTGGGAAAAATCTATTGAGCAACAAGGTATGTATACACACATACTAACTTTCTGATAATTAAGCTAACTTAACATTTTTAAGTTGACTCAACTGTTAGAACATACACATGTATATGGAGCAGAATTGACTTAAATGCAGTACAAGATAATACATCTCTGAGGTGTATTATCTTGAGTCACATTAGTTAAGTTGACTGAGCTCACAAGATGGCTGCCACCATGTCAAGGAGCTGTATGTGCGTACTCTCCAGCATGGTTCAACTTCAATTGACTTAGTTAAGTCAACTTAGTTAAGTCGCTTTATCTTAAGTCAACCTAATAGGTGTGTACGTACCCAAGGAGACCAAGTTCAGATCTGAGACTGACACTATCCTATCTTGCATTCCTGGAGAATCATTTGCACCTGTGAAAAGTGAATGCAAAGTGGATGAAAAATGGTATAGACCTTCAAGCTAACATTTAACAATATGCACAAGGATATGTTACTACTTTGGGCACAAGGCAGTAGATAAAAAGACTGTTTCCAGAAACTCCAAGAAAAGAGCCCCACTCAGCCCAGTCAGAAGCATTTTCAGTAACCGAAAACTTATCTCATTCAACTGGATGTAAGGAGGCAAATCAATGGCCCTTGGTGTGTTAGTTTATTGATACTCCAGTGGCTTTGGTTAAAATGGAAAAAGGAAATTGTGTTTAACAAAATCTGAAAGTGAATAGCAGTAGAGTTCTCACTGGGGCATCTACATGTGAAATTAACGTGATGCCATAAACTCTGGCACATATCACGCTGGGGTTTATTGCTCTCAGGGACTGCATTTATATGTACACCAAGGACTGCAGCACATTGAGCCAAGTCAGAGTAGTCCCAGGTAGCAGGAGACCCAGGGGGGTCAGACAGCCATCCCAGAGCTGCTCCAACCCAGCTGAACATGCTGCAGAGGGCTGGCTGGGGCATGAGGATGTTCCAGTGCAGGGCTAGCTGGTAGGCAGCCCCCACACTGAAGCATCCTTGTGCTTCAGCCAGCCCTGTCAGCATCTATACATGCGTTCTTACAAGTACTAACCTATGGTGGCATTAATTAGTTTACTGAGGTGTAATAGGGCCACTCGTATAGACACCTAGATTTTACTGTGGAGCGAATTAGGCAGCTCTGTAGTAAACATCTTGTGTAGATACATCCACTGTGATGTTATTTGTCAAAGAGAATTTGGATTGGTGTATGCTTCCTACAGGTTTAGGTTTGTGGTGGGCCAGGGAGTCCTGTGTTGGTAACACACCACAGCACTGTAAAATTGATCAAGGAGATGCCAGACTACTTGGATATGGGGTAAAGACAACAAGGGGCTTTCAGCATGTGGAAGGCACAGGAGGCAGTTCAGGATTGTGTGTTAAGCACATCAGTTAGACAGTTTTACTGAAATAGCCAGTGTTGATATTTAAATTATTTGTAGGTTTCAGAGTTACCTCCATTTCGATGAAGGTAGCCAGTATACACCTATCAGAGCTATTATTTTAGGAGGTCTGAAATAGGTCACGGAGACACTATCACTTTGGTCACCTTTGGCTCATGATTATAAGGCTATGTTTTTACAACTATGAGGCCCAGGGCTATCATATTTAAATAAAGTTTAGGCTTGGAATCACAGCTTAGTGGATTCCACAACAAATTTCATTGTCCTGGGTTTATGGAATACATAGGCTTGAAAATACTTCTTATGTCACTGGGGGTGTTTCTGCTAGTGATAAAACCTGCCTGCTTATATTAAGGCTAAGTTCAAGGGCCTGGTCCTATTGCTATTGAAGTAAATGGCAAGACTCCCATTGACTTTGAGGTATAATGAAGCCTGAATGGGATATCTATAATTGGATACAGCCTGCTCTCAGAGAGCTATCCAAGAGATAGACCCAGCAATATGCTCTCTCACTGCCATCACCAGTTGGTTTGATTCTATTAGGGAGATCTCAGTGGATTATGCTGAATATCCACTCCTCCAGACTTGTGCTTACTATCTCATTGTTTTGTTTAAGAAAAGAACTCATAGTAAGGGTAAGTCTCACAGGGTTTTACTCTCCTTCTTTGCAAGTGCAATAATAGCTACATTTGCAGAGAGAGGTAATGCAAGTATCCCTACATTTACAATCCAATCCAAAAACTATAGCCACTCCAGTCAACAAATCCAGACTGAGACTCTGCTTTGATCCGCTATACTACCAGTCCTGGTACAAGGACAACAGAATCCCTCTGGTTGTCACCTACAGCCCCCAGCTTGAATATTTTAGACGAGTGGTTCTCAAACTGTTTGGGTTTTTTTTGGTGTACCACTTGAAAATTGCTGAGAGTCTTGGCGGACCACTTAATAAACTTTTTTTGTTCTACAAAGCAAAGCACACAACTCATATTTTAATATCAGTAGTCTTACAAGTACAGATATTCTCGATTGTTCCGCAACCTTTCTGTGGACCACCTGAATGGAGCTCAGAGACCAGTGGTGCTCCGCAAACCACAGTTTGAGAACCTCTGCTTTAGACACCTCATTAATGACCTTGAACTTTTGCTAGAAATTGAAAATCATAGCCATAGAAGACAAAACTATCCTGGCTTCCACATAGTCCCCACAATGTCAATCAATGTCAGTGGTATCTTCCAAGTAACAGGCTACCTAATTCCTACTCTCACCAGGCCCTGCAATAGATCCAGATGTCAGCTGTGGCCCCTTGTGAACACAGGGCATGTCTACACCAGACACTTTACTTGACATTAGAGCAAATTACTGCACAGTGTGTCACTGGGCACATTTACACATTGCCATATGGCGACATTGCTAGAGCACAGTACAGTATGGGTGGTCACTGCACTGTGTACACAGCACATGGGTAGATTTTTCTGCTATAAGCACATTGTTAAGGCGATGTACCTGACAACCATGAGTTGACATTAGGGCTGTGTGAGGCTTTGGACAGAGCTTTGGATCCAGAGAAGCTTCGGACACTTTGGCATCCGAAGCAGCATGTCTGGATCAAAGCGCAGGCTTCTTTAGGCTTTCCAAAGTGGTTCAGAGCTTCCGAACCGCTTCGGAAAAGCTTTGGAGCCGCCTCGGGGATCCGGCCATAGGGTATAAGGGGGAAACAATGAAATATCTATAACTTTGTTGTTTTCTGTCTGAGTTGGATGAAATTTGCAGATATTGTAGCCTCTGCTGAGACTATGAAGTCTGACAAGTTTCAAGTTGATTGGTGTAGGGGTTCTGGGGGAACTGCACCCCAAATTATTGAAAGCAAAACTGATGTCACATGTATGTGTTACACCACAGGGGGGTGAAAACTGCAGGGATGGTGGCCCCTAGTGAGGCCACAAAGCCTACCAAGTTTCAAGAAGATCAGTGCAGGGGTTTGGTGGGAACTGCACCTCAAGCTGTGGACAAGCAGAAGTCATGACATGGGTGACAGTGTGTGTTAAGGCACAGTGGGGTGACAGCTGCAGGGATGGTGGCCGCTGCTGTGTCACCTGCCAGCTGTGGAGGAGATCGGTGCAGGGGGGTTCTGGGGCCCTGCACCCCTAGCTGCTGACAGGCAAAACTGGTGCTATGGGTGTTTGTGCAACTCACTGCGTCTGTCTTGGGGCAAGGAGGAGAGATACTGCTGCAGGCCTGACTGCTAAGCTACTGTGTTACCAGTTACCAATCAATCATGATTGGCTCAGGGACCAGCTCAATACACAGGACCTAGTTAATGTAGCCAGTTAATTACCATCAATTAACACCTCTCTCAGCACTCCCCTCCTTCGAAACCTTCCTTCCTTGTCTTTTGTATTGAAGTTACTCCCTCTATTTGATAGACTATTCTGTGCATGTGCTTTCATAGTATCTGATGAAGTGAGCCCTTGCTCACAAAAGCTTATGCATCTCTGATTCGGTTAGTCTATAAGGTGTATCTACCCTGCCTACTGAATAGTTACATGTGTTACACTTGGGAAACTTCAGCTAAACCTATCAGCATGGCTAAAGCAGTACAGGAATATACTCTCCTGTTCATTTTCCACCAACGTGTCATAGCATTTTTATTCTCTGCACAGCTGTATCTAAAATGGATTCTTTTGTTTCACAGAAAATTTCAAAAATTTGAAATCTGATTGTATTCTGATTCAAAACAAGCCTTCAAAATTCTCCCTCCAAAAACTACAAGGAGATTAGTTTCAGATTAATTGAGGTTTTTTCATTTCAACAAAATAGAAGTGTTTTATTATTATTAATGGATCCATGTCAGAATGTCATTAGGTTTAGAATGAAGTCCCACTGGTACTAGTGCTAGTCAATGTCTTTATTCATTATTTGGATGCTGGAATAGAGATAAGTAATTTTGCAGATGACAACATTGGGAAGGGTTGTGAACACACTGAAGGATAGGGTTTCAATTCAGAAGGACCTTGATAGACTGGAAAGCTGGGTTAGAGTCAACAGGATGAAGTTCAGTGCTGACAAATACATGGTGCTACACTTGGGGAAGAAAAATCAGAAAAACAGATAGAAAAATGGATGACAAATAGTTGGATGCCAGCACTATGGACTCAGTATGAGTCTATACTGTGATGCTGCTGCACAAAAGGCAAAATAGATTTTGGGTTGTGTCAGTAAGGGCATTAGAGGCAAGACACAGAAGGTGGTAGTGCCTCTTTACTCAGCACTGGTTAAGCCACATTTAGAGTATTCTGTGTAGTTTTGGACTCCACATTTTAAAAGAATGTGGAAAAGTTAGAGAGGATCCAGAGGTGTGTGACAAAAATGATAAATAGGTAGGAAGACAAGACATATGAGGAGATGGTGAAAGGAAGAGGCATGCTCAGCTTGCAGAATGGGAAATTAAGAGAGGACATGATAGCAGTCTTCCAGAATTGCCATAAAGAAGAGGGAGAACTTTTCTCTGTTGCTGCAGAGAGCAGGAGACAACCAGTGGCTTAAAGTTGCAGCAAAGTAGGTTTAAATTGGGTATCAGGAAAAACTTCTTCCTTAGTTAGAACAGTGAGGCAGTGGACTAGACTGTCTAGGGAAGCTGTGGAATTTCCATCACTGGAGGTTTTCAAGAAGAGGTTAGATAAGCATTAGTTAGGGACAATCTAGGAGTATTGAAATGCTTGGAGTGCCCTGTCAAAGCCAGTTAGAAGCCCAAGAGCTCCACCCCTCCCCCCCACCCCCCCACACAGAGCATGTCTACACAAGGTGTTAAGTGCACAACTGATTAATTAACTGTCCAGCATCTACACGTGCACCCTTATTAGAGCACATGAAACTAAAATTGTAGCAGGGTAGTACTTGTAAATACAAGTACTATCCTGCTGCCGAGTTTTTTCGTGCACAGCAGTGCACATGTAGACACTGACCGGCTAGCTGGGGCATGAGGCTGTGTCAGTGCTAGGACTGCCTGCTGACTAGCCCTGTGCTGAAGCACCCTCATGCCCCAGCCAGCCCCTCCACAGCACAGCTAGGGCTGGCCCCCCACCAGCCAGGGCTACTGTGACAGATCAACATGCTGTGGTCCAGACACACATGCAGACATGTGCAGGGAGGAGCTTCCTGGGAGCAATACATTTCAGAGTGATAAGCTCCACAGTATACTGTTGCTTCCTAATGGCAGGTGCAGAAATGCCTACAGGTTGCTGGAAGATAATGAGAAAAGCTGTGTAGCCTAAAGCAAGTGGATATTGGAGGTGAACGTATTCAGCAGCTGAATGAAGCAAAGCTCCACAACTGGGTTAGTTCTGAAAAAAGGTTAAAGGAGCTGGGGTAAGATTGTGGAGGGGATATGGAAAGGGAAGTTCCAGCTCTCCAGTAAGAGGCTGTGATGTGTGGAATTATGCTTGCTGTCCCCAGATTGCAGAGCAGAATAGAGGGTGTTTAGTATTTCCAGTGCTTCTGGGTTTTGCTGGTTGCCAAATGGGGCTGGGAATGACTTTTTCTGCCATCTATTGGGAAAAGGGAGAGAAAGTGCAGGGATGGGTCACCTTCCTCAGATGCATTGAGTGTTGGCTGCAGCTAAGGCTGGGCATTTTGACTGGGGTTTGCCCATACTCCTGATGCTGGAGTAAAATCAAGAGAGTCTTGCTCCTCTGCTCTGGGTCAGCCCAATCGTCATATTTTGGATCAGGAAGTATTTTTTTTATCTCATGGTCAGATGATACAGACTGTAGACATTTTGCCTTCCTCTGTAGCAGGGGCTGTGGTCCTCTTCCTTAGATCTCTCAAGCACATTTCTACAAGCCTTGCAGCAGCAGCAGGACACTGACCAGACCACCATTGTCCCACTGCTTTACATGTGGCAAGTTAGGATGCTATGCCTTGTTGAAAATGTCTTCTAGGAGTCATTTAAAATTTTGACTTCTATTTATATATAAAATACCAAAAAGGGTATTTACAAAAAATCAAAACCTTTTCATCTGAAAATCTTCAAAATGAGATATTTCAATACTGTTGGAGAAGGGGAAAAAAGGTGAGAAAGTTCCAAAAGGAATGTCTGGCAGAATCTTTCAAGTGCATAAAGAATTTTGGTTTTGTTGGGACTGGGTATTCCCAAAGAAATCCATTACTAAGGTTTTCTGACCACCTCTAGTTTTAAGTGTTATATCCCCACACACACTGGGTTGTATATTGTGTTTTGTGTGTGTGTGTTTTGATATGGGCAAGATGGTCCCTGTTGTCCCAGCCATGGCACATGGCAAGCTGTGACCTCTACCTGGGGAAAATATGTAAAACCCTCTCGCCACATTGGCCAGAGGAAGCAGGGGATTATTTGGGCAGATTGGTTGGGAGAAAGACTGAAATGTGTCCCTCCTGGACTGGACAAAGCTTGGGTGATATCACACCAGGTATATAAGGACCACTCACTAAGGTCTCTCTCTTTTTCTCCTGTGGCTATTATTCATCTGGGGCTGCTGAGAGCTGCACAGCTACACTGAGCGCCAGAAAACCTGCTCTCCATAGCAGCCCCACTCCCGCTCTTCACTGGAGAGGCAAGCAAACACTATTTGAAAGGAAAGCCTCAGGAAGAAGGAGTGAAAGTCTGTTTTGGAGTTTGAGACTGCTATGGCATTTTTACACATGCTCCCGATGTGATGCCGGGTGATTTTAATTAGCGAGCTGCACTAATTAAAAGTGCCTGTGCGTCATGTGTATCAACAGGACAGTGCGCCTCCACGCTGAGAAAAGGTGGCAGTGCGCTTTGAACTAAAGCACATCGAATGTGTTTTAGTTCAAAGTGCACCGCCATCATTTTCTCAGCGTGGAGGCATGCTGTGCTGTTGATGCAGGTGGTGCATGAGGCTACTAGAGCATGTCAATTTACGTGCTCCAACTTACTCAATTAACAGAGTCTGCTCTGACTTGCTGGATTTCCAGCGTGTTGGAGCAGGCTTGCTGCATGTGTGTAAGTGCCCATATTTTCTCCTTCGCCCTTTCTGTCTTTTTTTTTAAGTGGGTTAATATCATGGGGGTATTAATCCCTGAAGCAAACTGCCCAGGAATGGGTCCTGACAGTTACTAGCTACAGGGGCCTGGCCCCCTCTGATTTGTAATTGCATTGTCTCAGCATGGGGTATAGCTGAGACAGGGTGTCCAGGCCACGGCCACAGGTCTGGACCTTCTTTTCTGCTGTTTCTATAGCTATGGTGTTTCAGTCTAGCTGTGTGCATGGTTGAACCCCAGCTATATGTTCAGGCCTCAGTGCAGTATAGGCCTGGCCAGTTTTTGCTGCCCAGTTCAGGCCCAGTGAGGTAGGCCTGACCTCTCCTTCAAAGTTTTCTTTTTGCAGTTCCTGCCCAGCAGAGCTGGGATCGGGACTAGGACTGTAGGGATGCAGCATGTGGATGAGAGCTGCAGTTAACCCCTCAAGGCTACCACATGGAAATGGGGATCGCAGGGAGCAACCAGGAGTCCCTTGCAACACAGAAGGCCCCACGCTCTCTAGCAGTTTCCCACAGCCCAGCGAACCCAAGGAGCAGCTCCAAGGACTCTCCAGTGAAGCCCCCTCTCCAGCCCATTGCTGAAGGGCAACAATAAGGGTGCAAGCCCCTGGAACTGCCTTTTGGGTGAACCCCAAGTCCCAGACTGCCTGGGCATGGGTGAATCCTCCCCAAGAGGGTGCAATTTATGACCTATGCCTTGTAGTTGGTAGTTTTTAAAATTGTATTTAGCGTTTTTCTTTGCCTTTGTTTCTGTAATAAATGTTATTCTCTGTGTTTACGTTGCTTGTGAGGAGAGGGTTTTGTTTATGCCAGACCTCTAGTAATTCATTTAGTGTTTCCTAGGTGGTCTGGGAGGGGGCTTGAGATAAGGTAAAATATATTTAGACCCCAAAATTGAACCCAGCCCTTGTTGCTGGTGACCGGTGCCCAGCAGAAGGGTTATATAAGCTTAGTAAGGTACTAGACCCTGTTGCATTTCAGAAGCTCAACTCCCTCTTGATAAGAGTTTAATGGGGACATGCATAACCATTAGCCTAGCCACAGTAATAGAGCCTAAAAAAGGAGCACTAGTAAGGGAAGGGTCCTGACTGAGAAATGCAGAATGGAGCCTCAGAGAATGGAGCAAAGAGGAAACCAGTTGCCGTTGCTTTATGCCCTTTAAGTATGCACCTTGCATGGTTCATTTCCTGAGCTACCTTCTTAATAAAGTGGGGTCTGATTTTTCCAAAAAGCTCAGCTCCTAATGAGTCACCAAAACACAAGCCATATTTTCAGCAGTTTACAATGCTAATCGTTGCATTTTCAAAAGAGCTCAGTATCCACCCTCTTTGCTGTGCTACTCCCATAACTATCCCCCCATGAAATGGCATATGGCAGTCTCTGTTTTACCACTGTAGATAGAGCACTGCTGTCCGCTGTTGGCAAAGACCTGACCAGGGAATTTTCCTGGTCTTCAATGCTGGATGCTCCAGTTGTTTAAATCTGAGAGGAGCTGAGCTATTGGCCCCAAGCACAGATCTGCATGCTCTTTGGACCCACCCAATGTGTGTAAGCAATTGTTCAGGAACCTGAAGCCTCCAAGCAACTGCCTGAATATTAGTCTCTAGGCA
The DNA here is from genome assembly GCF_000455745.1 of Alligator sinensis. Taxonomy (NCBI): domain Eukaryota; kingdom Metazoa; phylum Chordata; order Crocodylia; family Alligatoridae; genus Alligator; species Alligator sinensis. The sequence continues at coordinate 5,544,696 of NW_005841839.1, read as the reverse complement.
AGAGAGGGAGGCAATGATATTTTCAATATCTAGCTTTAAATACCAAACTGCATTTTTTAAAGTGTAAAAGCAGGATCCACCTCTCTACTAATGAGAATTGAATCAGCTCTCTGAACAACTACTCCTGTCTATACAGGACTCACTTAAAAACAAGAGGTGTGCACTTGGGCTTCCTCTGCTACCTGATGTAAAGGCAACATCACAAGCTAGCACAACTTCAGAAACATCTAGTAACCACCTAATACTATAATGGAGACTCTTGTGGTCCCCAGACAGTTTCCGCGTGGACATCACCAGAATAGTCATGACATGACACCTTGCTTGGCAATCAGAGCAGAAAGGTCAATAACTACATTATGGATGGAGTTATAGGCCACCCTTTGTAAACCTTATTGTGCTTCATACACTTAAAAAATCTGCTTATGTCATGATCAGACTACTACAGTCAGCACCAAAATGCATCCAGCTCTAGAATGGGTTGTGATCCCCCACTTTATAGTAGGGCCCATTTAATAATCCCTTTGCCTAAAATTATCAAAAGGCTTTGAACCTGGGAGCACCAGCAGCACAGAAGAGAACTCTATCCTTGAGCTAGAATAACTGTTCTTAAGGGAAGCTGGCAGCAGCAACAGGATGCTACTTTCCAGTGCATGAAGCATTATGGGTGTGTCCAGATGAGCTCACATGTGCCTCTTGCCGTGTCTCAAAGCCGTTTGAGACACAGCAAGAGGCATGCTGGGACCAAAGAAAGTACCCCATGCTGCATATTTGCAGCGCGGAATCAAAATTTGATGCCTCAATATCCAAGTATCAAACAAAACCTGCAGAAAAATAGCAGGGCAGAGCATGGTCCAGGACCATGCCCTGAGGCAACCGGAGGTTTGGGTCCTCCAAAGAGATGCTCTGGTAACCAGCCAGAGTGTCTCTATGGCTGCTTCTTGCCCTGGTGCTGCATGTGTGGGGCAAGGAGCAGTGCAGGCTGCAGGGACCTGGACCTGGGCTCCATCCCCAGGTAAGTAGAGACTGGGGGTGGGGGAGGCTGGAGCCAGGCCTGCGTGGGGGCAGGGGGCTGGCGGGGAGGCGGAGTGGGGAGGGCTGCTTGGGAGAGGTGGGTCCCACACCCGCCCCAACATGGCCCCCAGCCCCCCGCCCCTGAAGCAGCAGGGGCCATCGGGGCTCGGGGCCCTCCACGCACAGCACCCCTGCATGGTGCAGAGCAGCATGGCTCAGCCCTGGCTAACTGGTGCCTGGCACCGCCTATGCCCCATCGTGTGGTCCTGGCCCAGCGCAGCATTGCGCCATGTGTCTTTGGGAAGCTCCAGGCTGCTCAGGCTGTCACCTGGGGCCCTGGGGCCCCGTGCCACTTGCGGGGACTGTGTGTTGTACCAGGCCAGGTGCTGCCTGCACAGGCCCTGCACACCATCAGGGCAGGCCAGTTCTGTGCAAGCAGGACCCGACCCAGCATGACACGTGGTCCCCGTGAGCAGTGCAGGACCCTGGGTGACAGCCCAAGTGGCCTGGAGCTGCCCGAAGGCACACAGCATTGCGCCACACCATGCCAGTCTGGGCCCGCATGACAGGGCACAGGCAGCTGAGGCTGAGCCGTGCTGCCCCGCGCCATGTGGGGGCGCTGTGCCAGGAGGGCCTGAGTGCCACGGCAGCTGCTGCTGCGGGTAAGCTCTGGGCCCTGCAGGGGGGCTTTGGCCCTTGTTGGGGGGCATGTGGGCCCTGTGGAGGAGTTGTGGCCCTGTGGTGGGAAGCTGTGGCCCCTTTTGGGGGGCTGTGGCCCTGCAGGGGGGCTGGGACCCTGTGGGGGGGAGGCTGTGGCCTTGCGGGGAGGAGCCGTGGGCCCTGCAGGGGGGGAGTTGTGGCCCTGCAAGGGGGCTGGGGCCCTGTGAGGGGGGAAGTCCATGTGCTGGGTGTGGGGGGCTGCACCCTGTGGGGGGCAGGTGACCCACCCTTCCTGAGCAGCCCTCCACACCCACAGTCCCCCCACAATCCCCCCACACTGACCTGAACCCCACCATATTCCTTCATACCCACCCACACACCCACCTGCATCCTCCTACACCCCTTCCCACCCCACTCCTGCAAACCCCACATCCCCCATCATACCCATCGTGCAAACATCAAAACATATAGATATTTAGAAATTATTTTATCATGATGATAGAGACACTGGTAGGTTTCCAAACTGCTTTAACATTGTACATATAACAATAAAACATTGCCAAACTGATCTCTCTCTCTCGTGGTTTGTTCTAATTGTGGAAGGACATGGATTTTGGGGTATTTTAAAGAGTGAATTTGAGGTTTTTCTATCAGAGATTTTGCAGTTTTTAAATAGGGAACACCAGAATTCCTGCTAGTGAAGCAGGTGGTAGGACCCAGGCAGAGGAGCCTGCTCAGGGCTGGCACCCTGGACCCAGTTGGAGGTGGCTGACATCCTGGCCACTTGGGGCCAGGAGGACATGCTTTTACAGTTCAAAACAGGCCACCACACTGGGAACATCTGGGCAATAAAAGCCCAGATGGCAGGGTGGTGGCACACATGGCAGTAGTGTCACACAAAGGCCAACTGGCAGCTGGGCCAGAGGTGCAGATGCCTCTGCTACAGCTGTGCAGTCCCTATCCAGGTCTGGCAGGGGCACAGTCTTGGGGCCACATGCTGTTGCAGGTGACAGCAGGTCATGGCCAAGCAGCAGCCCCTAGACTGCCAGACTGCTACAGTGGGTAGAGGCTGCAGCGTACTCTCAGTTAGGGCTGCTTCATCAGTCCAACTGTCACAAGGAGTAGTGTCCCCAGATACCAGCTGGCCCAGAAGCTCCTGACTATTTGCCTCATTCAATTACAGTGGGCCCTAAGGCCCACCCAGCTACCTAGTAGTCCCTACAGTTTGGGGGCTAATGGATGAGTGAAACAACAAAATTCTGGGGACAACATAGGCAAAAAACGTAGACAGGAGTGCCATGTGGGCCAAGGGGTCAAAACGTGAAAATGAATGCTCTTGAGGGGGACACCAAGCAGAACCCTGGGGCTGCGCCCACCAATCCTCAAAGGCATCCAAGGAGCTGGTGGATGCTGCCCAGTGGTGCTCTGCTTGGAGGCATGTGCGAACCAGTGAGAGGAAAGTGGCCCCACGGTCCCTGGGCACCTTCCCGGCCAGAGCCTCCTTCCTGGTCATGTACAGGGCTCACTTGGCCAGGGCAAGGAACAGGTTGACCAGGAGGTCCCAGGACTTGGTAGAACAGCAGATGGGGTATCCAAAAATAAAAAGGTGAGGGGTAAAGTTCATCCAGAACCTCAGGAGGAGGTTCCAGAGGTAGAGGAGCTGCAGCCTGGCACACTCGAGCATCATGTGCGCCAGGGTCTCCCTCTGCCCTCATACGGGGAAGGAGACCAGGGTGTTGGTAAAGCTCGCCACATACACACCCATGGTGATGGCTCCATGGAGGAGATGCTAGCTGAGGTCCTCAGTGGCTCGTGGCCCCATGTCATGTGGCTACCGATATCTTATAGCAGTTGCTGCAAGGCCTGAAGGCGGAACCTGTAAGGGGAGGCTTAGGACCTCTGCAGTGACCCAGTGTCGTCCTGGCCAGCAAAACTCCAGTGCCCATTTCTGGAGCCCAGCCAGGACCTTGTGGGGCACTGGCAAGGTGTAGAAGTGGTGCCAGAGCATGGACAGGACCAGCTGGTTCAACACTAGCACCCTCCTGCACGGGGAGATACCACAGCAGTCCCATCCATTCCTGGAGCTGCTCCACCACCCTTGCCTCCAGCTGGTGTCAGCTCTCTGGCAGGGAGGGGTCCATGGGGGACAGGTAGACCCCCCAGGTAGAGCATTGAGCCTGCACTCCAGCAGATGCCTCAGAGCGGGGGGGCACCTGCCACCCATCACCCACTGTCAGGCCAAAGCTCTTGACCCAGTTGACCCGAGCAGAGGAGGCTGCTGAGTACAATGCCTGGCAGGCCTCCACCTGTGCCATGTCCCCCAGGTCCTGGACTGTGAGGAGCACATCATAGGCATACACCAACAGGATCAGCCACACCGCCAGCTTCCCGAGTGCCAACCCTGCCACCTGCCTTTGGAGAAGGATGAGGAAAGGCTTCAGGGCCAAGGCATATAGCTGGCCTGACAGCGGGTAGTCTTAACGTACCCCTTGGCTGAACAGGATGGGCTACATCACAGTCTAGTTGAGCTTGACCAAACACTCTGGAGAGGCATACGGCACCTGGAAAGCCCACACGAAGTGGGGCCCAAAGCCAAAGGCCTGCAGCGTGCCTGTGAGGTATCCATGATCCACCCTGTCAAATGCCTTCTCCTGGTCCAGGGACAGGAGGGGTAAAGGCAGGCCCTCCCAGCATACCAGCTCCAGGAGGTCCCAAACCAGGTACAGGTTGCCAAAGATAGAACGTCCAGGCACCTTGTGCATCTGGTTGGGATGGATCACGTCTGCCAGCATGCACCGAAGGTGCAGTAAGACGGCCTTCCCTGCCAACTTGTACTTTGTGCAGAGGAGGGACACAGGACGCCAGTTGTGCTTCAGGTGAAAGTGGAGGTGAAGGCAGAGGGTGGACCGCCAAGGCAGCTGGGGCAGGCAAGGCACCTTTAGGCTCTGGCAGTGATGGTGAGGGTGGGGCCCACAGGCAGTGCACCCTGTCTCCCCAGGCTGTCCCCTGACCACGGCTTGGTGGTGGGCTGGGCAGCAGGCCAGAACAGGAGTGTAGAAGCTGGGGTGCGTTGCAGGGTTGTGTTGCTGGGGTGCAGGTCAGTGTGGTGGGCCCCCCCAAGAGGCAGCAGAGGACCCCCCTGTGGAGGGGGGGGAAGCAATAGCAGCAGCAGCAGCCCAAAGCAGGAAAGGGTGTGGCCAACTTATCCCCAAAAGCTCTGAGAATAAGCCAGCAGCTAGCAGTAGCCAGAGGCAGGGTGGGGGCTGGCCATCTTCTCCTCAGAAACTCCTGAGACCAAGCTTGCAGCAACAGCAACAGCAACAGCAGCAGCCTGGGACAGTTAGGGGTGTGGCCATCTTCCTCCCAGAGGCTCCTCCCCCAAAGCTCCTGAGAGCAAGTAGCCCTAAGCTGCTTGCCAGGGCAGCTTTTTATACTGCTGGGGGCAGCACAGGTGCTGGCCCCAGGCTCTAGCTCCCCCTGCCTGTAGATCTGGGAGGAGCCAGGCAGGGTTATTTTGCCACAAGTGGCACAACTTGCCCCATACCAAAGTGCATGTCCGGGCACATGCGCTGAGGCAAAAATCCCCGGCTCAAATTTGTGCCGCTCCTATTTGAGCTGCTGTAAGCGCGCATGCCTGCATGTGTGGATGCGCCCATTGAAGATGATGTGACACATTTTGTTAATGTCTCACACCAAAAATACTATGTTGACGGTTTAGGACAGGAAATAAAGAATACCCTCCCAAATAAAGAAAATTATAAGAAGGTGCGTCTACATGTTCATTAATGTGCCTTAGATACTGTGCATTTAGTTTAGTACTTCCTTTAAAAAGTACTAAGTAAACGCGCAGTACCTTGAGTTACTGCGCAGTAACGCCTCCACATGGTTATTTAGTTATGCTTACTGTGCGTTAGCCTAATTACACTGCACAGTAGGCTATTAGCATGGTTTTTGCTGTGACACACTACTGTGCAGTGTTATTAGGTTAATGCACAGTAAGTGTCTCATGTTGATGCACCCACTATGAAGTTACCTGACTGGAATTTAGCCGAGGTTAAATATTTACTCCTGAGAGATAGTTAGCTGCACTAATCTGAAGTCAGGGCGGAGTGTCACCTTTGAGACTAATTTGTTCAGAAATGCATAAGCTTTTGTAGGTAACAACCTACTTTGTCCCATGTTACAACAGTTCATAGCATCTAAAGAAGCAGGCAGTTACCTACTAAGGCATATGCATTTCACAAGTTTGTCTCTGAAGTGCCACCCTGCCCTGTAGGGCTGTGCGAAGCTTCAGTCCCTGATTTGATTCGGCAGAGATTTGGCCCAATTCGGTGGCCAAATCTCTGAATCTGAATTGAATCAGAGGACCCTTTAATCTCTCCGAATCAAATCAGAATCCTCTGAATCGATTCAGACAGATTTGGAGATTCAGATATAGAGACAGTTTTAAATGTTTTTTCTACATACCTCTAGGTAGCAGGGGCTTGTGAATGCTGTGATGCTGGGGCGCATGGAGTGTCCCACAGAAGCATGGGGGTCCCCCAGCGCACTCCCTGGAAGATACAGAAGTGGACCAAATTTCAGGTTTGCCGCCAAGCACATGGAGGGCCCCCCCCGCACTCCTGTGGGATGCTCCATGCGCCCCAGCATTGCAGTGATCACAAGCCGCGCCTGCTACCTCAAGATATGTAGGAAAAAAACATTAAAGCTGATTTAATGTCTGAATTGCTGATTCTCTGAATCAGCATCGAATCTTCAGATTCAGATTCAGACAAATTGAATCAATGACAGTGATCCGAATCAATGAATCGAATCACTGTCCCTGATTCAGGCCGAATCCAAATTGAATAGGGCTTGCTTCACACACCCCTACTGCCCTGTCTTTTACTCCACAGAAAACCACCTAGGCAATCTCCAAGAAACATGATTTCTTGTCATGACACCTTATGACAAAGCACTGAAACAGAGCTGCTATTATTTATTTATGTTGTAGTAGAGTAGAAAGGTGATAGACCACTGCTTTAGGCATGGTAGAACATTAATGAAGACATTGCCCCAAAGAGATTACAGGCCAAGACTAGGAAAAGAGACAACAGTTGGATGTATCAAACAGACAAAGGTGGGCGAGCACAAGAAAGTGACAATAAGGCATGAAGAACAGCAGCTGCAGCACTCCCTGCTGAAAAGCCCTGGTTGAGACTACTCTTTTACCCCATTCAGATCAGAGCTGGGGGAGCTGTGGATGAGTTTCTCTGGTGCTCTAGTAAGGTACCTCTCACTAGTACTCAGTCTGCCTGCAAAACCATTTCAAAGGATTCAAGAGCATCTTTTCACCCATGAACATGCAAGTAAGACAATGTAGAGAACTTGTCCCTGAGGTAATCAGTAAAGATCTAATTTTTTCTTCAAATGTTCATCCATGCAACCCATTAAAACTTCACGGCTAATATCCCAGAGACAATTCCCTTTGAACGCCCGCTTTGTCTGGTAACTTTATTTCAAATTTTGATGCCAATGTTTATCCACTCTTTAAAAAGCTATTCAGAGCGTCTCCCAAATTAACTTCAGATGTGAGAGCAATGAGAACATTCCCTACATCATATTTCATACACTTTTGTGTTATTTAATTCTTGGAAACCTTTTTTTTTTTCAAATATAAAAATATTTTTTAAAAAATCTCCAAGGTTTTGGAGAGTGTAACCTCTCCCTGTGTGGTCTGGAAAATCTGGCTGTAAACCTCATTCCCAAAGTTCATAAACTCCATTATAAATCATCTCCTTATCTTACTTATTAGGTTTCTGTTTTCACTGAGATACATCCTGGATAGGAATGGTCTAGGAACAACTTGTGGTCCTTTGCTGCAGCAGCTCTGGCCTGGAAAAAATGGCATTGGAGTCACTTGTGAGCTGGAAATGGTTCTCCCATCCCATGAAACTCTTTGAGGTTTCCAAAGGTTTTCCAAGCTGCATACGGGTGAAAACAAGAATTTTCAGAAGATTTTCCTGAAAAAGGAACATGACCACAAGAGCTCACGGCCTGGGTGTATGACTCGCCTGTGTTGTGGGAAACCCAGGTAGAAGTCCTAGCTCTGCTATTTTCCCAGGTGACCAACAGACCAGGCTATGTATGGGCTTGTCCAGAGTTAGTTTCTCTCAGTTTCTCTTCTGGGAGCTAGCCCACTTTGTATAAATATATTAAATATTGGAGCAGAGACTTAAGCCTGGTCTCCCACATCTCAGGAGAGTGTTGTAACCACTGGGCAATAGAATCCATCTCTGTGGCAAAAATTAACATGTGCTTGTTTATTTTAAGCAGCCAACCAACCACGCATTTTTTTAAAAGGTTTGTGAACTGTGCATAGTAGTTTACATGCAAATTCTTTCCCAGAGCATTATGGGAGCACAGAAAACAGTGATGTATGACAGCTAGGGATGGGCTCAGTTCACTCTGAATCCAAACAACGTGGATTTTCGGGAAAGTTCAGAGCTGGAATCCAGTCCTGGATCCAAGCTTGGCAGCGCTGGCCCGTTTCTAAATAAACAGAAGAGAAGGACAGTGACAAAATTGCAGCATTCAGCCAGAAGGTCAACAACAGCAGAGGGGAATGAAGAGGCACAGGGGAGGAGGAGAAGAGCTGATTGAAGCTGAGATGGAGGGTTGGATGCTCAGCTCCTATGAACTGCCATAATTCACTTTGGCAGAAGCTGATTTACACCAGCTGGAGATCTAGCCTGGATTGCTGATGCAGCAGAGATACACAAAGGCAGAGCCCTGCTTTAATGCCTCCTTGTTTAGTTTGGAACGCAGGTCAGGAACCACACACCTCTCGCTGTTGCACTTTTCTACCATCCTATAAAACTTTTAAGGTAGACTCTTAAGAGTCACCCTTTAATCAGCCCTTTCAGAAATCCCTCTGCCAATCTCTGGCATTCCACCTTCCACTTAGCATGAAGTAATAACCAACATTTATCTTACCTCTGTATCCAAATCAACACCCGAACCTGTCTTGCTTCGAGTGGTATTTAGGACCTGTTTTTCTTTTGCCCGTTCCCTATTTATTATCTTAGGGCAGAGATGGGTAAGAGGTGGTGCCAAGGTTTTATGGTGCAAGGATCAGGAGACCAGCCAACTTAAAACTGGTACAGGCCCACTGAAGTCATAGCTGGACCGAACAGCTTTTACCTCTCACCTCTAAGCCCACTCAGGACCTACAAACTAGGCCCTTCTCTCCTAATCTCCCCCCTGCCCTCCACCTCTCCAAAGGGGTTCAAACTAGCAGGTGTTCTCAGTGGACTGAGCATGTGACTTATCAATTACAGTTTAGCCAACTGACTTGTCAAATATCAGGCAAAAATTGTAAAAAATTCCCCATAGATCCACAAAATACACAGAAAAAGCACAAATTTTTCATTAAGAAATGTGTTAAAAACAATGAAAAATCATATTTCTGACAAGAAAACTACAATAATGCAGAGTTGGGTTTTTTTGTAAAATTGTTATAATCTTTTACCAGTTTAAAAATATGCACCCTATTGACCAGCAAATTGAAAATATTTGACTGGTCAATTGACTGGCTTGCCAACCCTAGTTCTCTGAGTACACCTCCCACACTGGGAGGATTAGGCTCTTCACAAAATGCAGCAGCAACTTCTTTTCCCTGTTAAAGCACAACACAAGGCCGTTGCAATGTCTCCTTCTTTTGCAGAATACTCTGCTGGTTGGAGCACTCAGCCAGGAAGGTCTTCAGGTGCCCTAAGGCCTTTGAAAATTTAGCCTCAGTACTTGGACCAGAGAACAGCACGGTGACCACCTTTTAAAAATGTAAAGGCAGGATACATGGCTGCCTCTCTCTTGCCCTCACCCCCTCCCTCACCTCTGCCCATGGCATGGCTGGAGCAGAGCCAAGCAGGGTGGGGGGCAGATGCGGGCTGCCTGCTGCAGGCTCCCTGCCCTGCTGCCTTTCGCCCAGGAGCCTCGCACTGGTCGCATGCCCCTTGCTCGCCCGGCAGCAACAGAGGGCCTAACTTCATGCCACCCCCACCTCCCCTGCTGCAGGGGTGGCGGGGGTGCATTGCCATGGTGCTGCAGGGCTCCCACGGGGAGGGCAGCAGGGTGGGGAGCCCCAAGCCTGCAGCAGGCAGCTCACATCCACCCCTGCCCTATACCCAAATCTGGGGGTCACATACCCCCCATACCTCCTCTGGGGATTGCACATAGCAGCAGGGATCCACCACCCTTCCCCCACTTCTTGGACAAGTCACCTGTGGCACCCTCCTGCTCCATACCCTGACCCCATGCAACCATAGGTGACACGTACCTCCTGAGGCTGGGGGGGGCACAGTGATTGCCCATAGGTGGTGGTGATGGTGGCTGCGGTGAGCCAAGACCGCCCGCAGGTGGCTGCACTGATGTTGGTGATGAGGGCGGGCCAAGTGGGGACCGTCTGCAGGCAGCCACAGCAGTATCAGCAGCAGGGGGGTCCCTCCATGGCTGATTGCTGACCAGGGGTCCCCCCATGGCCGGACACAGTGATGACACTTCTTGGGGGGGATGAGCATCGGTGCTCTGCCTGCCCCACCTGCCCAACACCTAAACCAAGAGTGCTCACTCTCAGGAGGAGCACTAGCTCTCTCAGGGGGTGCACATGCACCCCTGTGCACCCTCCTATGCATGCACTACCCTGGCTGGACAGCATGCCCAGTCCCTGCCCCTCTGCCTCCCTCATTGTATGTGCCTCAATTTGCCCCTCACCCCACCCCACCATGCTTCCCTCCCTGCATAGACTGACCTGCAGGGGTCTGCTCTCCACACTGCCCAGCTGCATTCCTGGCCATGTGCATATGTACAGGCATGCATGTGCATGTGGCGCCCCCTGCGTCTCGCTCCCAGCAGCCCCAAGCAGCCCACTGCAGGCTGGAAGCCTGTCAGACTGCAAGGGCAAACCTGCCATTTCCTGATCCCTGCATGATTCTGGAAATCAGGTACAAGTGCTGTCCCAGGGTCATGCAACCTGGGACCGGGACTTGAGGTTCTCATTCTGGGACTGTCCCACCCAAGTAGGGACAGGTGGTCACCCTAGAAAACAGGCTCCTTTTCCCAGCACCACCATGAGCTTGTACTGAGACCTTCAGTAAGGCAGTCCCCCTGAAAATTAATTGCCAAATTTCTCTGTGCTTAAGTTCCCTATGTACAAATGAGAAGGCTGGATACCTACATGGCCTCCAGTCACCTTAGACACTTGGAAGGCATTCAGATACTAAGTGTTTCCCTTCACAATATCCTTTTGTGGCAGGAGTGTGTTATCCCCATTCTATAATGTGGAAATTGAAGGACTAGAACTATATTCACTTGCCTACGGTCACAGAGTAAGGCTTTGGCAGACTTTCAGTCAGTTCAGAATTCCAGTCAAACTTCCTAACAGCAGCATATTTCGGGTTCCTCTGCCATTCAAGCAGAAATGCTTTATTGGTCACAGAAGGTTTTAGCACAATGGTCTTCAAAAATGAGTAGTGAACTAGTGATTATGGGCATTTCATTTGAGACGCCTTCCAGGGTTTCGGGGGGAACGACACTTGAAAATCCTGTATTCATTTTTAGGATGAGGTGTCAAATTAGCACCCAAAGTTACTAATCACTTCTAAAATGTCTTGGCCATGGTCTTTGACACAGAATACACATTCAGCTGCATTGCTCTTAGAGGGAACAAGCTGCCTTTCAGGCTCCAGAGTCCAGTTGGAACAAATCAGCCAGACTCAAGAACATTTTAAAGACCCAGAAGTGGAGGCTGGGCTTGTTCCTGGGCCAAGTTAGGTTAGCGTTTATGAAGAAATGTTGCATCTTATGGGAGACTGAACTGATTTCTGGACAAAGTTGAGGAGGGCCTGATGACAGCTCCAGATTTGAATGGGGAAGAGGGAATATAAGAACCTTCCTATTATTTGGATTCATTAGCAGGAGAAATTTCCAGAGTTTTCCCCCAAAATTGCTTTCACATCGGTATCAGTTTGTGTTGCAAGAATCCATCCCCATCCAAAAAACAAAGCAAGCGATTGAAAAACCAAGCTTCCTCTTATTCAAGATGTTCATCAATGTGTGAGAGGAAGCCTGAACCCTGTGGGAGTCAATAGAGAAACTTGCATTGACTTCAGTGGTGCTAGGATTTACCCACAGATTTTAATCCCAAGAACCATTACGATCAGTTAGTTTGACCTTCCACATAACCTTGACCGAAACTTGGCTCCACCAGGAAGTCCTGCGTTGGGCCCAAAAGCTTGTGGTAAGGATTCTTGTTACATTTTCAGCACTGAGAGAAGACTTCCCATATTCTGCACCCCTTATTCATACAGACCAGTTCTTTCTCACCCAAATACAGAACTCAGAAGTAGCTAGGCCTATATTTCTTCATTATGCCTCAGCAGGCTTGAAAAATAATTCCCCTTGCTTGTGGCATTCAACTTCTCTCCTTCTGCCATCTTTTACCTCCATAACTAATGAGTAGGTGAAGGAAAGCTAGGCTTGTGACTAAGGAAAGCCCTGGGAGAAGTACAGATGTGTAGGCTCTGCTCCCACCTAGCCCACAGACTGCATGCAGGGCCTTGGGAAAGTTGCTTCATTGTGTAGAGCAGCACCCATGTACACAGAACAAAGGATGCTGGTACTTGTCCATCCCACCAGCAGGGATAGGAGTCGACATCCATTATTTATGAAGCACTTGGAGATTCTCAGAAAGAAGGCGCCAGAGAAGCACAACGTGTCATTACACAGTGGTATGATTTAAGTCCATGAGGGATTGGGTAGGGGATACAGTTTGCATGAAAGACTATACAAAATAAATCCTATACGAAAGGCTAACCGCCTCCGCATCATAGTGTTGGGCTGTATCAGTCTGCCTGTCTCTGCCGTACTTGCCTGCTTCCTTTTAGAGGCATAGATGATTTTCTCAGCATCTTTCTTGCAGAGTTTCTTGTCTGTGCCAGCTGATCAACAGCCAAGTGAAATGTCAGGAGGGAAAAAAACCCCACACTTGCATGAGGTTCAGAATTTGCATCTTTCAGTGTGTCCACCCCAGCCAACTGCTGCCTGGGCACTGAGGCCAGCAGGAGATGCAAAGAAGGAGGAATAACTTGCCATACACACCATTCAGTCAAATACGGGCCCTGAATAAAATGGAGAATCTATGAACCAGGGTCCACTATGCCCATGCATCTCACCTACCAGTCTATTCATCCCTCCACCCACTCATGTGTTACCCCTGCTGTTATCCATCCATCCATGCCTAAGCATCCATCAATATAACTAGTCTTTTTGCCACTCATCCATTTTTCCATTTGCCTAAGTATCGTTCAATTCTCTGACCATGCATTTGTCCATACA
>NW_005841839.1:5522867-5531621 GCF_000455745.1 Alligator sinensis | reverse complement strand
CCCAGCATCTCTGCACCGGCATGTGAATTTACTATGACCTTATTCAAGTCCATAGATATCCAGTTTCCATATCTCTGATGCATAGATTATTCTGCAAAGTGATGGCTGAGTTTTGAGATCATGTGGAGAAAATTAGGACATAATTGTGTGCACCCATGAGCTGAGACTTCATCCACAAGATCAGGACTGCAGAAAGCTCTGGGTATGGTACTGCAGACATACTAATGTGACGGGCTAGCTGGCAGTGACTTAGCCCAGGGGTTTTGAAAGGGCAAAAGATGATTAGAGGACTTGGGATTCCCTTTCCTCACCAATCAGGCCTCAGAGACTCACCCTCTGTGTCCCCTGATTGGCCCCTGGGGTCACCTGGAGGGGGAGGGGTCACCTGGAAGGGGAGTCAGCACAGCTGACTCAGGGGAGACCAGTGAGGAACCACAAGGAAGGAGATTCAAAGAGCTGGCAAGAGGTGGGTCAGCAGGATGGGAGCAGTTGCCCCAGAAGAGCCTGAAGGAGTGGGACCTGCAGGCAGCAGTTGGACCCTCAGCAGCGCAGTATGTGGCCAGCAGGAGAGACTCCCCGCTGGGTTCCAGGATCCCCTTTGAGAGGGTGCGGGTAGCAGGAGAGGCTCCCCAGCTCCAGCAAGGATCTGAGCAGTGACCTGAGAGGTTCCCAGCTCTGCTTCCAGCTCCTCTGGCAAAAGGCCAGGCAGCTTGATATGAGCACTGGTGGCTGGGTGGTAGAGTTTCTACCTACTGTGTGGGAGATCTGAGTTTAAGTCTTAGGTGGGGTGAGTAAGCTAACAGGGAAAAATTCTTGTTGCAGTGGAAAGGGGCTATTGTGTTTTCCCCCCTTCTCCCCCTCCAGGTACCTAGGCCCTAGATTCCTTGTCATTTGGCATTTTGTGCCTTTTATATTTCACCAACCAGTATTGTTTGTTCTGCTGTTTGTGTTTTACACTTCGGTTAACCCTGTCTTTTGTCAACTGGATGAATATGTCTATGATTGTCAGTGTCTAATCTTTGTTGAATCCTACCCCTTGGGGCATTGTAGTGCCCCGATACCCCCTGGTTTATACTGGTTATGTTCCCAGTATTGTTCTCTCATTAAAAGGTAGATGGTTAAGTCCCCATTGGTGGTCTGGCTCTGCGCTGTAGGGGGAGGAGAATCTCTACACCTCCCACAGCACTTGTGCACCTGCTTTGATCTCTTCAATTGGAGAGGGGGTACCTCTTGGAGTACCGCCTGGGTTACACTAACCTATGTTTAGTCTTGGCAGGACTTTACTTTGGACTGCAACTCCCAGAAACCCCAGGGGACTGGGAACAAAGGAAGAGGAAGTGACAAAGAGGACCAGAGAGCTATGGGTGAGCTGAGTCCTGGCAGCTCTGCCACTCAGCTGGTAGCAGTCCTACAGTAGTTATGTTTGTCATTAATAAATTGTCTGTCCTCTACACCCCTAATTTCATGCAATCCTGAAAAATTAAAATCAATAAACATCAAAATAAATGCTTAAGAAGAAACATTGATACTGCCTGTTGAAAATATTAAAAAAAAAAAAATCAAATCCTGCCAACCCTACCTATGTTGCAAATACATATGGTAATAGCAGCGTACTCTATAGGTGCAGAAGAAACTGGCTGGGAGCTGGAAATCAGGGAGGGTAAACTACAAATGACATCTGTTTCAGCGAATGGAGGAGATCGATCATTAGAAGGAACCAGTGACACGACTCATTACCATTCTTTTAAATGGAGCAGCAATGGGAAGGAGGAAGGGACTTTGAGTTGAGAGGTGCAATTTGCAGCTGACACACAGCTGGTGCAGTTGCAAAGGGGGTGGGAGCATACCAGCAAAGTACTAAGCTAGCACCAGGGTACACAAGGGTTTGCCATTCAGTGCTGAGCCCTGCAGGGTAAGTAGACAATTAGTAAATGGGAATTCTTCACTGACTGTCCAAGCCCCACTCCAGTCCCATGAAAAATGGCTATTGGGTAAATGAGTTTTTGCAGAAACACAAGTTGATTGTTTTCCCTTTTTTAATGATAACTTTCAAAACAAAAAAAATTACTTCTTTAAAAAATTGTTCGTTTCTTATTTTTCCTTGTCCTACCACCCAAAAAAGTGGGATTTTTTTTCTTTTTTTTCCTCCACTTTTCCAGAAGGGGGACAAAAACAAAAGATAGAGAAATGTGAAAAAGTTGAAGTAACTAGAATGATTTATTATTGTTGTTGAATGAGCAAGTGTTCAAAGGACTGAACAATTTATTTGTATTTTTATTAAATAAAAATGTGCACCAGCCCAACCCAGGCAGCAGGTGGAGAAGTCAATTTTCACGTTCTGTGGGTTTTTTTCCCCTCTCATCCCTGTGGCTTACTTAGACTGTAACTCTCTAGGGCAGGGATTCCTTGGCTGTGTCCAGATGAGCATAGACATTTGTTTCCCCAGGGACAAGTAGCACCCTGTCCTGCTGCTAATTATCCCTGGGGAATGTCAGTGCCACGCGTGCTCTAGCATGTGGCAGGTAACCCTAGATGGGGTAGGGGAGGCGGGAGGCAGCTGGGCACAGGGGAACTGTGCTGGCTCCAGCAGCCTTACCTGAAGTTCTGGGGGTCTTGGGGAGCTTCAGCCATGGCACTTCTGCAGCAGGGACCCTGGCCAGCAGCCGAAGTGTGGCTCTGGATAGCTAGGCTCCAGTTTTGGGCAGGCATGGGCACTGCCCTGCTTTTTTTGGCATGGGGTTGGTTTTTTTTGGACCCAGGGATCTACTGGGATCAGCATTTCCCTCCCCACCCAGGTCTGCAGCGCCAGTTACGGCATGGCATGTCTGTGCTCCTCTGGATACAGGCCATGGGTATGTCTAAATCGCTCCAGTCATGGAACCTAGCTTTGCCCTCCTGGCATATGCCACACCCTCTCCACACACTCGCACAAACTGGATGTGGTACTCCTGTGCACTTGCACAATTATATTGTTTTGGCACGCCCAGTACTAAGGCATGGCAGTTGCTTTGGGAGGCAGGATGGTATGTCTCTGCATGCTACTGCCCTGCTGCTGTAATTTAGCAACATAGACATAGCCTCTCTCACCTGGTATCTATGCATTGCCTAGCAGAAGAGCCAGTCCAGCACCCACTGGAGTCAGCAACAACACTCCTGCTGACTTAAGTGGGTGTTGGATCAGGTCATCAATGGCATCCTGACCTCAGTAGGATTTCTAGTTGCTATTGTAAGAACAACAAAAGAAAAGAATGGGCTACAGTAGTCAATTCAGTGGAAGAATCCAGGGATAAGAGTGGATATAGCTCAAAAGCCGTTGGACTTTGTGTTTGAGAGAAGTAAAAGCAACAAAGAAAAAATAAATAAATAGAAGTATCAATTCTGAAGCAGTTGGAGGAAGTTATTTCAGCCTTGTAATGGGTTAGGAGGCCACACTTTAAATAGTGTGTGGTCAAGTTCTGCTCATTCGATTTCCAGCTGACCTTTGTTAGAACAGAGAATCTCACACAAAAAAAGTGGGTCAGAACAGTCCAGTTTAAAAGAACCCTCCCCCCACTCCAGTCTGCAAACTCCTTTGTCCTACCTGCCCTTCCCTTCCATGGAGATGGTGAGCAACTTCCAACTCTGGGCTTTGTGCAAAAGCCCACTGAAGTCAATAGGAATCTGTTGATCTCTATAGGTTTTGGATCAGGACATCAAACTACCTCCAGATGGCTTCAGTTTCTACATCCTTCTTATAAAACTGGACACAGGCCTCTAGCTGAGGCTTACCCAGCCACAAGTAGCACAATTCTATCACCTTCTATTTCTTGCAACCAATGTATTGGCATGGTTTGCTCCTGGTGCTTCACCTGCAGACCTCTTCTTGTGTAGACAAGGCCAAACGCTTGATCTTCTACTCAGTAACCTTCTATGTCAAGAGACTACAATAGCCTGTAACTTATTAGCCAGAATCAATACATTACCATAACCACCAACTCCTCACAGGCCATTGCCATCATGGTAGCTCATTCTCCTCCTCCCCCCAGAGCATGCAGGGCATCATGCTCTACCCTACTCATCCTGCAGTGTATTATCTCTGACCACCCAGGCATACATTGACTCTAAAGATCTAGCAGGATCCCAGTATTGCCAACCCTACTATGCTAAAAATCACAAGATGAACTCTTTAAAAAATCAAGAGATTAAAATGTAAATTGTGAGATGCTATATTTGAAGTGTGTGTGTGTGGGGGGGGTTCTTTGTGAAGGTGTAGGGTGTGGGGGGTGGGGGGGGGGGGGGGGGTTGAAGCCTGGGGAGGAGGGGTCCCCACATATCCTGGCAGCATGCGGGGTACTGTGGGTCAGAAGTGAGAGGCAGCAGCAAGGCTGGGTGGGGGCTGTGGCTTGGGAGTAAGGCGCAGACACACAGAGACACAGACACAAAGACAGCACCCAGCTGGTAAGTGGAGGGGAAGGGGCAGGGGGAGAGAGAAGTGGGGGGAGATCAAGGACCCCACTGTGAGGGAAGGAGTGGGACAGGAGCAGGGGCTGAGGTGAATGAGGTCTCAGGGCCGGGGCAGGTCATCCAAAGGCATGGAGGTGGGGGGATGTGGCTTCCTGCAGCTGCATGCATCCCTAGGGGAAATATAGGCAGCACATGCCCCCAGTGGGACAGAGGCAGGTTGCCCGCTGCAGGCTCAGAACTCTGTGCCCTGCTGCCTTTGCCCCAGGAACTCAGCTGTGCAACACCATTACCGCCAACTGGGTAGGCAGGGGATTGGGGGGGAGGGGGGGAGGGTGTTGGCTGTGTGGCACATCCCCTGCCGTCCTGGCTGCAGGAAGCAAATTGGCATCACACAACTAAGCTGCCAGGGCAAAGACAGCAGGGTGTAGGGACCCGAGCCCACAGTGGGCAGCCTGCCTCTGGCCTGCTAGGGGCACATGCCCCCCCCTCCCATGCCTCCCTTGGGGGTTCATGCAGCTGTGGGAAGCCACGCCCCCTCCCTCCTCACCTCTGGACAACGCACCCTGGCCCCGGGGCCCCATTCACCCCAGTCCCTGCTCCTGCCCCACTCTCTCCCTCACCATGGGGGCCTCAATCTTCCCACCCTCAACCCCTTTCCTCTCCCTCTGCCCCTTCCCTTCCACAGACTTACTAGGTGGGATAATCCAGAGATTCGAGGATTCATTGGAAGATCATGAGTCAGAGCTATTTTGACTTAGAAATCCCGAGTCTTGCAATGTTCTCCCCAGTTGGCATTACTGGGATTCTGTTCACATGGACCTCTGGCTTCATGGCCCTTACAACTAATGGACCAACTCTGAGGATGCTCATAGGCATTAACTGTGCCCACAGGAGGACATGGTGTGGGCCTAATTCAGTCCCCATTCAGGCAAAGACTCCCCCAGAGATCCAGGGGCAGATTCACAAGCATGCAGTGGTGCAGTTGCACACCCCTTTGATCCCTGTTGCACCTAAACTTTAAAACCATCTGCCTGGGAGGGGCAGCAGCATTTCTTTTAATTTAATGACTCTTTATAATCTTCCTGATTCTTTCTGAACTCTTCACTCCATAGGTGTTAATGGCCCTCTCTCCTTTTTAATGGTCTTGATGTTCCTTTAATTATCTTTTCTTCTCAAATGTTGTTTCTAGTAGTCATTCCTGGTAATCTCTCTTGCCTTTTTCATTGTCCTACAGACTGCTTTAATCTGAGCTCAAAACTTGAACTCAAGTGTGGTAAAATTAACTCAGGTGAACATTTACTCAAGTGTGGAAATGACTAACAGTGAAATGACTAACTGTCAAGATGCTGAAGAAAGCTAGATTTTGTTTTACAAATCTGCATAAGAGATGTACATTTAACTATAATGCGTATAGGACTAATAAAACAATCTTTTGACTTCTTTTGCATAGTTTGTTGCTCTTTAAACTTAACTAGCAAATTAGTACACATTCCAAGAAAGATATATTCATTTTGCTATGATTTTAAACTGAATAATATAGCCTTAGGCCCCTAGCATATTAGTAAAGCTTCCAATTTCTTCTTACCTGAAGAAAAATGTGCTATGTTATATGCAATGTTGTATCGCACCATCTACACCCATATTTTCAAAATCCTAAATCTCCACATGCAGAGATCAGTGTGAGTTTAATCAGATTCTATACAAATTACAGGAACATGTTTCTGCAGAGGTGCCAATATTCCATTTTTTCAATCTGGCTGTCACAAACATCACATGCTCTGTTAATGTATGGCCCAATATTGGCAACATTTACACATGCAAGGAACTCCTTACTCATATGACCCTACAGGTGAAAAGTCAATATTTGAACCCCTGTGCTACCTGACCTCTTATTTGATTTTTTTTCCATGTTAATTGTCACATAGCTAATAAGAACCATGGTGAAAAAAACAGGACCTGAACCTATTCTCCTAGGCTAGGGACAGACATTACACATAAACCGGTTTAAGTGATCAGAAACTGGTTTACATCTGTAACAGAATAGATGTTCAGTGCACATAAACCAGTTTGAAAATGGCTGAAACTGGTTTGTGATAAACTTGGTTGAATGTAGTATCAGATCTAAGTGATTTGGGTCAAACCATTTTATGCAATGTCTGTCCCAGACCGCTTGCTGGTTTAAGATAAACCAGACTCCCCCTGCCTCCCAGCATGCTCTCTGGGCTAGGAGGTGTTCTCTGCTCCACAGCAGAGCTGGCCCCTCTCCTCTGTTCCCTGGCTGCAGCTCCAGCAGAGACTTGCAGGCACAGAGCATCTGCCTGGCTTCTCTGTGCTAAACAGGGATTATTCTCCCCACCTCTCTGCCTTACACAGACAACTCAGCGTTAGCTAGCAAACCACATGCTGGCTACAGTCCCTGCTGTGGGAGATGAGGACAAAGGCAGACAGGCTTTTTGGAGCTAATCAACAGTTAGCTTAATGTTCTTCCTTGGAAAAGCTGTTTAAGAAGAGCTCCATTAGTTAATGGAGAGAGGCTTTGTTTTTTAATGGGTGGATAAACACTGAGTTAGGGGTGATAAACATTCCCTGCTGGGCATCTCAGGGAGAGGGGAGAAATAATAAGCATGTCCTGCTACGGCCTGGCCACGGCCCCCTCAGCTCAGCTCTGTGGAAGGGAAGGAAGGACTGCTCTAGTGCCCCCTGGCCTCTAGCCTGAACCACTACAGCCATGTGCCTGCATTTTTGGAATGAAAAGGGAATGTCTGTCCACCTCCAAATCAGTTCAAGCTTTGCAGGTTAGACTAACCTGAAAAGATTGAATCAGTGCAGACTCAGGCTTTTTGAATACCTACAAAAGTAAATGGGATTCTTTCTAGTGAAAGGTAGATCAACCTATAACTACAAAGAGTGACTTAAATATAACTAAGCAGTGGTTAAAAACCTAGGTAGGGAAATGGACTGAGTCTTAATAAGGGATCCAGAGTAAAAGTTGGTGTAAGAAAATCTGGGTAAACCTTCAACTGGGGTAAATTAATATAGCATTGGCTTCAACCACTGATAAATTAGAAGACCAAAAGGAACTGTTGTGATCATTGAGTTTGACCCCAGAGTACTTCTCTAACTTAACTCCAGTTTGACCTACAGCTTCTTTCACTAAAAGAGCCAGGCTTGACTTAAACACTGGTAGTGATGGACAATCTACCACAACATTTGGTGAATTGTTCCAATGGTCAGTCATCCACGTGGTTAAACATTTGCCCCCTATTTCTAGCTTGAGTTTGTTTGCTTCCAGGTACCAGCCATTGCATCTTGCCATGCTTTGTCAGCTACACGGAAGTTGTGTTGCCAAATTTCTGTTCCCATATAAATACCTATAAGGTTGTCATCAAGTGATCTCTTAACCTCCTCTGTTAACCTGTTGATAAATTTATTGATATATATCATATGAAGAGTTTTAAAAAAACGTGAAAAATATTCACTCTTCGGTAAACCTTAACCAATTAACTTTAAACTAAACAGATACAAGCACAGACAAACTTTTTTTCCATAAGAAACTTCATGTATATCTGAAAGCTGGCCCATATGTTTTTTTTTATCTTAAGGTTATACAAGAAACTGCAATTTGGAATTTCAAAGTCCTATGAAAGTTCAGAAATCTGCTCCCACTGCAATTCAGTGGAGATGAGAACCTCACTCTCAAAGTCTTTTGAAAATCACAGCCTATGTTATTTATAACACTTACTGGCAGCTAAACTAGGCCCACAGTGAGAGAAAAGCAAGTGAGCCAAGGACTTCAATGGAATTCTTTCCATTTACTTTAACAGGAATTGGATCAGGCTCCCATCTAATGTATCATGCTATCTGAGTGAAGCTTTTACTGCAGAAGTTGCTCTTACAGCCCTTTAATGAAAGGACACATATACATACAGTGAGCATATCCTTATACTTTTCATGGTCCTTTTTATACATACATATATTTGTGTGTATACATATACATATATACATGCTATGCAGGTTGGAAAATAAAAATATAAAATGAAGTCTGAGCCAAAGGATTCAAAGAGTACAGAACAGCTAATACAGGAGACCTCAAAGATTCAGAGTTTCTGTTGACTTTGGAGAAATGTCCAAACCTCTGAAAGTTCAGATGCTGACCTGAGGCTTCTCCAAGCCTCCCGGGTCTGTAAAACAGCTTTGAAAATCTCTGGAGAGCAGGTTTCTCCCACAGTTTCCGGTATTTCCTACTGCAGGACAGTCTGGAAAATGCTGCAAGAACAACCTTTCATAAGGGATTTTGGCACCTTGACTTGC
>NW_005841839.1:5508620-5522836 GCF_000455745.1 Alligator sinensis | reverse complement strand
AGCAGGAATCCAGAAAGTACAAAGGCTGCAAAACATAAAACTAATAGGAAAAAAGTGAACTCAAACTTTTTCAAACATTCAAAAGTTTGATTTGGGTACAGTTCAAGTTTGAGGTGAAAGTTTGGGCAAGGTTCTTCCTCTATATACATTAATGCATCCATCTTTATTTAGTCTAATAATAATAATAATAATAATAATAATAATAATATGATAGTGCTGAAGAAAGTACAGTAGATGGATCATGGGGTGACTATAACAATTGGTAATTAGAGACAGACCCAGACCATAAATGTACAGATCCAGATCTGAACTTTCCCAAAGTTTGGGGCTTATGGATCTGAAGTCTTGGTTTGATCCACTATGAGAGATGAAGTACACATTTCTGAAGCAAATCCAAATGGCTCAGATTTCTGAAGTTGCTTGGGCCTATGTTTAGAAACAGGACTAATTTTTATTATGAAGCCTAGTTTGTATTACTAAACCTAGATCTGACTGGAGGACGGAAAACCTGTTATGGGAAGAATTTTGAGATTTTAAAAAAAGTTGGCTTTGTTCCCAATGAAACCTGAACATTTCAAAATTCTCTGCCAAAGATATAGTTTTTTTAAAAGGTTCATTTGGGACTGATTGAAATATTTTGTATTTGTGTTTTTGTTTATGTTTTACTATTTGATGCAGCATTAAAAACTTCAACATGACATCCCATTTTGAAACAATTGAAAAGTTGTTCTGAAACTGTCAAATCTGAACAGTGTCAAAAGAAACAGGAAAGGGTGAAAATGAAGCCAAATCAACTAAATTCCACAAAGCATTTTAAACACCTGCCTACTCTGAGAGGAAATAATTCTATTGAAATGCCCTGGATCTGCTCTCACGAGTACTTTTTTTGCTCACTCAAAACACCACAATAGCATTAAGTAACTCATCCTTTCGATGCCACTTTATTCAAATAGCCCTTTATTATCTACTTTACTGTATTAATGTAGAGTGGTAATTCTCAACCAGGGTGGAGAGGCACCCTGGGGTGCCAAAAAATCCTTCTAACGGTGCTGTGCAACATTAACACTGTTTCATAGGCAAACACCTACACATGATTCATAGGATAAACCCTGAAATTTCAAATAGGAATCCAGAATATCAAAACCATTCTGACCTGCTGTGATATTTCTAAGTTCTTTGCAACAGAAGAATCTCTCTGTTATTTTTCCATAGTCAAAAACCAAGTGAAAGCTAAGAGTTGACCAAATGAGAGGAGGGCTCCATTGTGCTGGATGCTGTGGGTATGTCTACATGTGCATTAGATCCAGGAGCAGTTTACTCACAAGGCATCCACACATGCAGGGAAGTGGGAGCAGATTTCTCGCTAAAGGCAGCAAACAGCTCCTGCTTTCTGAACCCCTGCAATGGGCCCCTGCTGCCACCAGGGGGAAGATGCTAGCTCAGGGGCTAGTAGGGAGGACCAGGCTGGGAGACAGCCTGGGACATTGCACCTTGCCCCCAGGGGGCTGCCTGCTGCCAGGGGGGGAACAATGTCCCCCTGCCCCAGCAGCAAAGAGCTCCTGGCCCCAGCTCCCCAATCGGGGGAAGGGGACTTGTAAAGAGCTGCAGGGGAGGGGCAGGTCCCATCCACCTGCCCTGATCTGCTGGTGGGGAGCTAGCTACCTTGCATTTGCAGGTAGCAAATTTACTCATGGATAGTGAAGTTTACTGCACAGTAAGCATGTGCAGATGTGCATGCTTACTGTACAGTGAACTATGCTACTGTGCAGCAAAGCACCTTGTGGAGACGCACCCACTATAGCACCCACATAGCAAGGAGATAGTCCTTGACCCGCAGAGTTTCCAGTCTATTTAGACAAAGCAAAGGAAGTGTTATTACCCAGTTTTGCAGATTAGGAACCTAGACACAGGGCAGTTCATGCAAATTCTTAAGGCCATGATGCCTGTGTCACAGCTGGACCTGAATCCAGTTCTCCAGCAGAGAGAGAATTGGGGTTTTTTTTAAGAGGTTTCTTAGACCCAGACTGGAATTGTAGGCAAACCCCAGGTCCCACTCTGTGGTACCAAGAGCCTGTTAAGTAAGGGCACTCCACTGAGATCTGGGACACTCAGGTTCCAGTCCCTACTCTACTGAATTTAAACCAGGGACCTGAACCTCAGTCTCCTGTCTGAGGGGAGTGCCCTGACTAACAGCTACTGGATACTCTGGAGTGAGTCTCTTGGTTTTCCAGTCTTGGAAAACTATTTTTTCAATTTCAGGAATGTTCTTGATCTGCACTGGGAGGAAACCTGGACTTCTGAGGAAAAAGGAAATCATTTCCTGCCCAGCTCCAGCTCTGACGGTCAGTCCTGTGCCTTGATGAGAAGTCATTATCATGATCACTTCTATTCTGTTCCTGGACAGTAGTGTGCATTTTTAGAGCCCTTTAATAGAGTTAAAAATACAGCATACGATCCATTACACAATCCAAACTGCAGACAAAGCATGAGCAAAATGACATAAAACATAATAATTAGCAGGGCAAATAAGTTGAAAGCACATTTAGTTGCCTATGAATGACTAGCTCACAGTCAATCACTTCTGAATGGACTTCACCCAATATGCATTTAATAAGAGTTTAATAAAACAGCAGCATGTTCTTGAGGGCCAATTAGAAACATATTCACAGAGGTTTAGAAGCTATGTAATAGATGCCTTTAGGAACTAGATATGTGATTACATAGCTATTAATCCTCAATAAAGGGCCTAATAATCATTGTGTGCTTCACTAGCATGCAGCTGCTTTATTAAATCTTAATGAAATGCATACTTGGGAGCTCTCCTTCAAAGCTGGACTGAGCTAGGAAGATGGGCTTAGAAGTGGCAATTTGTTGGGTGAAAAAGCTCCCCCTCTCCCTCAGACGTGCATGAAGGCTCTGGTTGTGTAAAACTTATTCCCAGCAGGGTGAAATGTTTGCCTGGCCAGAGGGGCAGTACAAGGTAGTAATGTCCCAGTCAAGTGGGTAGAAGTTGCATAGGTCTTGTACTGCCCTCTGGTATAGGAGTAAAGGTCACCCCTTGCTGAGCACTTACTCATGTAAAAAGCTCCTTTGATTTCAGCTGGAAGTGGGTGAACTACACATCTAAGGCCCACCAGCATGAGTAAGACTGGATTGTAGTAATGCAGAAACCTGGTGTCAGGGTACATGCAGGTAGGATTTGCTAGCTGGAGAGCCAGGTGCACCTTTATGGAATGGATTGGATACAGATCATCCTGCCTTGGCAGGGGGCTTGGGGGCTTCCTGAGGTCCCTTCCAGCTCTACCTTCCTATGATTCTATGATTCATAGATTAAGACTGCTTTAGTTAGTAAGTTAAATAATGCCTCCTCTAACTACAAATCCCTATCACAAGAACACTTGCCTATGGGTTTTCCAAAGCAATGAGGTTTAGATGTTTCACCTGCTAGGATTAGAGCAACCAACATGGGGTAATAAAGAGATCTAGGCAATGTCTGGCTTCAGGGAAAGGACCAGTTAGTCCAAGCCAAGCATTTGCTCATCCAAAAGTAAAAAAAAGCATAATTCAACCAAGGCATGGGTAGACGAAACGTAACATTTATGCAGCTAAACTGTATGCTATGTATGCTAACTGTCATTACATATGTGTACACAAACTCCTAACCGGGTAACATGGACAGATCTGGTGGTGAATTACCCCTAAAAGAATCAGGAATAGGCTTCTACTGGTGTAAGTTACACCCATTAAGCTTTGGTTTGCATTCATCCCAGCATAGCTGTTTACTCAAGGTAAACAGGCTATTATCTATTCTCCTGCTGCCTAGTGATCAGGCACTGCAATAGTGCTTACTACAAACAGATATCCCAGAAGAGCTGCGCATCTTTCTGTAGACACAATGGGTGTAAATTTCACTGGGGAGTGTGTTCATCCACCAATGCCTCAAGAGTTCGAAAAAACCAAAGAATTGGGCTTCAGAAAAAATGTTACTGTAAACTGAAAAAAATGCTTTTTTTCTTTGTCTTCTGGTTTCTGAGCCTTTTGTTCATTCTTAGATCAAGTTTTTGAGCTTTTCTCTGCAAGCACAGGAGTTAAAAATGTAGTGCTTTAATGAAAGCTGAGATTCTCAAGTCTTGCCCAGACCAAGCTCTGCTTAGAATTGTTCTGCTAAATTAACAATATTACTCTGGATTTAGTCCTTATTTTAATAATTTGGTCCTTAGTTTAATAATCAAAGGCTCCCAATAACTTATAGACATGGCACTCTGTCCTTCCTGCCCCACCATTAGAAGTATGCAGCAAGTGAAGAGAAGAAACTAAGAGCGTCCCAGAAAGAGCAGTTGCAAGGAAAGAGATGGAACCACTCCCTGGTTATTTGGGAGTGTGAAGAGGTGATAAATTACAGTCAGATACAGGTGCTTAAGAAAGGACATGTCACTGGATACAGTGTTGCTCAGGAATCACTCTGAGCTAAAGCACCTGACAGAAATCTACAACCTGCAGTGTCTGATTTCCAACCAACCAGCTTTGTACAACCTAAGCCTCTGCACAACACAAATGGGACCTAACTGGCTTTTGAAAGTACAGTTCCCCACAGCTTCCTAACACAGCAATGGTGTTCATTAGCAGTCACCATTTCCATCATATAACATTTCAAATACACATCAACTGTGTCTTAACTGGCTGTGTTCACTTAACATGTGCTGTCAGGTATACCTGGGGGGGTCTCCACAGCAGTGCTGTTTTTCTAGTGGCAACAAGACCATTTATTCTGGTTTGGTCATGCTGCAGGGCCTTGGCCACCTCAGTCTGCTGCAGTTGTTGCCTGATGTTAATGATTTGCAGGGAGAACATCTAGGAAGCAGAAAGGAGCCATCCAAGACAGCAATAGAAAAAACAGGTCCAGCACTGAGAGGGCGATTAAAACCGAAGGGCTAGGGACAGACATTCAAAAAGCCTGAGCCTGAATTGATTCAGTCTTTAAAGGTTAGTCTAATCTGGCTAGGCTGAACCAGTTTCCAACCATACAGACAATCCCCCTGTACTAAGGAAATACAGGCACATGTCTGCAGTGGATTAGGCTGGAAGCCAGAGGGCGCTAGAGCAGACCTCCCTGGCCATGCAGAGCTGAGCTGAGGGGGGTGTGGACAGGCTCCAGCAGGGCTCTGATTAGGGAGGGGTGTAAACCCCCAGCCTGCCTGCAGTCCCAGGCTTTTTCCTGCTCGCTGCTCATGGGACAGGAGTGTTGCCAGCCTGCAGCCCTGGGCTAGCACTCTGAGGCAAGCAAAGGGGTAGGGGTACTGTGCATGCATCTGTTGATGATACAGAGTTTTTCACTCCCTCCCTGCTTCTGTATACTGCCTGCAGCAAACAGACAGGCAAGCAGGATTGGGGGTGCTGAGATAAGTCTTTATCACCCTTACCTCAGTGTTTATCATCCCATTAAGGCTGTTGATTCTACCTGTTGATTTAGCATGGACCCAGCATGTGGTCTGCTAGCTAGTACACAGACACCTCCTCAACAAGGCAGAGGGGAGGGGGGCAATTCCTGCTTAGCAGGGAGTGGTGAGGGGAAGGAGAGGAGCAAATAGCTCTTAAACATCTTTGCCAAGGAAGGACATTAAACTACCTGTTAATTAGCTCGAAAAAGCCTGTCTGCTGCTGTCCTCTCCCACAGCACCAGTGTACACAGCATGTGGTCTGCTAGCTAATGCTGAGGTCTCTGTGAGTGATGGGGGAATGCCTGCTTAGCACAGAGTGGGGAGGGAAGGGGAGAGGGGGAGCAGAAGCCAGGCAGATGCCTGCAGAGACTGCAGAGCTCCAGGGAGGCAGCAGAGGGGAGGGCTAGTCCTGCTGTGGAGCTGAGAGCCCCACCCAGCCAGAGAGCATGCTGAGATGCTGGGGGACTCTGATTTATCTTAAATAAGCAAGGAGTCTGGGATAGACATTGCAAAAACCGGCTTGAGCCAAATCAGTTAAATCTGATACTGCATTCAGCCAGGTTTATCTCAAACTGGTTTCAGCTATTTTCAAACTGGTTTATGTGCACTGAACATCTGTTCTGTTACATGTTTAAACCAGTTTCTGATCACTTACACCAGTTTGTGTGTAATGTCTGTCCCTATCCAAGGAGATGAACAGTGCGGGGGCTGGACCCCACAATTCCTCATTCTTCTCTGCCCCAAGCTCTTTTGGCAAAGAGGGAATAGGCAAAAAAAGAAAAATCTCATTTGTCATCCCAAATATTTTGTCCTTTTGAAAAACGGCCGCAGTGTTGTACACTAATTAGCCCAATTAAGTTGAGACGCTGGGCATGCCTGGTTGGCTGAGCATCTCTTGACAAGGCTTCATGCCAACAAGACTCAAACACCAGATGAAAGACAGGAGGCCTGGCTTCATGTACCAGGATAAACACTGGTCTAAATCCCTTCTCTTACTCAAGAAGAAAAAAAGTAAGGTTGAGGCTGTAAACACACTGTTTTGATCAAGACACCTTCCCCACAGGGAGAATGCTGGAGCCAGAGGAAAGACTTGAGGGAGACAGTCACTTGCTTGTACGTCAATACTTTCAGGATTCTGAGATGGGGTGGGCCAGAAGTTGTTTCAAGCTAAGATTTTGCCCCTTGCCTTTTTCTCTTCCTTCTGCTCCCTTCTTGCAGCATTGCCAGAAAATAGCTAAAGTAGAACAGATTGGAGCTTTACACACTTCCCCAAGCAATGGTGCCACTGCCCCCCACCCAGGCCAGGTTCCACACTTAGCTATTCCAGTCCTTGGACCCCTCACAGGTCTGCCCATGCACTTTAGTCATGACCTGCATGACCCTCCACTATGCCCCTCCCTCTCATTTTTTACACAAACACAGGCTGTGATGTGCACAAGTGGCCATTATGGGCATTCTACTCCAAACACCTTTTATTGTCATTCACACTCCATGGGCACGTCTACACAAGACGCTACATTGCCATACTGATGAGCTACATTGCCGTAGCTCATTGCTATGGCGATGTAGCATCGGTGCATGCAAACTGTGCAGTAGCATCAGGAAAAACTTTTGCAGTGTCAGGACTGTGCAATAACACTGGTTAAACACAGACTGTGATGTGCACACAGCCTGTGTTTAAGCAAGTACTTAAGCAAGTACTAAATGACTTTGGAGTAACAACTGTGCAGTACAGTGCATGTGTAGACTCGCCCCATGAGACCCAAAAGGCAGGATCTGAACCCTCCAAGATCCCTGGCTTCCTGTCCAAGATCACTGCCTTACCTGGGCCAGATTGGTTTTCACTTCCCAAAATCAAGTCAAGGACACTTAGAGGACACTGAACCTCATTGTACATCATTTCTACCCATGCTCCTTTGTAGCATGCTCCTGTCTTTTCCAGCACACCCTCTAGCAGATGCCCCAAGAGGACCTCTACAGAGCCAGCCTAGCCCCCAGCACTACTATGGCATCTGCCTTGCCATGCTGTGCAGCAGTCACCCCATGGATCCACATGGCCACATGAGCCAACAGCACTGGAGCCAAGGTGAAAGAGAGCTGGAGGAGCCTTCCTTTCACCAGCCAAAGCTGTCAGGAAGAGAATTCGCAATCTGCTGCTGTAACTCAGAATTGGTCTGAGGTGGGAGTGGGGGTCTACTGTGTGGAGGTGGGGGGGGAGGGGAAAAGAGAAATGGCTGCACTCAGGAGACAAGAGCAGCCAGCTGGTTTCTGTTAACTGCTGTCAGGCATTGCTCCTCCACAGATGGATGAAATCGCAACATCTCTAGTGTTATTAATTAACATGTTTTCACAGAAAATGGAAACTTCTTTCAAACCTAAGGGATGAGTTAATCTGCTGCACAAATTGGTCCTAATTACAACCCCAAACACAGAGGGAGGGGGAGGGAGTCCAAAGGAGAGAATGAGTTCTCACCAGCTTAAAGGGACAAGACATTTCTTCTCCCTTAAGGAAAGCCAGACCAAGCCCAGGTGCAGAATCTACACTCTCCAGACATCTTTCCATCTGCTTTCTGTCAGGCAAAACTAATTGGCTCCTGCACATTCCTGCTTCATGCTTTCTTTCTGATGAGGCAACTAAAGACCAACCAAGGCCAGCACTAGTAATGGGCCCCAAGTGGGCAATACAAAGCATGGAGTGCTTCCCTCCGCTCAGGATTTCTCACCTCCAATTTAAAAACAACCCTCTTGTAGCACAGCCATGTTCCTGATGGTTGGCACTGCGGAAGGAAAGTTCCTGTCACTGAGTCAGCCCTGAGGACTGGCAGAGCACTGCTACAAGGGAGCTACTCTTGCCTCTCCTCCAGCACTGACAGGACACTTCAAGGAAGCTCCTTCTGCTGCAGCTGTTGCTGGCATTGAAATGAAATGGCAGGTAGTAGCCCCCGCTTCGGGCACCTGGCATTAATTGAGTATCAGTATAAGGAAGCTCCTGCTGCTGGAGTTGTTACTGGCAATAGGAGCCTGCTATGAGGGTTCTGGCTGGCAAGAAAAGGCTGCTGCTGGGAGGAAACGTGCTGTGCTGGGGCTCTCATTGGCACTACAGGTTACTGCTGTGTGGCAGCTCACATCCAGCCCAGTCGCAGCTGGCATTGCTGTGAGGAAGCTCACACTGCTGCAGTCCCAGCTGGCATGGACAGGACGAGATGTTTCTGTTTTAATTAAGGTTCTACATGCCAGAGTCGCTTCAATACGAATTCTTATCAGAGAGACGGAGAAGGGCCCGGTGATTTAAGGAGAACTCCGAACACTGTCCCCTTCGTCTCCCTCAAACACAACCGTTCCTTAGGAAACTGCCTGCTCTGTTGTGCAATGTTCCCTCAGGCACACAGTCTTTACCACTACAATTTTTACTTCACCCAAAACATACAATTTCAAATATCTGCTTCCTGCTCTATAAATCCTAAAGAACTGAGTACAAGGGAAAATTGCATCAGAGGAAGGCCAGTTAATGGGATCTTCATGCCCTGGAGGGTGTTCTGACAGACTCCACTAGAATCCTTTTCGGCTGATCTCCAGCAAATTCTACTGGAAGAAACCAGTAGCTCCAGAAACCAGTACATGACATTGACCCCTTGCCCTATGCCAGATCCTAATTACTACCTGGAACTAGCTAAAAATTTCAGTTAAAACTTCCTGCCTCTGGTCATCTGTGTGATAGTGTCTGGGGGGAGAACACTGCAGACCTTCTCTATAGATTAGTTCACAAAGGCCCCCTCTTTCACCAACAAGGAAATGGACTCTCAGTAACTGTTCTGCCCCCAAGAGCTGTACCATGGCTTGGACACTGTAGAAGGTGAAAAGAGCCAGGGGCAGATAAAAAGGAGCAGAGTTAGAGTGGACACAGAAGAGAAGAATGTGTTACTTCTTATCTGTTCTGGGACCTTTCCTCTTTCCTGATTTCCTATCCAGAAAATATGTCCTGCCAGTAGCAATGTTAGTTCTGAAAGAAGCTATCTGCTTATTTGCCTATGTATGGGAGAAATGCTTCAGATCCAGAACTGCAACACAACTGAAAGACATGAAGTTGAGGGTTTCAATAAAAGCAGGTGAAGTGTGAGATTAGCAGCCAGGAAAAGGGATTTGGTTCTGATGGGTTTTCATAGGTATCACCAACACAATGAGGTTGTGGTTCCACCACTGCAAGCCAGATAAATCTGTGAGATGGGCTCCCTCTCTGGACTGTGTATGCAGGATTGCTGCATGTTAAATTTTTGGAATATTTTTCTTGCTCTCATTATTCAAGGTAGCAGGCATGGCAAGAATCCTGTTCTTCAGTAGTTTGTATGGAGATTTCATTCTTTTACTCATGGATTCTTCTTCAGTGATCCAGCAAAAATATAGTTCTTATTCCTTTTCTTTCCTGGGTAAAAGTAACTGGGTGACCACAAGACATGAGTTCCAGGCTTCCTCACTCTGCTCCACCAAGAACCTGCTGCCTCAGGAAGGAAGGTCCTCTTCTTGGACAGAGACAAATTGAGCCACCCTGTTCTGTTCTCTTACTGCCAGAGGTCTTGCTGTCTCATAGTACTACAGAAGAAGCAAATTCTCTTACTCCAGTCAAGCACAGTTTTATCCTAATGAGACCTGGTCCTAAATTTTCCAGCATTTTTAAAAAATGGGAAATGTAATGTTTTGCTAAATTAAATTTTCAACAAGAATGTTTTGATTTTTATGGACATATTTTCATTCTCTATTGGCAAAATTGCTATTTTGTTGCACTAAACTGAAATCAATTTGGGTTTGATTTGACATTACATCGCCTATGATGCATCTTGGCTTCCTCTGTGAATGTTCATTATGGTAAGTTCTGGAAAGCCTAGCCCAGGCAGGAGAATGGGAATCTGGATACCAGAACTACAGTCCAATGAAGACACCATGATGGTTCTGACAAACACACACTGAAGATCTGAATGGAAATTACATTTTTCACTTCTGTTTTCTGAATGGCAGAAGTGAAATCTTTCAGCCTAACTCAAAATATTTTGGATCTTGTCATTCCTCAAAAGAGTTCAACTTGATCCTTCCACACAATTCAGGATGACACCATTTCAAAATATTGAGGTGTCCCACAGGCTGACAATTTTTATTTTTGGCCCACTCTAGGCCATTCTCTTCCACAAGCTAAATATTGGCCTACTAGAGTCACCCTCTCATACATGGAAATTTCATAGATTCATAGATTGTAAGGCCAGAAGGGACCTTGGAAGATCATCGGGTCCAGCCCCCTGCACCAAGCAGGAAAGATAACTGGAGGTCAGGTGACCCCAGCAGGGTGACTGTCTAGTCTCTTTTTGAGGATTTCCAGGGTAGGTGATTGCACCACCTCTGGAGGGAGCTTATTCCAGTCTGGACACCCTGACTGTGAATAAGTTTTTCCTAATGTTAAGCCTGAATCAATCTTCCAGGAGCTTGTGGCCATCACTCCTGGTTTTCCCCTTGGGTGCCCTAGTAAACAGTTGCTCACCGAGCCCTTGATATACTCCCCTAGTGTAGCAGTAAGCTGCTACCAGGTCCCCTCTCAGTGTCCTTTTCTTCAGGCTGAAAAGTCCTAGATCCCTCAGCCTTTCCTCATATGGCTTGCCTTTTAACACTCTGATCATACACGTGGCTCTTCTTTGGACTCCCTCAAGCTTGTCCACGTCCTTATTAAAGTGTGGTGCCCAGAACTGGATGCAGTACTCCAGCTGCAGTCTCACCAGTGCTGAGTAGAATGGAAGAATCAACTCCTTCATTTTGCTGGAGATGCATTGATTGATGCATGCCAGAGTATTATTTGTCCTCCTGGCTACAGCATCACACTACTGGCTCATATTCATACTGTGGTCTGTTATTACCCCCAGGTGTAATTATTGACTGCTAAAATTCTTTTTCAAAGGAGAGTTCTGGTGGGGGGCTCTCATTCTTGACTGTTGCTTCCAGTTTCTCAAGCTGGGGTATAGAACCATCCCACAGCTTCTAGTAGTGCAGGCTCTGGTAGATTCATACAGGCCGTACAGACTCAGAATAAGCTCAACCCAATAACCATATGATTTCACTGCCATTCAGAGTTAATATTATACTGTGAGCAAATCTGTTTGCTTGGCTTTCAGTTCTTTTCAACTGTGAGAGTTGAACAGGAGGTGTACTGCCTTGTCATATAAACAAGGTGTTGGTCTGAAATAATAACAGCTGCACATGAAATCTTGTTTGTTGTTTTCAGTAACAGACATACGCTCTTAATGAATTCCATTAGTGAATAAAATCCTTTGGTTTTTTTACCACAGGTCTCCCATTTCCTGCCATGAGACCATAAATTCATGGATGAGTAGGAAAAGCACCCAGGTGAAGAGCATCTTGAAGATCCTGAAGAAGCAAGCCATGCCTCATTAAAAGAAGTGAGGAAAAATAAGCTTCAATGAGAACAATGGGGGAATGGAGATCCACCCTAGTGCAGAAAGGATGTGCCATTCACATCCCAGTTAAACCTCAAAATAGGGTGCATGATGTCCGTCATGCCTAGATGGCGTGTACTAAATTTCAGCAATGAATTTATTTTGTTCAGTTTCCCAAGATCTGTTAGTGCCATAACAAGCCCCCTGGTGTTAAATGCAGCAGTGAGAGTCCCCAGAGATGAAGATGGAGAGATGATCCTTCCAGAGAGTTCTATCAGGACCCTCCACATTTGACCCTGGGATGAAATGGGTGAGGATGCTGAAAGACACCAAAAGCACCTGTTCACAATGATGGAACAAGACTGTAGTCAAGCTGTAGCTGAAGCTGGCACTGTTAATGCCCAACTATGCCCTCTGATTATAGTTGGCAGCTTTCTGAGGACAGTGGCAAGAGGACAAACCTTCTTCTAGATAGTGGACACTGACTCACGAAGAGTATAGCAATCCTGCCATACCAGTTAGTTCCAAAGAATCCTGTGACCCACATGAATTCCTCCTCTCTCCCCATGGAGAGTGTCATTAAACGAGGCCTTCACCTCTGTGTAGGATGAACGGCTGTTTCTGATTTCTTGGCTCCCTTCTCCTTGTCCACCTATTACTTAGTTACCTATTACTTAGCTACAAGCGTCTGAAAATATTACTATTATGAGGCCTAAAATGCAATGCCAGCCAAGGACATGTGCTCCTGGACCTCTTTGTTGGAGCTGAACAGCTTGAAACCACAAATAATGAAGCAATGCTCTTGCATGCCCATCCCTTTGCACCTCATTCCCTGTCCAGTTGAGAGATCTGGGTTGTTCCACAGCCCAGACTGGCAGATATCTGCTCTCTCACACGTGGAGGAAAGAAAAAACAGAGCAGATTTTGGTTTGCTTGAATCAAGGCTTCCTTATTTTGATTGCAGTCCCTTGCAGAGTTAGGCAGCCATCCACCAGTTGAATGCTGTAGATGTAACTTACCTCTAGCCAGAGCTGGAACTGAAGTCACAAGACAAATAAGATTCAAACCTTAAAAAGAAAACAAAAAGAATGGACGGAGCTCTCTGCCGAGCCTGTAGTGAGTGGGCCATATGGAGGTCAGCATTGCTTAACTAAGGCCAACAGCCATTTCCTGAACAGACCTGAGCGAGTGCACACACAGGTTAGTCATGGGGAAAACACTAACTAGCATTTGCCTCCTGGGCTCCGAACCCTGCCTTCTGGCTCCAGGTTGAAGAGAACAGCACAGCTAGCTCCAGCCAAAGGAACCCAGACATATTGTCAACGACCCCTGGCTGTGCATTGCCTCAGCCATAGAATTAAGCCTCCTTGCCTCTGAAAACCCTGGAAGGAACCACATTTTTCTTTTAATGTCTTGAATCAGATTTTCATTGAGAAGGTACTCCAGAGGCACCAGTGCCAGCACATTCACGATGTTTCCCAGCAGAAGGATAAAGCAAACACCAGAAATCCTTTCATCTATGTGTGTCTGATACAAAGAGCCAAGCAGAGGTTGAGCACATAACCACACTTCCTTTCCTGGGGTTCTGATTTCTCCTCCTCCTGCTGGTTTGTTTCTTTTCTCAGGACGAAGGGAGGCTGTTTTCATTCTGCCATGCTGACCTGGGTACTCTGCTAGAGGAATAACACAGCAGACACATGGTCCCGGGCAAAGGGGATGGTGGTAGAAGTTCTGGATTCTGATTTCCCAAGTCTTTTAACAGCTTTAGGCAAGTCACAGCTTTGCATGGTGCCTGTTTCCCCATCTGTAAAGTAGAGATAGTGCCTCTTTAGAATATGATTTGAGATCAATGGATGGAAAACTCCACAGAAGAGCTAAGTACAGTTATATTAGCCAAATACAAACTGGTGTTTATATTATGACAGGGAGAATAATCTACCACTCACCTTTGAGATCCATCCATGAAGGGTGCTAGGTAATGAGAGCTCAATGGAGGCTAGTGATAAGCTTAAGCCACCAGGTTGTGATTCAGCCCATCATGAAAAAAGAAGCCACTTGGAAAATGCAAACTGAGATTGGGATTTTCAATCCCTCCCCTCTTATGCAAGAGGGCATCAGTGCTGGAGTTTTGAGGAGGAGTCTCTATTAGGCTTGTGCAAAGCAGCTAATATTTGCTTTGGATTCAGCCGATTCGGGGGGCAGTTATTCGATTCGGTGATTCAAATCACTGTCCTGAATATGATTCGGAGGTTTGGCCACTGTCAAATCAGCTGAATCTCAGAATTGGGCAGGCCCCATCCCCCACCCCCTCTCTCAGCCCCGTCAGTGGCTGCCCCGCTCAGCCCCA
>NW_005841839.1:5479981-5508610 GCF_000455745.1 Alligator sinensis | reverse complement strand
GGTGGGGGGGTGCATCCCCACAGCCCCATGCTGCAGCAGGGAGCTCTTCCATGAGCCCCCAGAGACCCCAACAGCCACTGCAGCAGCCGGTGAGTGCAGGACTTTTTTTTTTTAAGTGCTGGGACGCTGGGGCCAGGTGGGGCAGCCATTGACAGGGTTGGGAGAGTGGGCAGGGGTTGGGGGGGGTGCTCAGGAGGGCTGGGGGAGCAGGCAGGGGATGGCGCCTGGTAGGGGTGCCCCCATGGTCCCTTCCCCCCACCCCCTACTTACCAGCATGGAGTCCAGGTCCAGCTCCCTGCAGCAGCAAGCGGGGACTGCCCAAATTGCCGAATCTCCTCCGAAGCTTTTCTGAATCAATTTGGAGGCTTCGAATCAATTCAGACCTTTTTATTGGTCTCCTGATTCAATTCAGATTTGGAGATTCGGCCACTGAATTGGATTGAATTTCCTCCAAACTGAATTGGTGACTGAAGCTCAGTTACAGAATCTCATTTCCTGCACTAGATAACAATACTAATTCCAAGTATCAGAGACGTTTATATGGGCAAACCTATGACAATGTTGCTACAGAGCTTTAACAAGCTCCTTTGTTGCTCTGGGCAACTTGGTCGCAGAGCAGCCAGAGACACGCCTGAGGCTTCAGGTTGTGTCTAGGACCCAGGGGGTGAAGGCATTCAGCTTAAGCAGCTGTGGGATCCAGCTACACAGTGAGGGAAAGAAGACAAAGGGTGGACCCAGGGCAGATCTAGGGTTCCAGCAGCTATGGGGGGGAAGATATTCTCCAGATAAAGGGTTAAGCTTCTTGCCTATCCCAAAAGGCACCACCAAATGCCATACTGAGAAAAGAAATAAAACCCATAATTTGGCAGTAGGGAGAGGTTCCCTGCCTTCACCCCCTGCTTCTTTCACTCAAACATTTAGCTGACAGGACCCAACAGCCTCTTGACATCACTGACAGGCTCCTGGGCCTTTGCCACATAGCTGGAGCCTGTAGCTGCTGGTCTAACAGTGTAGCCATGTCCATTCCAGCAGCCCCCTAGCCTCAGTTCTAGCATCCTCCTTTAATC
Organism: Alligator sinensis; assembly: GCF_000455745.1. Classification (NCBI taxonomy): domain Eukaryota; kingdom Metazoa; phylum Chordata; order Crocodylia; family Alligatoridae; genus Alligator; species Alligator sinensis. Next base: position 5,507,543 of record NW_005841839.1, on the reverse strand, counting down.
GGGACCCCTAGTTCACGCTCCCTTGCCCAACCCTAGTTAACCTTACTGCATTATTTTAATGAGCGTGATTTACAACATGGTTTGGGACCCTTGAGATGGAAGGCTCCAAAGAAATGCAAGACACCTCTCCATTGATGTTCAGGTACTTGTTAGAATGTCACCTGAAATTTCAAAATTTTCCACGCCTGCCAAGTTAGCTTGAGTGTTTGGAAATATTCACTTTCCCTGTGGAACCTAGCACTTCCTGCTTCTAGTCAGGTTGAGAATACAGAGAAAAGAGTCCTTGTTTTTCATAGTATTTCAGGTCTGGTGGCAAAAATGTGGAAGAGAAAGGCAACAGCAGGACTGGGGCCAAACCAAGAGCTGGAGTAAGACAGGATGATCTTGGTAATTTTGGTTTGGCAGAACTTTGTTGATCAGGTTTGGGCTTTGTGAAGTCAAGCCCCAAACTTGGGGTAATTCTGATCCAAAGGCCTGGACTGATCAGAGCCAGAATTTTTAGTTGCATCTTCCTATGAACTGGATCCATTTTTACCATACTCCCAAAGACTAGGTTATACAGGAAAGGAGTAAGAAAGTAGTACACAAAGTGCTTATCACTACTGTGGTAGGTACAGGCAAGGTAAGAGGAGAATATCTGGGATGAATAGATCTCAGCAGTGAACCAGAACAAATTTTAGTACATAGAGACACAGATTCTTGAGTGAAATAAATAAATCAGAAGAGCAAGCCTGTGTATCTGATCAATCCTACTGCATGAAGGGAGGTTAAATTTCTTCAAGACGGCCACCAAAAAGAGTGGCACCAGGAAGGCCAAACATCCCAAAGAAATGGATACAAGAGCTGGGTGGGCAATGAGTATTGTAGAGCTGTGACGAGCTTGGGCAGATCACAGAAGGCAGGGAGACGGGCTCCAGAAGACTCATGAAAGTCCATCCACACATGCTTACCAACAACTCAGCTGGAAATAAAAAAGGGGCACTGACATGCAGCCAGGGCATAGACGAAAAACAGTGCCACACAATGGTCAGCAAGACAAAAGAAAGGAACAGCTGAGCTAAGAAGTCCAGAGAGCAGAACAGTGAGGGCTTGAGCATAAGGATGCTGGGGCTACACAGGACAACATGCACTGAGGAGTTACTGCTGCAATCCACTGTGAAGTAATTAAATCCCATTGCAGGATCTACAGGGAATACAAATCTCCAAAATGAACATGTTTAGACCTCATTGACTTCCAGACTGACATGGCATATCATGCCCCACACAGGTCAGGTGAGAACTGGGGCTGAAATTCTGGCTTTCCACCAGCAATTCAGAATGAATGTAAACATGAGCTAGACAACGATCATTTTCAGGACAGCTTTGGCATAGGGGCACTCCCTGGTCCTCTCCCTGGTACAATGGCTGGCTCTAATAAAGAAAGCCTCTCTTTCTGCCTCTATCTTTGACTAAAGAATGCACTATGGTGCTACCTTATGTAACCCGGGTGGTATGTAGAAAGGTACCCCCTATCCAAATGAAGGGATGGTTAGCAGGTGCAGGTATGCTGTGGGAGGCATGGTTGCCTAGCTATATACAGCTACCCTCCTCTTCCTACAAAGCAGAGAGCCAGAACTCCCAGTGAATCTTAACATTAATAAAGAATTTACAACTTACAATCATCAACTTATATACAAATATACATACAAATTATATATATATATTTACAGTTATGAACTTCCCCAAACACAGACTAATGAACCCTAAACCCATGCATAAACTTGATTCCCTGTGGCCTTTGGGTTACACTGCAGCCCTGCCCCTCCTTCAGTGCCCTATAGGCCCAAGGGGGAGGGGGCATTCAAAGATAAAACAAGGGTTAATTGACCGACCAGTAACAAAACAACTGGCAGTGATGGGTCAATAATGCAATATTTGCATAAGGGGTTACATCATATACAACACATTTGCATAAAACACTTCACATAATAAATACCAATACCAGCATGAACAACTCGTGCCTCCTGAGGCTGGTGGGGGCATGCAACCACCCACAGGCAGCAGTGTCATGGCGGAAGTGTGGCAGCAGCAAGTGGGGACCGCCCACAGGCAGCCACAGTGACAGCAGCAGCGAGGATGGGCTGAGCAAGAACTGCCCGTAGGCGGCTGCAGGGGTGTTGGCAGTGAGGGGAGAGGTGAGTGGTGACTGCCCGCAGATGCCACCGGCAGCCTTGGCCAATCTCAGGGGGACACATCGCCCCCAACGCATTGCCTATGAATACCAGGCAGCTTGTAACAGTCTCTTAATACAATAATAGAGGTGCAGGGTTACCCCAGGGATCCCAACGACATAAAGGAGGGAAAAGAATAGAATGCAACTGTGGCACACAGCTGTGTCCAACAAAGAAATGACAACCTGGTGGGAAACCCCATCACCCTACAGAGCACCCTTGACTCTGCTCAGGCTAGTCAGCTGGCAGGGCCTGAACTGTGTGCTGGGCACATTGGCTTTCTCACCTTGCCCCCTGGGTCGGCGCATGGCTGCCTTCTTTCTGCCATTCCCTGATTAGTGGAGAAGAAAAACTGTCTCCACCAATGGGAAGCCAAGCCCTTTGGGCTCAAGCTAACAATCTGGACTGCTAGTCAGCCTGGCAGCCAGCCTGCCACACTTATCTTTCCCTGTTGCTGGGTACCACTGGCACAGGCCCACTGGAAGCCTACTTGCCACAGATGAGGAGTGCAGCTTATGCCCTAATCCCTCCCCATCCACTTCCTGCTGCATCCTCATGTGGAGTGAGGATGAGGGACAGGTAACAGCTGTTCTCTTGCTGTACATAGCCCCCTGGGATGCTTGTCCACCAGCAGAACTCAGAGGTGCCATCTAGGTCACTGGAAAGGCAATTTCTGGTGTATTGGCAATCAGACCTTAGAACTTGACTCCTTGACTTAAGTCAGCAGCACCCAACCTGCAGCACAGGTACCACAAGTGGTACAGGCAGCCTTTGTGTGTATAGCACATAGCAGATTGGGAAGGACACAGGCAGCACGGTGGCAGATAGGGTAGGAAGCAGAAAACAGAACAGCAGCTTAGGGAGCACTGCTGGCTGTAAAAGCTTGGACAATGCCTCTTGCACAAAAATGCAAGACATTGGCTGGGGCAAGACTGGGTTGTGATGACAAGACTGCCACAAGAAAAAAAATAAGTTTCTACAATGGCTGCAACCCATTAAGGCAGGGGTTTTCAACCTTTTTTGGTCGGGGTACCCCCGGCGGACAGTTGAGAAGCAGGGAGTTCCCCAGCGGGGAAGGGGGTCCCGGCAGCCAGTTGATGAGCGGAGGCTGTGGGGGGGTGTCCGGAAGTGCCGCAAGCAAAACCGGAAGGGCCCCCAAAATACCCCTATGGTTACACCTATCCCCAGTTGAAAACCCCTGCATTAAGGCATAGAGACAGTGCAGTCTGCAGCACCCAATACCAGACTTATGCCATAAAATAATAAGAGAGAAGGTTCTTCTAAAAAGAAAATTGTTGGCAGAGACCTGACTGACTCATCACATGTGTATCTCCAATCTAGGAAATCTGGTCATCACACCAGACAGCAAAGCTAACCTATTTAACAATTGCTTTGCCTCCATTTTTCTGAGTAGGGACCTGGCCATCCCCCCACACTGGGACCCCCATTGGCCCCAGAGGAGGCATACCCAGGCCTAGGGTCAGTGAGGACCTAGTCAAGGAACTTCTGGAGGGACTGGACATGTTTAAATCGGCAGGTCCTGACGATCTCCACCCCAGAGTGCTGAGGGAACTAGCAGAGGTTATTGCGGGACCACTGGCACGGCTTTACATGCACTCATGGTGCTCTGGCGATGTGCCTGAGGACTGGAAAAAGGCCAATGTGGTTTCCATTTTCAGAAGAGGGAGGAAGGAGGACCCAGGAAACTACAGGCCCGTTAGTCTTACCTCGGTCCAAGCTTTATGAGAAAATTATCCTGGCGCAGGTCCACAAGGGGCCAGCAGGGGAGATTATGCTTAGGGGCAACCAACATGGGTTCATTAGAGGCAGGTCCTGTCAGACCAACCTGGTGGCCGTCTATGACCAAATCCCTGGATGCAGGTGTCGTGGTGGATATAGTCTTTCTGGACTTTAGGAAGGCCTTCAACATGGTCTCTCACCCCATTCTCATTAAAAAACTAGGAGACTGTGGCGTCGACACCTACACAGTCAGATGGGTCACTAACTGGCTGGAGGGCCGCACCCAGAGAGTGGTGGTGGACGGGTCATTTTCGACCTGGAGGGATGTGGGCAGTGGGGTTCCACAGGGCTTGGTCCTCAGGCCTGCGCCATTCAACATCATCAGCGACTTGGAGAAAGAGGTAAAATGCACCCTGTTCAAATATGCAGATGACACTAAGATGTGGGGAGTAGTGGGCATGTTAGAAGGAATGAATAGGTTGCAATTGGATCTGGACAGGCTACAGGGGTGGGCAGAAGAGAACAGGATGGGTTTCAACACTGACAAGTGCAGGGTACTGCACCTGGAGAGGAAGAACCAGCAGCATACCTACAGGCTGGGGAACTCCCTTCTCGTCAGTGCAGCGGCGGAGAAGAATCTTGGAGTCATTATTGAGGCCAATATAAACATGGGCCGACAGTGTGGGGACGCGGTCAGGAAGGCCAACCATACCTTGTCATGCATCCACAGATGCATCTCAAGCAGGCCCAAGGAGGTGATCCTCCCCCTCTATGCGACAATGGTTAGAAGGGATGTGGACAACATGGAGAGGGTTCAGAGGAGGGCCACTCGCATGATCAGGGGTCAGCAGGGCAAGCCCTACGAGAAGAGACTAAGGGACCTGAACCTGTTCAGCCTCCACAAGAGAAGGCTGAGGGAGGATCTAGTGCCCATTTACAAACTAGTCAGGGGGGACCAGCAGGCATTGGGGGAGTCCCTGTTCCTCTGAGCACTACCAGGAGTGACAAGAAATAACAGTCACAAGCTGGCAGGGGGTAGATTCAGGCTAGACATCAGGAGGCGCTACTTCACTGTCAGGGCAGCTGGGATCTGGAACCAACTTCCAAGGGAAGTGGTGCTGGCTCCTACCCTGGGGGTCTTTAAGAGGAGGCTGGATGAACACCTCGCCAGGGTCGTTTGACCCCAGTACTCTTTCCTGCCATGGCAGGGGGTCGGACTTGATGATCTGCTCAGGTCCCTTCCAACCCTACCAACTATGAAACTATCTAAGAGAGTAAGAAAGAGGCTAAACCAGTGTAACTAGAGAAAGAAAGGAAACTACATATACATATCAACTGAACTAGCAACTAAAGAAAACAAAAGTCTAAATATACATTTCAAGAGAAACCTGTAAAAGGTGCACTGAATACAGGAAAGATGTCCTGTACATAACATACTCATATTTCTCAAAACAGGCACCTGATGCCTAAGGTGTTACAAATGCCTCTATCATTCAATGTCTGTCTGGAGTTTTGTAAATGGACAATCACTGGTACAAGCTATTACAAATTTGCCCCATTGATAAACAAATACCCAAAGACAGGTCCAGTAACCAATGCCTCTAGGTGGCCACTCAACACCCACCACATTTAATTCATCTATAACTTCAGTAATTGCAAGAAACACAAGTCTTCATGCCTGGACAAATCCACATTCAGAGCCAGGTAGTTAGGAATTGTAATGTGATGGTCACCCTTTTCCTCTCTGTTGTGTTTAGACTTTAATCAACCAACCATCAAGGAAAAATGCTTTGAAGCTATACAATTAAAACAGTATAAAAAGCAAGACAGAACTGCCAGCAAGGTGTGCAGTCCAGAAAAGATCAAAAAGCCGCCCTGCACCCAGCCTACGAGTGAAGATCCCACACTCTGTGAAGGCTGCAAGACTGGACCAGCTTCCCTACCTGTATTGGTGAGAAAACACTGCTGCAGCTAAATATGTACTGAGACTTTATGTAATAGATCATGCATTGACTATTAAGAAAGAGTTTTTTTCTGTCATTTAGTTTTGTACCTTGTTGGTAGTTATTAAAGCAAGACTTTCTGCTATTAATCAATTGAGTGTTGTGTCAATTGTTAAAGCACTAGGTTTAAAAACCCGCTTATAAGTGCAATATACAGGGGTAGGAGCAGAAAGCACAATAGCAGATCAGATGGGAAGGGGATCACAGTGGTGCTCAGGGAGGGTGCAGGGCTAATTTGTAGCACACCTGTCAAAAAGGTTGACTCCCCACTGACCTAAAGTGTCCTAAAGGCATCTAAGACTGAATATTGGGATAGGCTTCCTGAGTGGAAAGACATTTTGGTTGGGAGGAGTCTCTCAAGGGAGTGGGAAGAACTCCCCACCCCTCCCCCCCCACACACATCCCCCACTGAAAATTAAACTGACAAAACTACTAGTAAATACACCTAGAAAAAAATCAATTTTGCATCAGTGCCCAAGATTAAAGAAGCCTTGCTAGCATAGCTACTACCTGGCTGATAAACATACACACAAACAAGCATGTGCTTGGAGTGTAATTTGCTGCATTGTTATTACTATATATGAAGATAAAGTCCATGAGCAGAACAGGTGAAACTCTTGGTCTTATGCCCATGGTATCCTTGGGTGTCATAACTGGTCTGTGGTATTATTTGCAGGCTGAGACACAGCATTGAGAGCAGGCCAATCAGCCCTCCCCCACAGTTAACTGCCACCAAAGCAGAGGGCCTGTGCACTGCTTCAGCAAGGGACACCATAGATAGGCAAGGTTGTCAAGAATGGGATGGTGGAATGGAGGTGAGAGGTTGGGCAGTTCTGTTCTCTAGCAGTCCCCTTCAGCCCCACAGGCGTTACGACAGCAAGGGACACAAATGAGGCTGTGCTGCCTGTCTCCTAAAGCAGAGGTGCAAGTAGCTCTGAATCAGTCCCATTCCCCCCACCTACCTGAGTCAAGTCTGAGGTACAGTCCCCATGGACCTAGCTGGTCTACACTACTGATAGGAGCAAACTGAACTCAAACTGACCTACCATTGCTGCTGTTTGTCAGGCTCAGGAGTTAGTAAATCAAGCTATTCAACAGGGTTTTATCACCCTGGGTGACAAGAACCAAGAACTAAGACTTCTCCTGAAAGCTGTGAATCTGTTGTTTTTATAAATAAAGACTTGTCGGTGGTAGGCAGGAAAGCTGACTTTTGTGCCAGCTCTCACTAATTTTGTACATAAAAGGTGAACTGAACTTCATTGGGCCTGAGGTTTCCTCAGTAGTAGAATGTGCATAATTCTTATCTTCCATGGGAGCTATGATGACCGGTTCATGGAGGTTCATTGAGCACAGAAGGTGCTGGGGGTGTTCAGCAAGAGAGGAATCCATCATGCTTTGTAGCAGGGGTCAGAGGGACTGGACTGACTGTGGAGCTGGAACTCATGCTGTGGCAGTACACACTATGTGAACGCTTTGTGTGTTCATCTAATATAAAAAAAAGTAAAATAAAAACCATATGCAGAGCTGAGCCCCTCAAAACTTGTTCCATGAGTGATGGAACGTGGCCACCAGCAGTGAGTATTTGTAGAGAGGCACAGGGCAGGTATCAGTCCTGCCCGTCAGTAACAGTTCCCGGTGGATTTTTGCCTTCCCTTCTGCTTCATACACTATAAACACAGTTCAAGAGGATTTGGGAGCATGCATGAGCCAAGGCGAAACAGTGTCTGATGAATGAGGTGATAACGTCTCCGAGGATGGCTCCAAAGGCAATGCTGCAGTTTAGGGGCGTAGACAAAACAACATGGAGGTGAAGCCCAGATGTTTAACTTCAGCATCTGGATGTGATTGCTAAACAGAGACGCTCACATCTGACCATTCTGCATGGAAACAAATGCTTTGTTTGACCTTCCCCATGACCTACCACAATACATTTTCTGGGTCTATCCTAAACATATGACAGCTGCTGTCTCAGCATTTTGGTTGGCTACATTTTATAGCCAACACCACTGCTGTGCCAAGGACAGTGCCATCAGGTAATATTAAGGCAATGTAATCGCTGCTGGTGGCTAAGTGGGTGAATATGTCATGTTGTAACTCAAAGATTCTTTACATTACAACATGATAGATTTCTTTCTACATATTCTTCAGAATAAAACCTTAAAAATGAACACCCACACACAAAAACAGAGGTACAGACTCCCTGGTCTGTTTTAAAACTTAAAAGCGGAAGAACATCTTAGGTTCTGACTCTGCAATTCACACATCTCCTGGTTGTCTCCACTAATAAAATCACTTTTATTCCAGAACAGAATGTACACATGGGGAGTTATTCAGCTCTAGCTCTGCTCATCAATTTCTACATGTAGACAAGGCTTAATGAGAAGCAGCAGAATTGCCTGTAATAGATGTGCTTTGGCAAAATACCTCCAAGGGCCATGTTGAGCATTTACTACTACTTAATATGATGCAGTCAAGGAGAATTATAGCTATACGCGTGGATTCTCCAGTGTGGTGTGGCTATTTTATGCTTACAAACCAGACTTCATCTGGCTGTAAAACATGCTTAAATAGCTCAGGGAAAATCACCCACTCAGATAGTATCCAGAGCCAGCATAAGGACTTCTATGCTATTCCCTTCCATGTTGCCAGCACCCCCAGGAAGGGAACGGGGGTGGGACATCTTTGCTCTGCATCAGCCCATGGCTGCAGTTTTGAAGCCATGTACAGGTGGCATAGATTAGAGCAGCCAAAAGGATTTAAAACAGATGCATAGACCCTAAGGAACAGCTCCGTCCATTGCTTCCCTTTTCAGGGACCAGCATTTCTCATTCTAAAAGCCTGATTCTCCTCTCTCTGTCCCAGTCTCAATGAACTATTGCTGAAGTAAAACCAGGGAAAGTAAAAGGAGAGAATTAAGTTCTGTCTAGTTCAAGGTGTCCCGCCTTGGTTTGTCCCAAGCACAACATGAGCATGAGCATGAGCACGAGCATCCCCCTCCATGAACAGCCCTGTAAACCATGTATAGAGACTGCATTATAACTGCTTGCAGATTTCTCCTTAGCTCCTCAGGATATGACATGTGAACAAAACTATTCTTCCCTTGGTTGAACGGAAGCAGCTGGGAAGTGGTGACCAGCAACTTGCTGCCCAATGCTGTTATTTATAATTATTCTTCCCAGGAAAGTGTTCACAAACTTGGACTGATTCTGCTCTTTGTTACCTCAGAGAAAATCAGAATGAATTTCTCTGTAGTCTGGGAGTTACCCAATAGTTTGCACTGCCAATGACAGAAATAGGCATATAGTACAAAACCTCAGATTAATACAGCTTGAAGGCCAGAAGGGATGATGGTGATCATCTAGTCTGGCTGAACCTCTTGTGTAGCTAGCACAGCGTAGAGTATCTCCCCCAGGAGTTTTTTTTCCATCATGCTCATTGTTTCTGTTTGATCTATTGAGCATCTCTTAAAGAGAGAGACTTCCAATCTGAAACCCAAGACTTCAAGTGATGGAGAATCTACTTTATCTCTAAGTAATGATGGTGCTGATGATGATGGCAGTTAGGTGATGATGAAGACTGTAAGACTCATGATGAAGACAACAGTGAGTTTATGATGATGGGAAGAACTGATTAAAGTTGTTCTGACTAGTAAGCTAATATTTATGACCGATGGAGACAATGCATGATGGCAGCTAAGAGGTACAGACTGAAGAGTATGGCAGAGGACTTGAGCAATACCACAGGAGATGCTAGTGGCACACCAGATAAAACAGAAGTGATATACAATAATCCATGACAATGATCATTGTATATTGCTATAGCCACAAAGGTGCATCTGGCATTTTGCAAACAAAGCCTTCTCTTGAAGCATCAGACACATGAACTGATGAAACCATCTCATGCACTAATATCCCCTCAGACAGAATACAGGGCTTGATGGAGCTTTGGTCCACTCTGGTATGTCAAATCCTCACAGACATGTATGATGCCAGCCTGCATAGCACATTGGTCTATGCAGCTACATCTAACTATATCCCTGCACAAAAAGGAGAGAGGAAGCAGGGGAGGGGGGAAACCTCTGAGAGGAACATAGAGGATCACAGGTATGCTGAAGATCCATGTTTCTTTACCTCTGAGCTGAGGGTCTATTACTAGACATGATCATGGCCAAGATCTTATACTGAGTCCCATATTGACTGTCTAGGCAATGCAGGCCCAAATTTAAATCAATGGCAATTTGGCATCTAAATACCTTTGAAGATATGGACCATAGTCCGTGTCTCAGATGAGGACGGGCCATTCATTGTACACCCATTGACACAACAGGACAAGAACCATACACAGACACTGAACAGAGTTCAACCAGCTGCACATTTTTTTGGCTCCTACAGCCTGCATTGGCATGACTCTCTAAATGAGTTGTTAGCTTATATAAGATAGTGCCTCTGTGCCAACTTGTACATCAGAATAGTTAGAAGCTGTTTTCTGAGGCAGTCTTCCAAAAGCAAATCTAGCTGAGGCCAGGGCTCAGAGATTGGCAAGACCAGAGCTTCAGCCGTGTGGTCATATGTGAAATATATTACAATATTCACGGTCTTCAGAGTTTACTCTATGTTGGCCAGTCTAGATTGTCCCAGTGCAGAGTTCCACCCTGTAGGGACTGGCAGCCCTCCTGGAGGATCTTCTTCCCTAGCTTCATACCAGTCAACATCCAAAATATGCAGGCAGGGATATGGGGCAAGAGAATGGAGGGATGTGATCTTGTCCTTTCATCCTTCAAAACACATGGGAAAAGAGAGAACTTTGCTAGAGACATATGGGCTGCCTTCCCTTAAAGAAGGCAAGCGATGTTGCATGAAGGCTGTTGAAGCTATGGAACACTTAAATCTGCCGAGCAGAATACAAAGCAATGCAAGTGTCCTCGTCAGACATTTTCTACAAGTGTTGAAGTTCATATAAAGCAATTTCCATTTGGAAAGAAAAACATCAATTGCCTTTGTCATGTCAAGCCTGGATTCCTTCAGCAAGCTCTGTGTGGGCCTGCACCTTATTTCAATCAGGGACTTTAAGCCTGATTTACTCACCGATTTATGTTAAACCAGGGCAGCTTTCCCACACAAACAAAGCAGACATTTGCAGGGACAAACTAAGCTGATAGAGACAATTTTAAAAACTAGTGTAAGTCTCTTGCACCAGTTTAAATTGGTGCATGTTATGCATGCAGACAGGCACTCAGACTGCTACAGCATGAGTTAGTGGGCATAGATGAGGGCTGGCTGCCTACAAACTCATCGGGGAGATCAACAACATATAGGTAGAGCCCTTTTCTCCCCAGCACCACCTGGGTTGACGAGGAACAATGGTCATAAGCTGATGGAGAATAGGTTTAGGTTAGAGATCAGAAGGCAATATTTTACAGTTAGGGTGGCCAAAATCTGGAACCAACTTCCCAGGGAAGTGGTCCTCGCCCCTACCTTGGGCACATTCAAGAGGAGGTTGGACGATCACCTGTCTGGGGTCTTGTGAACCCAGCATTCATTCCTGCCTGTGGCAGGGAGTCAGGCTAGATGATCTGTTCAGGTCCCTCCTGACCCTAGCTACTATGAAACTATGAGGCCTGGACTTGATGAGCAATTGAGCATCACAGCTTGGTTGCAGGTTTGTTTTAGCATGTAAACCCCAAATGGTTAAGAACTTCCCAGCCAGCAAGCCACCACTCTGCTCATGCTGTATTGTTACTGACTAAGCTCTCAGGAGAGAGACCTCTCCAAGAGAACCCACTGCTTCAATCATCTACGTACCTAAGGCCTTCCAAGCCATTAGTACTTTTCACCTCTCAATGCCACTGTGAGGTACAGTTGTATTGCTCTGATTTTACCAGAACTGAGTAACAAGGAAGCCAGTGACTTGCCCAAGATTGCACAGGAAGGGCACAGCAGAGCTGAGAAACTATCCCAGCACTCCCAGAGCCCAGTACAAGACCATCCTTCTCTCCCTCTGAGGAAGCAAGGAGCTGAAGATAGAGAACCCTTGTGAGGGCACCCCAAACTTTGGAACTTGCTCCCATTCTCAATGGCAAAATCAGTAAAACTGGCCTGAGGGGCAGATTGCCAGGTCTGTCTACTATGGGTTGCGGCAAAGGGAAAGGGGAATGAGGGGAGAAGTGTGGAAGGAGCTGATGTTCACATTGGGATGAGGACTTCACTTACGGGTCAAAATTTGTGGCTATGTATTAGTGGGGTCAAATGCTAGAATCATCTAAATACCTTGGAATCTATAACACTCTACACACCTCTGCCCTGGCTGCCCTTTTCGGTGCACTGCAGTATTGCTAATCATGTACCTTGCCTCTGTTTTTGTTCAACACTGTTAAGATGGCAACAGGATGACGTAAAGGACAATTGCTGAGCAGATGTTTTCTGGGAAGCTCTTTGAAGCTAATGCACATGTCGGTGGGTGGATGGAAGGTTTGGAGGAGCTACATTGATGCCCTGATTACATGGAGGCTATGGCAAAGATCCAGAGAAATGGCACACAGCAAACTCCAATCGGTGAGCTTTGCAGGGAGCTCAGAGGTAAGAAACCCTGCCCCTGAAGAGGTGTCCTCTATCTTCTATTGCAACCCTGGAGCACTCTGCTTTAACGTTACTGTATGGACCTGCTCTTCCAGTATCTGAGAAACTTCTCTGTCTAATGTATTTATCTTCACAGTACTGCTAGGTCTCACAAATGGAAACAGACTAAGTGACTTGACAAAGGGTATCTATGACAGGGCAGAGATTCAAATGTACATCAACCTAGCAGCAGGCTAGCTCTCTAGTCACTAGACCATTCTAGTCTAGGATTCATTGCTGAAAGGATAGAAACTGGCCCCACCCCTGTCCAACAGATGACCCTACTCCAGTCCAGCAAAAAGCTCCTTTGCACAAAGGAGGAGCACAGGATTTCTCCTAAGCCTCTAGCCCTTACTTGTTACCTATTCAGTCCGGACTGAAACCAAACTCAGAGCAACATCAGTGCTCGTTTAAGTGTGATCTATGCAAGAGGTTCAATATCCGACTTGCAGATAAGCTACAAGACAAAAAACTAGCTATGTGCCCAGTCCTACAACACCTGGCACTCCTGAACTGCATTCATGACTGAGCTGAGTCTAGACAAGCTAGATAAGTGAGCTATTAGGAGTCTAAAACAGGCCCTGCCTGACATGATAGCTAAAGAAGGATAATTTAAAAAAAAAAAAAAAAAAAAACACTGGAAGTACAGCAAAAAGAACATTATTTTGTAATTTGTGACTCAAATGGCTATTTTTATTTATTATTCCAATACAGAGTACAATCTGATTCTGCTCACCCATTGACAGAATGGGGGAATGAACAGGGCTGCACTAGAGCAAAATGGAGATCAGAATTCATGTTTTTGATACTCCCACACAGAATGAAGGTGGGCAGGAAAGAGGTGAAGCTATAAAGACCAATTCTACTAGTTTCCAATGAAGTGCAGGAACCCTCCTCAGCCAACAGCTATCAGTTGGCTAAGTGTCTAAGTGGGCCAGCAAGAACCCTAGTAATTCTTCACTTTGTCTGACTTGGAGACAAGTCAGGAAAAAGCCAGCTGTTGTGCCTCCACAGGCAGTCCATTCAGGATGCTGCATATGCATTTACCCTAGGCACTCCATGATAAAGGAGTGATGGCCAAGCCCAGACTGCACCTCCTAATCAACATACATCATGCTTACTGGCTACTGCTCTTTAACAGGGACATGTTCCCCACTACAAGTTTACTCTTCACATGCTTGTTTCCTCAGCTATCTTTCCTGTAGCCAGAACCTATCCACCCCAGCCTCAAACCTGTGCATGGACTAATTTTGCCCTCAGTAACCAGCACTTTAAGCCACTGGTATGACTTTGCCTTCTGGCCCAGTCTTGGAAATCCATTCTCCCAGAGCAGAGCCAAGTACTCCAACCTTCCAACCTAACCTTATGGCAGGCATAGCTGGGGTCTGCTCTGCTCCACAACCCTCTGAAACCCTTGGCTTGTACTCAGCTCCTTTCTCTCATGGCCTTCGATCAGACCTTTCTCTTATTGCCTCCCTTATTAGCAGGGACAGGTCTGCCCTTTCACAAGGTATTTTGGGCCCTCCAACCCAGAAGCCTCAACAAGAAAACAGTCTACACATCAGCTCAAAGTACCCTGCAGTCTTTGTAAAGCACTGCCCCACACATGCAGTTCTAGCCTCATAACCATCATTTCCTGGCTGCTTTCACAGGAGACTTTCTCCCTCCTAACCTGCTCCCACAAACCCAAATTTCTCCCTTCACATGAGGCTGTCCTTTTATCTCCCAGCAGGTCTGGTTCCTGGTCACATGATCTTTGAGCTCTCATTCCCTATAACTGAAAAGGTGAGCTAAGCCATCACAGCTGTGGCTGAACACCATTCCCCTGCAACCCTGAGAAAATTACTTTTGGTGACCATCTCCAGCTGATGCTTTCACTTCTTCCATTGCTCTCTGCCTCACAAACTAATCAAGTCTCCTGACCAGATGACATAAACTGGCTTAGCCACACTAACATCAGTACAACCTCTAGTCTACCTGGTTTATAAGGCAGGGCAGCCATTCATGGGCTAGGCAGCTAGAATTTGACACACCCACAGACAAGTGTGGCTTATATTTTCCTTTGAGCCTGGTTACCTTTGCTTCATTGGAAGTGTATTGTCCCTTAGCGCAGCCTGACTAAGGAAAGAAACAGCTAATGTCTCTCTGGTGCCTTATTGCTAGTATACATAGGCATGTTTAAGGACCAAAGAGAGTATGTCCCAGTCCAGATCCCACCAGAAAGCATTACTGAGGGGTCGGATCCCAAAATCTCTTAAATAGATGCACAAGTGCTGATCATAATATGTCAAAGCAGTGACTTATATTTTTAGTGGCATGGACTGAACTCTTTTTACCACCATCTCTACACAGCACAAGCAGTAATGGGGCAGTCTCTGATAGGCTATGTTTTTACCAACACAACTTAGAGACCCTTGGAAGTACTGTCTGTAGGGGTAAGGTAATAGCTGGTTCTTAGTGGCTCAGTCAGCTCCTGGTTTTTCTGCTGAGAGAGTAAAAAGGAAGTTGATTTTCATGGAAA
The DNA here is from genome assembly GCF_000455745.1 of Alligator sinensis. Taxonomy (NCBI): domain Eukaryota; kingdom Metazoa; phylum Chordata; order Crocodylia; family Alligatoridae; genus Alligator; species Alligator sinensis. Next base: position 5,492,455 of record NW_005841839.1, on the reverse strand, counting down.
TGTCTGTGACCTAGACATGTCTCCACTAAGACCTCATTTCACAGGGGCCAGGAAAAATTTAGCCAATAACATTGGTCATTGTCAGAGATGTGACACTTGGCTAGACAGTCGACCCTCCATATCCAGTTTGGCCATATCTGTAGTCAGTATAATAATTTTGGGTCATTACCCATCTAAACCAGATTGGAGCTGATGACCTTGAAGGGGAGAGTTCTGGAACTCATTAGCTACTCCCCAAGTGAACCAATCCCCTGCACAGTCATTTTTACAATTAAAAACAAAAGAATAAATTAAAAAATGATCCTCACTCAGTCTCTAACAACAGCACACACACAAAAAAAAACTTCACGAGCAGCAGCGACTGCTCCTTTTAGCCCGTTGTGACAAGCATGGTAGAAAGTTCTTTGCTTTCACTCCCACATGTTGATTGATCTTATCGCAATCCTCAGGGCTCCTCCAGATTTCTGTCTTGATTTTTTCATTTGATCTGGTTTTAATTTTCCAGGATTATGCTGTATCTTACTCTGTGCACCCTTGATTAACTTTAACACACACACACGCACGCATACTCACACACGCACACACAAAATTGCCAGATCCAATCACACATGTTTGTTCAAGACCTTTTGGAAATCTTTGGATTCAGACCAACTTTTCATTTCTTACATGCGTTTGTTGTAGTCTGATATTTATAGTTTACTTAAAATAAATGGCTCCTTATGTTTCCCTCTTCCTGTTTCCGAGGGGAGCGACTGTCAGGGTTGCTGTCTGTCTGGGATGCTGTCTTCTTCTTTCTTTTCTGAACCCTTTGATTTTTTTTTCATGTTCCATAAACATTTTTGACTGGATTCTACATTTGCCAGACACTACTGAGCCTTGTACCAGCTGCTTAAGTTTCTGTTGAGGACGTTTTCCTTTTTAGTGGCTCTAGAGATCAAGATATGAGGATGAGATTGAAGCTGACAATATGGCACAGTGTAAGTTTGTTGAGCAGCTACAGTTCAAACTCTTTTCAGTGTTTAATCACAGACGAGGGGAGGGCAGACAGGGTGGTCTCAGGGACAGGGCCCTGGACTAATCCAGACTCTGCCACTGATTTGCAATACGACCATGAGGAAGGCACGTCATCCCTGTATGCTTCAGTTCCTACACATATAAAAAATGGAAGGATTTGACCCAAACGTTGGCAGAGATCTAAGCTATTGTCTTCAGGGTTCCTTATGCCCTTAGGCAAGTAGCAGCAGTCTACATGTGCTGAAGCCTAGTGTGCTAAGACCAGCAAAAGTACAGGTTCTCTACAAGTCAGGGTCTCTAAGTTGTGTGACAGGAGAGGCAGCAGTGAAGGTGAGGCAGCTTGTTGCAGGCAGGCAGGGCTGGGAGGGTGATACCCAGCCGATCTTCCAGCCCAAGATAAAAGGGAACTCCACAGAGATGGGCAGAGGAGGCAATCCAAAGGACTGCATCCACAGTCCTGCTTGACTACATTGATCAGAAGAGCCCAGGGGAAGGGCACAGACAGTCCAAACATGTACTGTGGTGATCTGCATTACATTGTTGGAAAAATAGCAGGTAGACCATATAAACCAGGGGCAACTTCTTCCAACCCAGTGCAGAATTACCCATGATAGAATCAGGTGACAAAACACCATTTTAGGTTGTATCTGTTCACTGTCCATTCATGGGGTAGTTGTTTGCTCAAGGCAGACAGGTTATTAATTGCTCCCCTGACACCTTATGGTAAGGCATAGTAATTGTGTGAGCGACCCCACAATAGCAGCCTATCTGTCCCTTTCTAATCATGGGATTTTCACAGACTAATGTAATTACTCTGGGTATGTGTCTGTCCATGTTTCAGATGCTCAGTTTGCTTATAGGGCCATGCCCTGCAATGAAGGGTTATTACTTGACAAGGGGGACAAGGGGCCCACAGGGCATCCTAGGGTCATGTAAAGTTCCTGCTCCACAAAACACAGCAGGAGTGTGGAAGCATGGATCTCACTGCTGTAACACACACCTTCCCCCACAAAGGTCCTGGCTGCGTTGTCCTCTGTATCACACCTGCTTGTCGGGATCCCCCTTTCTCAATGTGCCTCCCCCCACAGCATGGCAGGGCATCTTGTAACTTGGGCAGAGCATTCCATATTGCCAGGCTGTCTTAAGAGGAGGGGGTCAGAGCATCTACATGCCCCAGGTCCCTTCTACCAGACTAAACAGCAGTGCCCAGGGGGCACAGAGCATCCAGCCACAGGCATTGGGAGGTATGATCTCGGCAGCCAGGGACAATGGAGTCAAACAGAAAGTCCATTCATTCAAAACCTTCCAGAGGTGCCTGGCTCTTTCTTTGTTTCTTACTGTCTATCTGTCTAATCTATCTACCTGTCTCCGTCCTTTCTTCCCTTTGCCATATATGTTTGCTCATCACCATGGTGTCCCACTGCCTAGGGAAACAGACATCCCTGGCTGGAGTAAAAAGACTTTTTACTGCCCATGCATAGTGGAGTTGGCAGAACCCGCAGGGCTGCTGCCAGCAGAGTCCAATGTGAGAACGGGGCCTGGAGCAGCTGGAGTCCATTGGGGATACTGCCACTCGCTTTGTTGCTTGAGCAGGCTCTGAGAGTCTCCATGCAGCTGGGATCATGCCAAGGACTTTGCCTCCTTTGCAGAACAGTAAAGGGTACAGCAGGATTTGGGGGTGACTTTAACTTCATTGGTTCTCCACAAGCCTATGAAGATGGAACACTTTAAAAGAAGGGAGACTGTACCTCCTCATGTGGCTGAAGAGACCCATTACTCCACCCTCTGCTCTCCCACCTCTACTGACTGGTCTTTGGTGAGGTGGAAATCTGCAACTGAGCTTGAGGGGCAGAACAAAAGAGGGGAGGGGATAGATCCTGGGCTAGACCCCATGACCCTGAACCCAGTACAGGTATTTATACTAGTGCAAAGGTGGGGCAATACACTAGGAAATCTGAATGGAAGCATTCAGCACCCTGTTTGCATCCACTGCTGTGACCGGTGCACCAGGTGCGAGGGAAAACCACTCCAGAGTGTTCAATCCCTGGTGTGGCAGCAAGAGGCTCTCCCAGTATCCCAGACATCCTGACTAAAGGATAGTCCCTGCAGAGACATAGCCATCAGGGAAGGAATGGAGAAGGTTTGGGGTACCAGTACTTTGCTTGGAGCATATAGTACCCTGGAGAGGAAGGAGCAGGGCAGAGGGAATTAAGCAAATGTTTGCTTGGCCTTTTACTCCCAACAGCCTGTTGGCAGCATTTCCCATTGCTCGGGTCGATGAGTCCCATTTGTTTTGGAAGAGCTGGTTTGTTTTCTAAACCTCGGCTGCAAGCGGAACATTTTAGTTGCAGGGATCTGGCGTCCTTATGTGCTGACAAGGCGTCAGCTCCGCTTGATGAGCTCAGAGGCAGCCCAGGCGTCTGAGCATTCTCAGGGCAGGATTTCAGAGCTGACGCTGACTCAGGCACCAGCCCGAGCCCGCTGTGTGGGAAACGCCAAAGCCACCCCAGGGCAGCGTGGCCAGTGGTGCTGGAGTCCAGAGGCCCTGTGTGCGGAGCTGGTGCTTTCGATGAGGGAGAGGTGGAGGCATGAGCACAGTGACTCTATGTTGTCAAGGAGCAACTATGGATGAAAGGAAAATTGGGATGATTTCAATGAGGGATGTACAGGTTCCCATTTGGTATTAATTTGTGTGTGAATCTATTCAGGTCCAAAGCACTCGCATCAATCCATTCCTGACCTATCCATTCCCAACCCCATCTACACACAGCTGTGCCCTACATCTGTATGCATGAGCAGAAATCCAGGACTTGGTGTGAGGTGAAAACAGTGGAGCCAGACCCGGCTGCTCTCCCAGGCCATGTCAAACACCTTGCCTTCCACAGCTCCCACTTCTCTTGGCCTGGCACATTGAGAGCTTCCCCTCCTACTTCAGCATGCTTTAACACCTGCACACTCACTCTGTGCATCTCTGTCTCTTCATATTTGGAGGCCAATATGCACACACACATGTAGCAGACTCCGCACATAGATGTGTATCTGTATGCTACTCCTGGTTACACACAACTACGTACACAGCAATTCTCGATTATACTCCTGTATTAGGATTGAGCCTAATCCACACAGCAGCAGTCTGGATTCAGACCAGCCCCCAGCAATGCCTACACTCATGGGGATTTGATTCAGCATCCTTCTTAGGCACAGTATTGCCATAGACCAAGCAACGAAGTTTGAGTCCATCTAGGTCCCAAACTCCCTGTAAAGCTGTCACTTCTACTCTGCTAGGTCAGCGTTTCTCAACCCGTGGGTCATGACCCAATGGTGGGTCGTAAGACTATATGAAAGGGTCGCAAACAAACTTTAAAAATGGATTCTCCTTTAAAGGAGAAAATGTGGAAAACTGGCTTCTCCTTTGCAGGCTGGCAGAGCTCCAGCCTGCAAGGGGCTGCTTGTGGGTCCCCATGCCCCACACCTACCTCCTGCCTCACACACCCAGGGCAGGGGGCAGTGGGTCAGGAGTGAGGGACGCTGGGTCAGGACTGGCCGTTGATATTTATAAATGGGTCCTGGTACAAAAAAGGTTGAGAACCACTGTGCTAGGTGACACCTGGGGTCTATAAGAGGAAGCCTGGTGAGCCTCACATTCAAGACTGCAACTTGGAGACCCTTCTCCCCAACCCTCTGAGGAGTTTCTTAGGTGAGAGATGGAGGCTTGGAGAGGCCTACTGGGGAGAAGCATCTGCACTTGTTTCAGACTGATCCAGCTCTCATCTCCCTGGATGGAAGGACTGGGTTGTCTCAGTTCCTGTACAGCAAAAAGAAAGGCCCATACACAGAGACCTAGGTGGAGCTTCCAGTCTATTCTGAGCACAGGGTTACAGCTGAATCCTTCACTCACAGCTCTTATGCTCATTTCCAACAATGCTTTTTTTCTATGAGTCTCAAAGTGCTTTACAATAGTAAGTGAGCATCATTATCTCTATTTCACAAATGGGGAACTGAGGCATGGGGAAGGTGAAGTGACTATTCAAGGTCACACAATGAACCAGTATCAGAGGCTCTTGGGACTAGTCCCTGAGTTTCCAGATTCCTTGTCTCTTGTCCCAGTTACAAAGCTACATTCAAGCTTGCTCTATTTTCTAATAATTCTCTCTTCCCTTGAAGTTGTTTGCTGTCTCCAAACCTTTTGCAAAAACATTGTCTGTCTAGGTGGTTACTGAGGAATCCCAGGACAGCCCCAAATTTCAGGCTGCCTCCCACTATTTCCAAGGAGTCCCTGAAACAGAACTTTTGTCCCACGTTGGAAAAAATGGTCTCAAATGAACTGATCACCCTCACTTCCCTGAACGTTTTCACAGCACCAGGCCACATCCTGCTGCGTCTACTGAGAAAACACATCACAGCACTGCCTGGCAGCACGGGAAAGTTGTTACACTGCTTCTGGTCTGGGAGATAGACAGAGGCAACCTCCTGAGCTGGAAGCAGTACAGCTGCTTTCACATGGCATCCTCTAAACAGAGCTAATCAGCTCCACAAACTGGAATTGGAAGTGCTGTTGACTCCTGGTTCCGGAGACCTGTGGTGTATCAAGAATGTCATCACCTAATTTTGCTTCCCAAAACCTGGCCACTTTGCCACAGAGGAAGAAGCAAAGGCCTGGCTCTGCTGACCCTGTAGTCACCCCATCTTACACAGGAGCCGACTTGCCCCTGTTCCTCAGTGCACTAGAGCAGTGCTGTGTAATGACACTGTGAGCCCTCCATTTTGGGCCTCTGTTTTCTTTTTGTTTTCCTGTCTTTCTTCTTTCCCCCCCAACCCCTAGTTCTCCCCTTCTGTCCCAGCTGCGTACAGTCTATCCAAAGACCATTGGCTTTCATACATGCATTAGGCAGACAAGGTTCCTTGGGTGAATTTGATATCTTTTATTAGACCAACCCAATGGTTGGAGAATAGTTATTAAGCAAGCTTTCGGGTTCAAAAACCCTTCGTCAGGCTAAGGAAGTTTCAGCAGTTGGTGTGTGCTCTTCCTGGATGGAATGAAAAGTAAAGAAGCCAGGGGCTGGGCTGGGCTGGGCTGGGCTGGGGAGTCAGTTGCCAGGCAGATTATAATGTATCAAAAATCCAATGTCTGTGTTTAGTCCCTGATCTCTAGTATCCAGCAGGCTGATGAAATGGAGCTCATAGGCTCGTCTCTGGGATGTTGTGTAAGTTTCCCTTGAGGATCAGGACTGAGAGATTGAAGAGAGAGTGGCCCTCCTGTGAGAAATGTGCCCCCACCGGTAATTGGGTGTTTCTGTCTTTGATGGATTTCCGGTGTGCGTTCATTCTGGTGCGCAGTTGTTGTCTGGTCTCTCCTACATATCTTCCATCAGGGCATTTGGTGCATTGGATGAGGTACATTACATTTCTGGAGGTGCAGCTGTAAGATCCTGGGATGCTGATGGCTCTGTTGTGGGGTGTAGTAATAGTGGGGGTGGTGGAGATGTGTTGGCAGGTTTTGCATTTCTTGTCCTGGCACGGTCTGGATCCTGACTCCCCAGCCCAGCCCAGCCCCTGGCTTCTTTACTTTTCATTCCATCCAGGAAGAGCACACACCAACTGCTGCAGCTTCCTGAGCCTGATGAAGGGTTTTTGAACCCGAAAGCTTGCTTAATAACTATTCTCCAACCATTTGGATTGGTCTAATAAAAGATATCAAATTCACCCAAGGAACTTTGTCTGCCTATATCCTTAGACCAACACGGCTACAACCTAAACCCCTGCATACATGCATTAATAATTTGATGGCTATCACAGAGCAGGGTTGTGACATGTAAGCATTGCAGGACTCTGGGGCCAAAAGTGGGGAGAGAGATGGATGGCAGAACAAGTATCTGCTTCCAGCATCTTATGTGACTGCAAGCTGGTGACAATCACGTTGGGAGAGGGGTGACTGAGAAACACCAACATGTGTTCCCACCACAATAAGCAAAAATCTCCCTGCAGATAGAGTTACAATGTATTGTAGTTATTTAATGTACTTTTGTTGGTGCTGGCCCCAAGGAATAGGGCAGGATCATCATCCCCATTTAATGCATGGAGATCTGAGGAAAAGAGTGGCTTATGCCACGTCCCTGACACTGTCAGGCAGGGATGTGCCAGAGCACACCCTGTCCACACCAAAGATGCAGCAGTGAAGCCGCTCTGAGCGCACCTGCTGTGGCCACTCTTGAAACCTCTGTCTCTGGTGTGCTTGAGATCAACAACAGGGGACACTTACACTGTATTTCCAGGTTGGGGAAGGCCAGGTGGGAGCAGTGATTAGGGCATGCCTGGGGGCTTCCTTCCCTCAGAGAGCTGGGGGCATGGTAGCAATATACCCTAAAGCAGCTTCCCCAAGGTCTTGAAGGAAGTATGTGGGAAAGCAGAGAGTTAAACCTAGGCCTCCCAGATTCCAGGCTAGTTCCCTAATCAGTAATCACTAAACTAACATTTACCCCACAGGGAAGCCCAGGTGCTGAAGGGAAGGTGTTGGTGATTCAGCACCCACAGGGAAGCCCAGGTGCTGAAGGGAAGGGGTTGGTGATGCAGCCGGTGGGCCTCTTCCTCTCTGAGTCAGTGAAGAGCAGCTGTGCCAGAGGTTGTTGGAAGCACTGCCTTTCCTGTGAGTCACAGACCTGAGATTATGTGATCTCTACAGGTTCCTGTGACACCTTCCTTGAGGTAGAAGTGTCAGAGGCAGACTTCTGACTGAGTTGGGTAGCATGTTTCCTCCATACCACCCTCCCAATACTTCTTAAATTGTAAAGTGTATTACACAGGGACATAAGGATAGAAAGGACAACATGGGTCAAGTCCAAGCCCCTGTAATAGTAGCATCACATCATGTAACTCATGGTGATGTGTGGTGGCAGGTGGGTTTTATCAGTACATCTTTGAATGGCCCCACAACTGTTAAGTGGTCATCCCTTACACCACTCCTGCAAGTCACACAAGTGGAGAGAAGCTGGAAGGCACCTTGGAGGCAAGGCCAACAACTGGAGATGCTCAGGATGAAATGAATTATATGGAGCTAATGGAATTGTGATGTTAATAGCACAAAGGCCACCACAAGACTCTGGCCTTTTAATTAGCAGCAGCATTCCTGACACAGTGCCCAAAAGCATCACACAGCCAATGCAAAGTCCTTGTTCTGACAGGCAGCAAATACCAAAGACCTGGCCCCTTCCCCAAAGGGTTCCCAGCATAACTGAGGCAAGTCGTAAACCTGCACTTCCTGTAATCTGCAGCTTTAGGATCCAGCATCTGTGTCTGCTTAGAGTAGACCTATTCATGTCTACTGTAATCTTTCCCCAGCTCCTCACACAAAGTCTCCTCCTCTGCAGTCTAGGTACCAATGCCATTCATCCTTTCTGAGCCCCTGCTGAGAACCTCAGCTACCCATCAGGTGTTGGATTTGTGCCAAGCCTCTCTTGCAGCCTAAACAGCAGTCTTCTATCTAGTTCTGCAAGCCACTTGCAGCAGGTCTCCTCTGTAATCTCCCCCAGTGACTGCTGGATGGGCACCCCCTGCCTTCTGTGATTTTCCACTTAGGAGTCCATTCACACAAAGCAAGGAACAGATTTGTTCAATAAACTGTTGGCCTGCACTCCTGGCTCTTCTCTTTCAACACGGACTCAGCTTGAGAGCTGTGGGTGTTTGTTGGACCGGCTGACTTGGTGGTCAAGGTTCAAAGTCCTTGAACTTCCGGGAAGAGGAGGTTCTAATCTCTGTGACACAGCCCTTTGTCTTTCCAGCAGTGAATATGCCATGTAGCAGAGAGACCTTAAATCAGTTTTCTATAGATACTGAACACTGAATTGTGACTCAGCCTGCTAGCCCAAGAGAGTAAGAAGGAATAAGAACCTCCCATAGGGAGACCTAGATCCTGGCTCTGGAAGCACATCCTCCAGAGCAAATGGGTGAATGGATGAAGTCTCAGCCTCACTTCCACTACCCCTTGACCAGTGCTGCTGGCTACTGGCTAGGCAAGAGCAGTTTGCTGGTGGTATATGATGGCAGCAAGTTACCCACCCCTTAGCTCCTGGAGCCAGGCAGCAGCAGGGAAGGGACTGTGTTTCTGAGGAATAAAGTCTGCTGAAGCTACTTCTAGGGTTGTGCAGCCTATTCACTGCCCCTTGTTTGGGCCTGTGCCCAGTGCAAGCTAGTCGTGAAAGTCCCCCCAGTGCATTTGGTAGCAGGAGGGCTTTATCCCAGAGTTTCTTATAGCTATTACTGTACTCACACTGTACTCACATCCCCTGGCTAGGGGGAAAGCTACGAGGGCAATGGGAGCCATGTCACAAGCTTTTCAACTTCTTAAGAATCTTTCCTCCAGGAATCCTAATTTCCCTCTCTCCCAGTCCTCATCTGGCCTCCTATCACTGTAGTGTCTGAGTTCCTTGTGCTCACAGTACCCCTATGAAGCAGGGCACTGAAATTATCCACATTTTGCAGATGAGGAACTGAGGCACAGTGAGATAAAGTGACTTACTCAGGGTCTTGCAAAGTGTCTGCAGCATAGCTAGGAGCCCATGTCCAGAGCTAGTGCTCTGACCATTGGCCCATCCTTCCATACTCACACACTGGGAGACCAGGCAGTATCATGATACCTCCTGTTGAAGCTGAAGCCTGATGAAGTGAATTGGCCAAAGTTACACTTCAAGTCAGTACTAAAGCTGGGATTAGAGGTCTTTGTCTCTTTCCAAGGGAAGCAGGTCTAAGGGGGAGTGTGAGGCAGAAGGTGATGGTCAAGTAGCCCCATTCATGGCAATATGACTGTGACTCTTCTTTTTGTGAATTTAACTGGGCAACAAGTACCCTGGTCCACCACAGAGCAGCCCATTCAGAATAAGGTCCCTGCTGTATGAGGCAGCATGACCATACACTCACAGCTCTACAGTCAATCTGGTGACAAGTTACTGTCACGTAGAACCAATAGCAACACTTGACAGAGCAGTAGCAACAGCACAGCTAGTCAATATTTCATCAGATTATTAAATCCTGAACTGAATCTGGTTACCAGGCAGGATCTTGTGTGAATCCAACCTCTCATCCTGCAAAGGGGGTTAGTGTGAGGATACCAGAGCCTGACACCAAAGTCCCACAACGGGCATGGTCTACAAGTATAGCTTTGGGCCTGTAACTAAACAAAGATATGATCCAAAACTGACATCAGCCATAAGAAGTGTTTCAAGCAAAGATCCTGAATGGAGTGTTCCTAGCTCTGCCACTAACTTCCTGTATGACATACGGCATGTCACTTCCCCTCTTTGTGCTTCATTTTGCCAGAGGGACCTTGAGCCTAGATGGTTGAGGTGTGCTTTGAGACCTTTGTAAGCAAGCTTCCATAGAAAGGCAGAGCACTATTAGGCTGGCTGTTCATTGCATCACAGCCCCTCACTTCACCCACCAGACAGTCTCATGACTTGAACTCACCCCCATGTTGCTTCCCCACCATCCCTTATACCCCAAGGGCCCCCAGAAACCACTGCAAATAGCATGTTAAGCAGGAACCCATATGACAGTTGCATCTAACTGGATGAAAAGACACTGGAGAGCTGATGAGCATGGGGCAGTTTAGCAGGGGTGGCGATCTGGCAGGAAATGAAATGAGAAGACAATGCAACAATTCATTTGTGTTTCTGGTTTGCATTCCCCCTCTGCCCTGCCTGATGCCATACTGAAGCTGGTATTCAGAAATTAATCAATGTCATTAAAGTATGGCATGACTTGTCTTGGCCTCTGAATACAGTGGCATCCAGCCAGCATCAGAGGAGGAGAAGGAGATAGTTGGCCATTCCAAAACACTAGAAGGCCTGCTGGCTTGTCTGCTGTGCTCTTCCAACCCATGAAATCATTTGGGTGTTATAAAGAGGCACCTAGTGGCTGTCACTGAAGCATTGCAACACTCTTTGTGGTACTATATGAGCCAGGGACCATTCTTGGAATGATTCACTCAATGCTACCTCACTGCAGCCCACTTTGGAGCTGTGCTGGCTGTACATCCAGCACCACACATTGGAGTGCAGAAAAGTGGAGGGCAGGTGGCCACTGGAGCAGCATAGAGATGATGAACTAGGCTCCGCTACATTACTGGAAAGCAAATAACAATCAACATAATAGTCTCTGTAGCAATATCACTTTTAGCTGGGTTATGTCTGACCCTGTAGGTCCATGCTGGGGTATATCTGGTTGTACCTGGGTGCAAAGGGGCAACTGAGTTCCACACTGGAGCTCATTCTCTCTGCCAAGGGCCAAATTCAGTCCTGACATCATCATGAGCATCTCAATTAGGGGGGTTGCGCAGAGGAGCTGGGGGAGGGGGCACTGCTGTTCCTGATATGCAGAGTGTAATGCAGAGTGACCTAGTAGCACCCGATAAGTATATTAGGGGTATGCATCAGAATCTGGGGGAACGCCTGTTCACCAGAGCACCCCAAGGGATGGCAAGGTCCAATGGTCACAAACTCCACCAAGATCATTTCACATAAGGAAAAAACTTCTTTACTGTCTGAGCCTCCAAGACCTGGAATAGACTCCCTCCAGAGGTGGTGCAAGCACCTACTCTGAACTTTTTAAGAAATGTTTGGATGCTTATCTTGCTGGGGTCCCTTGCCCTTAGCTGACTTCCTGCCCCTGGGGCAGGGGGCTGGACTCGATGATCTTCTGAGGTCCCTTCCAGCCCTAGTGTGTCAGCGTCAGTGTCTGTGAGTGTAATGCAAGGAGAAGAGAGGTGAGACCCACTTTATCCCAGGGGATGAGTATGCCACAGCAGCATTCCCTGGGCATCTTAGCAGCACATTAGGAGCAATGCAATAGGGCAGGGATTCCCATCTGTGGTTCACAGGGCATTTCCAGATGGCCTGCAGAGTCACTGCTGTCCTTCTGAAGAAGCATCGTTCACTTTGCAAGCAGTGAGGCTTTGAACTGGTTTTCATCCAGTTCAGAGCTGTCTAATGGTTTACAAAAGAGTCTTTCACCAATTTAACAAAACCATAAAACGCTCCCTACCCCTGCTTGGCTGCCACTTGTTGTTTTTGCCACATGTTTCTTCAGTGTAAATTCACCAAGGATCACACATTTGCAGATGACCTCAAAAACATGGAGTGAGACCTCAAACACATGGGGAGAGAACCACCAGGCAAAGGTCACTGAAGAGACCAGGGCAATGGGGTCTTAAGGAAAGAGGGCACATCTCCAAGTCCTGCTCAGTCACAGACTGTCCCCATAGGCTGGGGAGGGTATAACCAGCAGTTATACCCATTGTATTAAAGCCCAGGAATCCTCATCCTGCCCTGACTTGAGTATTATCCCATGTACCCACGCACTCCAGACACGCACTGCCAGGTGTCACGAGACAAGAGAGGAGGTGTTCCTTCAGGCATTCACAGTCCTCAGAGGCAACCTGTTCCCTTAGTCACACCCTTCTGCCCATGGAAA